>NW_012143080.1:4974-5429 GCF_000956105.1 Propithecus coquereli | reverse complement strand
ATGGCTGTACAATTTACCCTCCCACCAACAATGTTCAAGGGTTTCCTTTTCTCCACATTCTTGCCAACACTTATCTTTTGTCTTTTTGTTAATAGTCATTCTAACAAGAGTGAGGTAATATCTTGTGGTTTTAATTTGTTTTTCCCTGATGATTAGTGATGTTAAGCATTTTAAAATGTCTGTTTAGATTCTTTGTCCATTTTAAAAATTGGGTCATTTGTTTTCTCGCCATTGAGTTGTTTGAGTACCTTATATATTTTGGATGTTAACTCTTTGTCAGATATATGATTTGCCACTATTTTCTTCTACTCTATAGGTTGCCTCTTCACTTCTCTCTCATAACTTTTAAACTTGGGCTTTAATTAAGAAACCATTTTATGATAATTTTGATATACCTTACTCTTTGCAAACTCCCATTTTCAAAAGAGAATTATAGAAGGGTAAATACTTTTCTT
>NW_012143080.1:2113-2472 GCF_000956105.1 Propithecus coquereli | reverse complement strand
TGGGAACTTTGGGAGGTGATTAGGTCATGATAGTGGAACCCTCATAAATGAAATTAATACTCTTATGAAAAAGGTCAGAGAGAGACTCCTTCGCCCCTTTCCACCATGTGAGGATGCTGCAAGAAGGTGCCATCTATGAACCAGGAAGCATGCTCCCACTAGACACTGAACCTGCTGACACCTTGATCTTGGACTGCCCAGAACTGTGAGAAATTAATTTTTGTTGTTTATAAACCACCCAGTTTATTGTATGTATTTTGTTACAGCAGCCTGATTGAACAAAGGCACTGACTCTTCAGCCTTGTATATTTGGGGTAAAGATAAAGAAGAATACTTAGATTATCCTTTTTTTCTCAGCA
>NW_012143080.1:0-495 GCF_000956105.1 Propithecus coquereli | reverse complement strand
TGTTTGAAATTCTTATTTTGATGTGTTTACTTTTTAATAGATAATACATTCATGAAGCTTGAAATCTAAAAGGAACAAAAGGATATGCAATGAAAAGTCTCCCAACTCATGTCCCTGGCCCTTAGTTCCCTTCCTTGGAAGTTGCTAAGATTATGTTTCTTTTGCAGTTATATATTTTGGTGTATTCTTTGTATAAACACATATATATATATACATTCTTATTTCTGATTTTTTTATAATACTGTATTGGTCACACTGTGATGCCTCTTTGTTAAAAACTATACATTATGGAGCTTTCTCCACATCAGTACGTAAAGTACTTCCTTATTCTTTGCTCTGGTTGCCAAGTATTCTATGGCTATACTTTAATTTATTTTACCAGTTTCCTCTTCATGGTCATTTTGGTTGTTTCTAATTCTTTTTAAAAATCGTTATTATAAACAATATTTTATTGGCTAACCTTGTACAAGGCCAAGTGGCCTGTAAGATAAAGTC
>NW_012143079.1:2832267-2832661 GCF_000956105.1 Propithecus coquereli | reverse complement strand
AACAACCACTGAGTCTGTTCTCCATCACCTGGGATTTATCTTTTGGAGAATGTTGGCAATGTCATATGTATGGAATCATACAAATTGTAACCTTTCTAGATCGACTTATTTTACTCTGTGTAATGCCTCTATAACGCATTCAAGTTGTTGTGTGTATCAACAGTTCATTCATTTTTATTCCTAAATAGTATTACATTGAATGCATTTTATTATATTGTATTATAGTATTTTATTGTTAAATAGCATTACATTGAATGATTTATCAGATTTGTTTATCTATTTGCCTGTTAAAGAACATCTGGTTTGTTTCCAGTTTGGGCAGATGATGAAGAACTGCTTTAAACATTTGTGTACAGGTTTTTTTTTTTTTTTTTTTTTTAGGCATAAAGTGATA
>NW_012143079.1:2829498-2829944 GCF_000956105.1 Propithecus coquereli | reverse complement strand
TGAAGGGATTGCTGATCTTGGCAGTGTACCATTACATGCTTTATTTTATATCGATTTTCTTTCAATACGCTAGGAACTTGGTGTGCCAATTTAGTTTTGAAACTCATGTCTTCATTTGCAAAAATACGTTTTAAATTGTTTATCTGATCATTTCCTATCCTGTAAATTTTTCATTCTCTCTTTTTGATACTTTCTGAATAAATCCTCTAATTTTATTTTTCCTTGTACTCTTCTTCATTTTTTGATATTTCTGTCTACTTGCTAGGGGAAAGAAACTATCTTGGCTTCATTTTCATCCTCATTTTTATCTCTATTTCAATGTTATCATTGGTGTATTTCTATAACTAATAAGAAAAATAGGTCTGTGCTCTTGGTTCGTGTATACATCTTCTTTCATATCTCTGGTATATTGATTAAATTGTTAAGGATTTTTTTTTTTTTTTTTT
>NW_012143079.1:2816552-2817400 GCF_000956105.1 Propithecus coquereli | reverse complement strand
CTTCATGATTCTGTCATCTAATTTAGATTCAGGCACAGATAAGGTTTCTTGGGTACAATATTGTGGGTACTGCTCCTTGGATATCATTCCTCTTACTCTGAAATCCTGTCAAGGTATCTACTCCTGGTAATCTCAATATCCAATAATGGTATCAACATAAAGTAACCACTTTGGATTTTTCCATTCTAAAAGGGGGGAAGGAGGCAAAGAGCAGTCACTGTCCAGTAGCAATTTTGAAACATAGCCAGACGCATGTTGGCAATCTCTTAATTAGTGCTCATGCCTGTCTGAAAATGTTCTCCATGAATTTTGGTTCCATTTTCTGGGCTTTGGGTTCTACCCTTTGAATCAGCCTTCCTTTAACATAAGATAAAGCTTATATTTGTAGCTGAGTAATTTTCTTAGCCTGCTTCCTTCCCATAGTATTTTGGGGCGGGGGGAGTCTGAAGCATTTTTATTTTGTTCTATCATCCCTTTTTAGTCCAAGTAGCTTTATTCCCACTAATACAACTTAAGCACATTTGAGTGTTCTACAGTGCTTATTGCAGTTTATTACGTTATGAGATGGTTAGAAACTTTATGCTTGTGAATTAGTAGAAATATATGAGTCATACTTTTACTATTTTTACAGGCCTCTTGTCTGTTTGAATGGCACTATGGTTTGAATGTTTGTCCCCATTTGTCCCCTCCAAAACACAAGGTGAAATTTAATCTCCAATGTGGCAGTATTGACAGGTGGGTCCTTGAAGAAGTGAACGGATAGTCCTTGTGGTCTACTGTTCTCATGAATAAATTAATCCAGGGTCCCCAACCTGTGGCGAGTTGTATAATTATTTCATTCTGTATTA
>NW_012143079.1:2811332-2812682 GCF_000956105.1 Propithecus coquereli | reverse complement strand
TATGCACTCAAAACATAGCTTAGCATAAGCAAGCTTCAACCAGAATTAAGGAATAAAACAACCAAATCCATAATCATAGTTTAATACTTTTATATATCATTAAAATAGCTAATAGAAAAATCTTACAAACAATAAGGAAACATGTAGAGAATCTTAAAAATACAAATAAAATTTTTGATAAGGTGCTGAAATTCACAAATCAATATGTAAATGTAAGATAAAGTCACAGTTACATATCACTACTGTAGGGGGTGCTGTGATGCTCTTGTCAGACACCCTAAGAGCTGACATACCCATCTCTCAGCTTTGGGAGGCAGTGGAGAACAATAACTGTTTGATGTACAGATGGAAAAGAAAAGCCCCTTTCCTCAATTTGGGTCAACTCTGAAGTGTCATCTAAGCTCTGAGTCTTAAGATCCCATGCATCTTTGTTAGCCTCCTGACTTTGGTGAAGATATCTGTCAAGGCTTAGAATACAACTTTTTATTAATCTCTGTCACTCATAAGTTTAAGTCCTAAGCATGGGTCTGGGAACCAATGGGATGGAAGTAGGAATAGATTAGTCACCAATTATCCTTCTGGTGATCCACTGGGAAATTGTACTCCCCACACTCAAAACTTGGAACAATATATTTCTAGATGTCCTGCCCCAAGGGGAAATTTTTTACTGGTAGGCATATTAAGAGTATCACTTAACTGTAAACTATTGCCATTTCAGCCTCCTACCAAGAGACCCTCAAGTGAGAAATAATATTCACCGTAACAACATGGGTAAGTGATGCTCTCCATCTGGGAAAGGCAGAGCTACTGCCACACAATGGGGAAGAGGGGAATGTTTTGGGTGTGCAGGTGATCCACTAAGACCCAATTTTTTAACTGTAAATTTTCACAGAAATGTAGTAACTATGGCATGAGGAGATGAAGGTAGACAGAGGCTTCATTTATGCCTGAATCCTTTCACAGGCACTCTACCTAGACAAGTATAAGTGCCAGCCAAGGGTGAAAAAAATCTAGACTATATGATGGAATAAGGGAATGATACGTTTTAGTTATTATATTGAAGCAAATGCAGCACCACGCTGTGGTTTGTTCATAACAGTTATCTTGTAAGTTTCTCAGAAATAAGACCAGCCAGAATCCTATTTAAAGGTGGGACCCATAAAAGGGATGTGAGTGGGGCAGAGTGGAGATTATAGTGGATAATGTCACCCCACTTTGTCCCCAGTTTCGTCTTCTAGGCTGATGTACAAATGCTGGGTATATCAACTGTCTCTGTGGGAGACTTGCCCTTGGCTGCATGCAATTGTTTCAGTCAAGGTTAAACTTTCTCTCAGGCGTCCTGTATCCAGC
>NW_012143079.1:2809733-2811282 GCF_000956105.1 Propithecus coquereli | reverse complement strand
TATACACACAAAAACTTATATTCATACAGATGAATGAATAACATATAGATATTAAAATTGGGGCCAGAGACATAGCGATATATAAAAGCTATTATTTGAAACCATTGTGTTTGTAATAATTATTCAGAAAATGTGATCATTATAATGTCTTCAAAGATGACTGCATTTGGAAAGCTGCTTGCTAGATACACAGCTAGAAAATTAGAAAGCATTCCCTAGTTACTTCTTCAATATATAGCAAGAGAAGAAAGTGTCACTGTCACAAAATGTGACTAATTTGTTTTATCTCACCTCCAGGGCTATCTATAATCAGCAGGGAAAAGCAAGAGTTGAAAGGTAACATTATCATACATAACTTCCTCAATATAATCTTTCCTGACTACAAAATAAAAACGTATCACTTTGTATTTCAAAGCAGTATTTTTTTTTTTTTTTTCTGTTGCTGGTTCACCAATTAATGGAGCAAATAGGTTCTTATCTGACCGGCTACAGGCAGAGAATCGCAGCAGTTAGTGACCACTGTGAGCTAAGAGAAGACAACTGCATCTGGGTTGTCAGAGAAAGCTAGAGGTAGGAAGCATCCTGAAACACTCCCTGCTGAACTTTTGACTTCGGAAGTTATAATGCTTCCACTCTGTTTAATGGGTTTGAAGTTTTAATCCAGCAGAGATGTAGCAGCATCCCGTAGTCAGTTAAACGGACTCACGCTGTGTACTTTGTGCTAGAAATCTTTTCATTTCTCTGGAGTATTCTTTCTCCACATATGGGCAAACAATCAGAACTGGAGAAATCAGTTCCATTTAAGAACATTAACAGATAAAATGGACATTTATACAGTTTGCTCATTTTATTTTATTTTTATGTAATTCGAAAAATGGAAAGAGCTCCTTGTTTTGTTTAAATAGAATCTTTTCCAGAATTGGAAATTTGTGAGTGAAACAATTAGATTATGTTTTCTTTTTGTGTGGAGATGTTGTGTATTTTATTTAAAATATTTTCTTTGCGGTATCTCCAGACATGAAAGCGAAGACATAAAAAATACTCAGACAAACATGTAAATTTGCTGGCTCTTCTGAATTAGGTTATATTATCTTTCGGTGAGAAAATGGGATGGGAATAATATGTAAAAAGATCAGAGTCATGGCACTCCGTTGTTACTTGTTAAATTCTATTAATTTCAGTTAAAATTGATCAGTGAAATAAGTATTGATAGGTAAGTTAGTAGCACATTCTGAATCCATTCATGTACTTTACATTGTTAATACAGTAAAAATAATAAAAAAATCTCTTTTGAATATGTTACAATTCAGAATATGAAGTTCTTCCTTTTTCTGCATGGCATAGACATTCACAGCTCATTTCCTATTTACATAAATTTATATCACCTCAAATGCCCTTATGTTTCTGTCTAGCATGCACATATGGATTTATTCAGCAAATATTTATTGACGATTTGCCTATGAGGTAGCAGGCACTTTAATCTCTATACTTTCAGATCTAATGTCACCTTCACCACATTCATATTGGATCAATGAAATATGACCAATTT
>NW_012143079.1:2806605-2808134 GCF_000956105.1 Propithecus coquereli | reverse complement strand
TGGTTTTATAAGAAAAAGAAAAGAGATCTGAGCTAGCATGCTCAGCCGCCTCTGCCATGTGCTGCCCTGTGCCACCTTGGAACTCTGTGGAGAGTTTCACCAGCAAGAAGGCCCTCTCTAGATGGGGCTTCTCCACCTTGTATTTCTTAGCCTAGATACAGTAAGAAATAAATTTCTTTTCTTTATAAATTATCCAGTCTCAAGTATTCTGTAATAATTAACAGAAAATGCACTAAGAAATAGTTTATGATATACCATCTTATATAACTGGGGGCTTTTCAGCAGGATAGACCACGCAAGGCAACTGTACAATTGTAAACAATCTTTTTTTTTTTTGCATTGTTTTTGTGTTTGTCCTATAAAATCCTTTCCCTAGCCTTCCTTGGACAAAGCCCCTGAACACCTTTCAGGTTGGAGCTACCCAATACATGAATTGCTGTTTGCTCAAATAAATTATTTTAATAATTGTATTGTGCCTCAGATTACCTTTCAGATATAAATTTTACATGTGTCAGTTTGGGTTCTCCAGAAAACAGTTGCCAAGACCAAATCAGAAGTGCAAATGCTTATTGGGAGCTCCTGTCAAGTCAAAAGTGAAGAGAAAGTAGAAGTATGCAGGGCAAGTCTCTGAACATGATTCAGGTCTGACTGCTGTGAAGAAAAAGAGGGACAGAAAGATAGATTGTGGAAAACCTCAGACTGCAGCATAGCTCTCAGAAAGTTTGGCCAAAGTAACGTAGAGATCCAAAACAAAGATTGTCTATCAGAGGAATCCTGTTCCAGACAGGAAGAGGTCAGCTCTAGTATCTCCACCCTTCCTAGTGTTTGGCCCAGAGCAGCCCAGACACAGCATGGTCTTGGCATGAGTGTTGCAATGAACCTTGAAGGCACAGCTGCCTAGGATGTCAGCTAATTCTGTTCCACAAAGCAGCTTCTTTCTGCAAGAGAGACCTGAGCGGTGTACTCACAGGTCTCTGCCACAATACAATTCAGAAATCCTTCAAATGTTATGGACTATTGACGTGATTTTCAGACAGAGCTAATTATTTAATATTTTGTAATTTTCTGCTATTACTCTTTTAAGGACGAAAAAGAAAAGATTTGCCAATTTATTAAAATTTTAAAAATATTTGAGGTGGATATATTATGTTAATTTCATGTTAATCTCCACCAAACAGATTATATATAACCAGTTATTTGGAATTCTAATCTAATTAATGCTGAGGGTATTATTCTCCTTGTTAATACCTGGTTTTTATATGTGACATTTAACCATAAAAAATATTGGGGAGATAAAATATTTTCTGATATCTCTAATAGGAGAAAGATGAAACATTTGAACTTGGTAATGTACCAATGATTTTTTAAGGGGATGGTAATTCAAATGAACACTGATGAAAACCATAGTTTCATCTCTTTCATTCTAATTTGAACACCAAACAAATGTTTCTAGTCTATATTTTCTCTCACTGATTACACACAGAATACAAAATTACCTACTTTGAACCACTATGTACACATTGCTAAAA
>NW_012143079.1:2802048-2803165 GCF_000956105.1 Propithecus coquereli | reverse complement strand
AAGAAGAATTTTCTATAGCAAATTACCATTAATATTAAAGCCCAATTCTGGTGCTGTTCTGATGGTAACTACTTCATTTTACTGGGATATATTGATTAAGATTTACATGAAATCTTTGATCTATTAATAGATCTGTAGCAGACATATCTCCATTAAAAAAACTGTAATTTTTTTTCAGCATTTATCAATAGGCTTCTCTGTTCCACATATTGAACTGGCTTATAAAGGTGACTATGTCATAAATCCTTCTCCCAGAGATTCCAGATTTTAGTTGGACCTGAATAATTATTATATAACACACCAACTATTACAGGAGGTACGGGAGCAGAAAAGATGGGAGCTCCATTCAGCAAAGGTTTGGAAATATTAACGGATGAGGTGATGTTAGAGCTTCATCTAGTTCACTAAGTGATCAAGACTGTGAATGTTATTTTCATTGGAAAAAATTAAGTGCAAATTATCATATGTGAAAAATTATAAGTAGCTTTGAAGACTCTCTGTACAAGTGAGCCCACTACTAGGTTCTGGAACTAATTTCCACCTACCTTTTACCTTTACCCTTGCACCCCAAGTAATAAAGTCTCTTTCCAACTGACAATGTAGTGACTGTTTAGACAACTGCGTGATCTTGTTTTTTACTAAAATCAGATCCTAGAACGGCCATCCTAGATGCCATGCCCTCACTGCTACTGGGAGGAGGGAGAGAGAAAAGACATAACAGGTATGATGAATTTGACTGGTTTTCTGCAAGATATTGTGGCTCATATTATTCCAACTGTAGATACTGGGAGCTATTTCAAATTGGCACCTGTGCCCCCTTTCTTATGTGCCCATCCTTTTCATTTTTGACCACTTCCTTGAATTAATTCTGGCCATAGAATATGTGCAGGCTAGTCTTGTATTTTCCCTGCCCCAGTTCTAAAATCAGCTATTTCTCCAAAGAGGTTTCCTTAGTTAGAGAACAGCATTTGAAACCAAGATCTGGTCATGGGATGTGTTTATTGCTATTGGAATGCCAATGCTTCTACACTCTGTTGGCAGACAGAGGTAGAAAAATATTTAAATGTATATTAGCCAGTTTATACACATCTTTCTATATTTATGCTACCTATCCATC
>NW_012143079.1:2799681-2800313 GCF_000956105.1 Propithecus coquereli | reverse complement strand
GAACACACTTTGGTCTATTGGAGTGGACCAAATGCATCTGCAGTATTGAAAAACGGTGCTGAAGTAAAAGGTTGACCTTAACAAGAATAAATTTGACTTTGTACTAGTGAAAGCAGATTGGGTTGCAGTAACAAATAGATCTAAATAGTATAAGTACTAAGCATGGTGAAGTATATTTCCACTCCACCGATAATCCTGTTACAGGGTAGTTGGTTGATCGTCCCCATGGGTGGTTCACATACTGAGGCTCTTTCCATCTTATGACTCTGCCAGCAACAATGACCTTGTCCTTACATTCATCTACTCAGAGAAAAGAGGATAGAAAGTGGAGGAGTCACAGCTTTTTAAGTATTGGCTGGAAATTTCATGCAGCACATGTTATTTCATAGCATGGTCAAACATAACTGTAAATATGACTGTGTGCCAAGAAGAAAGAGGGGCATATGGATTATGTTGAAAAAGTATCTACTACAGGCTGCTAATCATTAGGCATATGGGAACTAATGCTTATCTCAAAACTGGAGCATGGTGTAACAGCAGGGCAAAACTGTAGGTTCCTTGAGTTTGTAAAATTAAAAACCTTTCTCAGACGTATTACTGCAGAAATTGTACCATACAGGGACTGGAAATAG
>NW_012143079.1:2796535-2797396 GCF_000956105.1 Propithecus coquereli | reverse complement strand
GTAAGAAACTCATTTTTATTTTGAAGCAAATCCTCACATTAATTGCTTAGACTGGGCACTGTCACTCTAATTTGTTATGCTTGTGCTTTAAGCTGTTATTATTTACATCTGTTTGCATTAGTCATTCTGATTCCTGATGCAAAATAAAATCCAGAATAGCTACAGATAAGCAGAAATGGTGGTGTGAAATGTAATGAATCATTACATTATTTTTATTAGTCCATCTGGATGGCAGTTATATTGATTTGTTTTCTTTTTAAGATCACGGTATAACAGTCTTCTCAGGAGATTAAGTTGTTAGTGAAGACTCGTTTTAAAAAAATAAATATTTACATAACTTGGAAACTGTGAAAATGTAGAATGTAATAACATTTTTGACCTTAAAGATTCATTATTTTAATGTACAATTCTAAACAAAAATGTTAAGGTGGCTAGATATAATGCTCTAGTTTAATGAAGTAACACACAATTTTTAAGCAAGGCTTTTAAAGTTGTGGAATAATAGTCACATACGTAAAAAATATATTTAGCTAACAGTATGAACAAATTCCTGGCTATTATAGCCTTAGGATTAGCACTAACTAAAACTCTAGTAGCAATTTTCTTTGATAATATTCATTAATCAGTTTGGTTTTGTGGTAGAGATAGGAGGAGTCAATCAATTTGTCTTACATGTTTCTAAAGAATTATAGGAGCCAATGCATTGAGAACCCAGAAATGCACAGTGATTGGCTCATTCAGAAGACACTATTAAAGTATAGTGTACAATATGAAGAACAAGAGCAATAATCTAGAAGAATTTCTGTACAACTGTCAAAGGGGCAGAGATATTGATTATGGTGGATATGAGTTTTCCAATTA
>NW_012143079.1:2791514-2794177 GCF_000956105.1 Propithecus coquereli | reverse complement strand
ACAGTGCAGTTGGTCCAGTACAGTTACAATCTATAAGATGTCTGACAGATATTCTACATATAAGCACTTGGTTTGTTATTTCTCATTATCGGGGACTTTGTTGCTGCTTTTCCTTGCCCAGTTTTTAATCCTTTGCTTCTTATATAAGCCCCATGTCGTAGGCTGAATGATGTCCTTCCCCCAAATCTCCATGTGTTAATATTACCTTAATGTGGTAAAATGGACTTTGCAGGTGTTACTAAGGATCTTAAAATGGAGAGATTATGCTTAATATCTGGGTGTGTTTGATTGTAGTTACAAGTGTCCTCCTAAGGGGCAAAGGCTATGTGATGACAGAAGCAGAAACTGGACTGATGTGCTTTGAAGGTGGAAGGAAGAGCTACAAGCCAAGGAACATAGGCAGCCACTCAAAGCTGAAAAAGACAATGAAACATTCTCCCTTCAAGGTCTCCAGAAAGACCAGGCCTATCCACACCCTGATTTTTGCCCTGTAAGATTCATTTCAAACTTCTGGCCCTCTGGAACTGTAAGAGAATACATCTGTGTTGTTTTAAGCCACTGAATTTTTGGTAACTTGTTACAGCAACAATTGGAAACTAATGTACCCCATATCTTCTTTCCTTTCAAAACAGAGAGGGAGAGGGGTAGATTTTACGGGGCAAAGGAAAAGGAAAAGGAAATTCAATAGATATCATTTTAATCTATGTGAGCTTGAACAAAGAAATAATATGCTTTTGTAAATCATAATTTTCCTATTGAAGATAATGCTTGCCTGTTATATTAATAGAAAGTTGAAAGTGCAGAACAGAAAAAGAGGAAAAATAAACAGCTATTGTTGACATGCAAAAAAAAAAAAAATGTAGAACTCAGCAACATCATAAGAGAAGCCGTAAGTCATCTAACAGCACTGGAAGAAGGAAGCCAGTGGGGAGAATACAGTAAAACAGAGAAAAGTGAGAATGGAAATTTTGAGAAATAGAAGGAAACATATAGAGTAAGGCATGATTTCTGAGAAAAAAAGGTATGAAATCACTGAATTTTACATATATCATCATTCATCACCATCTAGTCATTTGGAGAGATGAGAGGTGACTCTACAGTCTTTAAAACTTTGCCATAGATCACATATAGAAAGCTCAGCCTCGCCCTTAAATTGTATGACTCAGGAGCCTTTAAAAAAAAATAATTTCATTATAGGACAAGTGAGACAGTACTTTTGAAATTCATTTTTGTCCTGGCCTTTTTTATGTCTTTTCTTCCACTCTTTTAGCCAGCCTTTTGGGTATTCAATCTTTCCCCTTTGCACAGATAGGAACTAAAGGGAACTGTCTTGAGTTCTGAAGTAGGCATTTGCTGCTGGGATCAGTGCTGCAGAGTAAAGTTTACTATTTTGTTCCATGTAGAAAGGGAATGTGAGCTTGAAGCCAGAGGCTGAGTGTTAAAGGATTTGGTGCCTACTAAACTCATGAAAAAAAAAAAAAGGAAAATAGAATAGGAATTAGGAACACAGGAAAAATACAAAGGAAAAAAATAGTTTTGCTGACCACCTTAGGCTTACAAAAAGTTACAAGAACAGGTAAACATTTGGAGAGATAATCAAACATCCTCTAAAGAATAGAGCAATTTTATAGATTCTTCAGAGACCTCTCTCCACTGGGGATCTCTGCTGAACTCCTTGGCAGTGGTGAGGTGATATTAAGTCTGCCTACAACTCCCTCCAAGCCACCCCATCCTTCCTTTTTGTATCCCTTGATGCCTTTCCAAGATTAAGTGTTTTATTTATTTGTTGGATAGTGTCACCACTAATAGGAATATGCTTGGTAGAGTTCTTTTACAGAATCACAAAGCACACAGTAAAACCCATATCTTACCCCAACTATATGCTTGTTGTCAGAGAGCCTTCTCTGTTTATGGTTACAGGACTGTTCAAGCCAATTTCTTACCCTTTGACCTTTTCAGGTATATATCAGACAACCGTATCTGCGTCTTCTAAGTACAATGGACACTGCAAACTCTGGACTTGAGAGGGAGAAGTTTCCCCATCATGGTGAAGGTAGGAGTGCACAGCATTTTGACAAGAATTTTTCAAGAAATTCTTACACCAGAATCTCTTGATAAACACCTTTTTATACCCTTCTACTAACTTTGACAGGTTCTATCTATTAATAGTTACTTTCATTAGAATATATGGTCCTTTAATGCTTACAAGTTTCTGAGTATATAGATGTTAATTTTATGATTTGCTGCAATTTCCCAGGTGTTTGAAATACCTCCCCAAATAACTGTGATAATTATATCATTAAAGAAAGGAAGAGAAAGAAGGAAAAAAGGGAAGTAGAGAAGAGAAGGTAAAATAAACTTAATTCCAGAAGACCTAAACCTGGCACCAGCACTGACCACATACTTCACAAAGCCCAGTGCATAATGAAAATGTGGGACCTTTGTTCGAAATTTAAGAATTGCAAGATGGCAACAGTAAAGCATAGGCTTTTATGCAGCTGAGTAGGTCACATGCCCAAGAGTCAGATTTGCCTGGAGTAATATAAAAAATTATTTTAAAAAATGATCTTCAGGTAACCTAAAATTAGACAGGAGAATAATATTCCTCCAAAATATATACATTTATTTTAACTAAAGTATATCCTAAATTTAATTTAATTTAT
>NW_012143079.1:2790857-2791464 GCF_000956105.1 Propithecus coquereli | reverse complement strand
TGGAATAATAGTCACATATGTAAAAAATATATTTTCTGACTAGGTCTAAAAATGACTAGAGAGGCCCAGGAGGAGCAACTGGCTTTGGCTTTTATTGTGATTAGGGATTCGGGCAGGGTAAGTGTTCCCCTACTGGCCAGGCTTATGTGGTTTGAACTTCCTGCCAACATCAAAGAAGCAAGCACCAGGGCTCTCTCACTGCCTTGCCCAAATGTGGGGCAAGAGAGGAAAAGGGAAAGATGGGCTTTAAAGCTGTCAGGAACCGTCAGAGATGGAGTCAGACTTTTTTTCTGCACATTAAACACGTAGTATTAATAAAATAGGAAAACTTTAACTTACAGTGTGTAAAAAGCTGTTAGTTATAGATTAGATTTCTAAGTTAAATTGTTAAATGCCAATAAATTGCAATAATCAATTAGATATCTAAGTACAAGTTACTACAGAAAGAAGTACAGTCTTTAATTTAATATTCCCACTAGTTTGTTTAAAACATTTTACTAAGAAAAGCAAATGCACTGAGTACAGTATTGCGATACTCCCAATTTATTTTGGGTTTTCTTCACTTTTTTGAATGCCCCCATCTCAATATGGATTCTTATAAGAAGGA
>NW_012143079.1:2786890-2789544 GCF_000956105.1 Propithecus coquereli | reverse complement strand
TTTTTTATAACAGTACTTTGAAATGTATTAACTATAATTACTGATTCTTTTTTAGCTAATAGAAAAGCAAAGCTTTTATCTTCAAAATTATATAGAGGAAAAAGAGTAATGAAATGAGTTGCATAGTATAACAAACCAAATATAAGTAGGCTTATGAAAATTAAGGTATATTAGTTTTCTTAATGAGAGCAAATAGAGAAGCAGAAGGTCATCTACATATGCAAGACGGAGCAACTATGTGATGAGAATGCAAACATAAACAGTGCTTTCTCCAAGTCCTTTGGAAGCTTAAGTACAGAGAAGGGAGGCAAACAGGTGAACTAACTTCCAGAATGCAAAGTAGTAAGTTAGCCTTGTGATGAAAGTAAGTATTGTGAAAGAGAGGAAAAAAATAAATAAATAAAAAAAGAAAGATATGTAAATTAAACCGGACTGTGTTGGAAATATCCATGCACATTTTTCAGCCAATGGTATACTTAAATTAATCATAAAGGCACAACAAAATTTCATTAGGAATCAAAGATGAGGCATGAACAAATCAAAAGGCCATTTTGAAAAGGGGAACTGCAAACAGTTCAATAACAGAGAAATTAAGTATTGTGTCTAAGTATGCCAAGAGTGTCTAAATAGGTAAAATGAGATCAGATCTTAAAAATCTGTGAAGCTGAGGGTAAATGTTATACTGTAAGGCATTTCAAGTCTTTGAAGATTTTCAAATGTGGACATGACTTCATCATACTTGACTTAAAAAAAAAAATTACATTGCCAAAACTGTGTTAGATTGGAGAGTGGAAACAACACAGGTAGAAAGTTCTGTTAGGTCGTATAGTATTAATCCAGAAGATGTGAGCCTAGACCATAATAGTGGCTGTGAGAAATGGAAGAAGAAAATTCATTAGTAATTCATAGAATGCTGTGATTCATTGAATATGGGAAATGAAAGAGAGATATAATAACATCTAGTCTTTAAAATATTTCTAAATGATATGATATATGGAATTAAATCGTATAATCGTACATTAATCCAATTTACTTTTTGAAACTTTAGTCATTACTTTTAAGCAAAAATATTCATAAATATAATTCCAAAAACATATTTTGAAAGCTATGAAATTCATAACTTTACATCAAGAGAAAGAATAAGGATATGAAATGGGTGAATTGAATCATCTACTCTGAGTGACAGGTCGTGGAAGCTAAACATGTCTGGAAGTTCAGGAACAAACTGAATTCCGGTAACAGATTCTTTGATTGTTTTTAGAAAGATAAAGAGGATTATTTTGAGAGTTAAATAATCAATCATTGATTAATTCAATGACCAAATGATTAAAAGAACCTTTTAGTATACACATTATTCAAATAATAAAGTAGAATTTTGTTCCAAATTTTATTCTTGTAATGTTTTTTAGAATCAATATGTAATATAGTTGTTTGGAAAATTTTTCAACTTAAAATAATAACAACACTTGTTATTTAGTTGTGATATTTTAAATAACGCATATTATTATTACTTAATAAACTGTTAGTTGGTATTGGCGGATTATTAACCATGGCCTAATTTGCTTCTCATCTAAAATAAATCCCTTGTTTAGTGAAGATAGAAAATGAATGAGATTCTGTTTATGTATGTGTGTGTTTTTGTATGTGATGAGACTACTTCCTTAACTTTCAATGCCCCAGTTTAATAAATTTTCAGAATCTAAATGTATAGATGGAATATTTACAAAATATTCATACCACAGCCACAGTTATGCTTAGTACAATATTGTTGGAATTTAAGGGGACTGAATCAACAGTACCTATATCTAGTGTATTTTATTTGCCTGGAATGTTTCTTCGCTGTTCTTCACCTTTGCATGGAGAAGAGCTTCCATTAGAGTTTTATCCTAGGCATCATCATACCTCTTCCCTGACCTACAGTGAATGTGTAGGTCCATTTTATGTTGCTATAACAGAATACCTGAGACGGAACAATTTATAAAGGAAAGAGGTTGGTTGTTTCACAATTCCAGAGGCTAGGAAGTTCAGGTTTGGGTGGCTACATCTGGCCTGAGCCTCATGCTGCATGCAGCATCATAATATAGTGGATGGCATCACATGGCAGGCATGTGTGCAAAAGAGACAAAACCTGGGTGGCAATCTTGCTTTCAAACAACTCACTTTTGTAGTAACTAATCCAATCCCACAAAAGCGACAACTCACTCACTCCTAGGAGACGACATTAATTCCTTCATCAAGGAACAGGCCTCATGATCCAAATGCCTCTTAAACGTCCCACACTTCTCAACACCATTGCATTGGGGACCAAGCCTCAGTGTGAGTTTTGGTGAGGACAAGCCATAGTCGAACCATAGCAAGTGGGAAGAAACAAAGAAACAAATTTTTTGATAGATGACTTTGGTAAGATGAGAAAAGAAGTAATGTTCAAGCTCTTCTGATTCACTCTGTAATCTGTCTTCTAAAATCAATTCTGTAATTCTGTGCTTTAATTTTTGCAAGTTACAGAACCAAAGGATATTGGCCAGTGACTGGGGATATAATTTTAATTTGCTTATATACACAGACCTAAACCACATTTTCTAGGTATTTTTATTATCATAAACTGCTGTTTTCATTTTCATTTTCAACTGTCCCTTCTACTTAATATTTAGTTT
>NW_012143079.1:2784893-2786840 GCF_000956105.1 Propithecus coquereli | reverse complement strand
TCTTCTTCAAAAATTCTTTGCCTAGGCCGATGTCTGAAAGGGTCTTCCCAATATCTTCTTCTAGAATTCTTCAGATTTCATGTCTGAGGTTTAAGTCTGTTATCCATCTTGAATTGATTTTTGTGAGATGTGAGAGGTGGAGATCCAGTTTCATTTTTCTGCATGTAGCTATCCAGTTTTCCCAGCACCATTTACTGAAAAGAGATTCTTTTCGAGTGCAATGCACACCATCGGAGGGATGGACACATTTGAAACTCAGACTTGGGGGTGGGGGGCAAAGGCAACATAAGTAACCTAAACATTTGTACCCCCATAATATGCTGAAATAAAAAAAAAGAAAGAAAAGAGATTATTTTCCCTAGTGTATATATTTTTAGATGTATGTTTTTCTTTTGTTTGTCCTTCCTTTATTTGCCTTTTCTTTGAAATGTGTTGAATTCAATCAGCATATATGTCTCATGTTTGATTTTTCTTCTTAACGATGTTCAGTATCAGTCCAACTTCCAGGTTTTTCGAATGATTTATCTGAATGCATTACCCTGCCTCGATGTTCCATATGGTTTTGTATTTAAAGTCCCATTTGAGGCAGATATCAGATTGATGTTTAAAACTTGCATTCAAACTTTCATTTTCCAGAGGACTTTATCCAATGTACTGTCCTGAGGGGTTGGGGTGGGGAGAAAATGGCTTCTCAGATTCCCATTATATTTTTATCAAGCAATTTTAACTGAAGACAAACATAAACAAAATCCTACAGCATGTTCTGCTGAAAAGTTTTCGCCTTTCTTTTCTTATTACTACTTCTATTTTTCATGAAAACTACATCTTACTGAATAGAAATCACAGCTAACATTACTACCTCCCATTTCTTTTAGCCCCTTTCTCCTGTAAATGTTAGATGATATTTTGAGGGGGACTAGATCCAACTTTGTAGTACAAAATCTGAGTCTTTGAGTATAGAGCTTGAGTTGGGAAGATGTGACATGACTTTCTCACTTTTCCTTTCTTTGTTTTTTTTTGAGTTTTGACATTATTATAGCATTAGACAAAACAAGATAATTTTTATTTTGTACTGTTTTTGCCTTATTAGTCTTGTTTAATACACACTGAGATTGTTGGGGTTTTCTCCCAGTTTTTTTTTTGAATTTTAGTTAACAATCTATTTTTGTTTCTCTGTGTGTTTTTTCCTGCTATCTTCAGTATTTAGGAGATGGTGGCATGTGCTCAAGGTCCTTGCATTGACTTCTTTCTGAATTAGCTGTCCCTAATTTATAATCCAAAATATTTTCACATAGGTAAAGATTACTTTGTTTACTAATCTTTATAAATTTCCAGTTTAACTATTTTTAGAAGGTAAGATATGTTCTATTAAAGGTTGCAAAAACCTACACCATAATCTTTCAAGCATGAATGAAATGAGTAAGAACAATACAGAACTGCTGTAGTTTCACCATCACAGACTGGAAATCTGATAACATTAAGAAAAAGTGAGGGAAGAACAACTAGATTCATCTTAGGTGAAATGTACAACCATCCATAAGTGAAAAGGTTAGATAGCTGTCTGGTTTTGGCTACCTTGATTTCTATCAATAGAAAGCCAAAATATCAGCAACCCCCCTTTACTTAACATATTCCCAACACAAGAAGTCAACTTCAAGTTGACATCAGTAATAAAGCCCAATATTGTGTGATCTCTGGTAAATGTTCCATGACAAAAACTCAACAGTAAAATTAGGATTGGTACCCTTTCCAAATAGCCCCGTATTCTTAAATTATCCAACAGATGATTCTGTCAGCTAGAGATTATTGGTGGCATTCATCTGAATGAATATAAAAATGTAGTCCCTAACACTATATCCCCAGAAAAGCTCATGCATCAGTTGTGGGAAACATTTGCATCAAATTGAACAGTGATGTATAGTATGGTAGCCATTAACAGGTGGATAT
>NW_012143079.1:2770299-2771223 GCF_000956105.1 Propithecus coquereli | reverse complement strand
ACCCTCACAAAGCTGCAATGAGGAACTCCAACAACCCTGTCATGTGGGTGTTAGGCCAAGTAGGGATCTGGAACATTCATCCTTACTGGCTGCTAACAAATTCTGCTCCTCCATGGAGTCAGTGGAAACTGCAAAGCTAGCCTGGACTTACACTCCACGTGACATTAATGATGTCACTCTGTACTCTTCCTCCCATCTGGGGTGATGTCAGAGGAAGCCTGGCGGACATTCAGGACATTCACTATTTACCAAGAGGGCAAGCTCCACCATGGTGTGAGTGCAGACTTTCTGGGAACAAGAATTCCCTTCACTGTACTCATTTGCCAAGAAGAGGCCAAGTGGGGAACCTAGAATTCTACCTCCACTTGGCAGTAATGAAGCAGCACACTGACCCTTCCTCTGAAGGAATGACGTGAGTGAGAGCCAGTTATAACAGAAGCTGTGAATGAGATCCAGCATCTTATAGCATAAAATGAAAATGTTCAAGTGTCAATCAAAAATCACTTGTCATTACAAGAACCAGGAAGATCTCAAACCAAATGAAAAAGGACAATCAATAGATGTAAAACCCAAGATGACAGAGATGTTAGAATTAGAGCAGTTGTGATAAAAATGCTTCAATAAGCAAAGATGAATCTAGCTTAAAACAATAAAAAATAAGAAGTATCAGCAAAGAAATATAAGGTATATAGAAGGCCAAATAAAAAGATTTGAACTGAAAAATGCAATTACCAAAATAATAATGATAAAATTCCATGAATAGGATGAACAGAAAATTATAGGGGATAGGGGAGGAATCAGTGAATGGGAAGATAGGAAAAGAGAAGTTACTCAATCTGAAATCATGGAGAAAATAGAATGAAAACAATGAACAGAGCCTTGAGAACCTGAGAGAATACAACAAAAGGTGTAACTTTTGTGTCA
>NW_012143079.1:2768931-2769971 GCF_000956105.1 Propithecus coquereli | reverse complement strand
ATATTTGTATGTTTTTCTTCTTACTTATATCTCTTCCAAACATATGAAAATTCGACTACGTTTGAACATTTCACTGAGAAATTCCTTTAATATTTTTTGATCTCCCTTTACATAGCCAACATTTCCTAAACAAGAAAGAGTCAGGATATATAAGAAAGCCATATAATAAAAATAAGTTTAAAAAAATTAAAAGGCTTTTAGTACAAGATTGATAAATTATAGTCAATATTTTTTCCCAAAAGTTTTGAGAGGAAAAATGGCCCATAACATGTCTGAGTATCTTAATGTGTTTCCTTGATTATTTCAGTTATCTGCATGGCCCCCTGCATATCTTTTTTTATTTTTATCAGATCCTCTAATATACTTTATCCTTTTCCTGTTCTTTCACGAAATGAACTATCTTACTTATTGAGAAAATATAATATGGCAATGAGAAAACTGTGTGTCTACCCATCATTAACTAGCTATACATCCCTGTATTATCTTCTTCCTAAATCCCTCCTGATAAAACAAGGAAAGGTTCGTACTTCCAGTGCTTGAGCTTAGATTTTTCCTATCTTCGGAAACATTTAACACTTTCAGTTAATACTTTCTCTCATACATTTTAAACTCTATGTCTCAACTGTATCATTTCTATCAATAAAGATGTATTATTCTACCATTCTTAAAAAATCAACTTGCCTTAAAAACTCACCTTCGTTCATTACGGTTATGATGCTGTTTCTGGGCTCTCCTGACATGACAATTTAGAGAATTGTCTACGTTTCATGCATGGATTTTCATTTGCCTTTCACAAAGTTACCCCCAAATGATGTCCTCTCATACTTGTCAATAGACCATCAAACAGAAACATTTCTTTCCAAAATAAATATTGATTTCCATGTTTCCAAAACCAGTGGTTGTATTTCCATCTTCATGTTGTAAACCTTTATTACTCACTTATTACATTTGAATACCTCACTTTTTTTTTCCACCTCTGAGATTCAGTGATGTTCATGCCCCATCAAGAGATTTCATTGTTGGCCGGGTGCGGTGGCTCA
>NW_012143079.1:2760287-2761021 GCF_000956105.1 Propithecus coquereli | reverse complement strand
TTATATTCTGAAAGAGGGTAGTAAAAAGAGGTAACATGAGATAACATTTCTACATCTTACTCACACTGGCAAAGTGATTACATCAGTAAACTGTAATATACAATGTGATATCTAGAGCAACCACAAAAAAACACTATAGATAAGCAAATACGGATTGTCAAAAATGTTCAGGTAACACACTGAAAGGCAGGAAAATGAAAACAGGGAAACAAAAATAGGAATAACAAAGAGAAAATAGAAAAATAAAATGAAAGACTTAGCCCCAACAAATTAAATGCATTAAATGTACTTGGCTAAATGCAACAATTAAAATACAGAAATTGGCAGAGGGGATTAAGAATCATAGCCCAAATATACGTTGTATATAAGAAACTCACTTCAAATATAATAATGTAGGCAGTTTGAAAGTAAAACCATGGAAAATGACATATCATGAAAATATTCATTAAAGGAAAGCAAGAGTGGCTATATTATATCAGATAAAGTAGACTTCAGAGCAAATAAGATTACTAGAGATAGAGGGACATTTTATAATTATAAAAGCATCATATACTAAAAAGTCATAGTAATATGCACCAAAAAGTCTATAGACACATAATTAAAAATGTAAAAATTTCTAGTTCTCATACCATATACAAAAATTAATTCAAATTGGATCATGAACTTAAACACAAAATGTAAAATTAAAACTTTTAAAAACTAATATACGAGAAAGTCTACAGAATCTATTGGTA
>NW_012143079.1:2759937-2760237 GCF_000956105.1 Propithecus coquereli | reverse complement strand
TAAAAAGTCAAAAACCAATAGATGTTAGCATGGATGTAGTGAAAAGGGAGGGCTTATACACTGTTAGTGAGAATGTAATTTAGTACAACCTATGTGGAAAACAGTATGGAGACTCCTCAAGTAACTAAAAGTAGACCTACCATTCAATGCAGCAATCCCACTGATGGGTAATTACCCAAAGGAAAAGAAGTCATTATATCAAAAAGAAACATGCACTCATATGTTTATTGCAGCACAATTAACAATTATAAAGATATGGAGAATTAAATGCCAATCAACTGAGTGGATAAAAAAATGCGG
>NW_012143079.1:2758365-2759230 GCF_000956105.1 Propithecus coquereli | reverse complement strand
AAATTAATTGGACAACTAAAAATATATACAAAAAAAATTAGCCGGGCATGGTGGCGCATGCCTGTAGTCCCAGCTATTCGGGAGGCTGAGGCAGGAGGATCCCTTGAGCCCAAGAGTTTGAGGTTGCTGTGAGCTAGGCTGACGTCACGGCACTCTAGCCGGGGCAACACAGTGAGACTCTGTCTCAAAAAAAAAAAGAGATTTCATTGCTTTTCATCAGTGTTTTCTTGTGAGTTCTTCTTTATTACCCAACTTCTAGGTTTTTATTTTTCCCCAGAAAGTTTTCTAGATAACTTTTATCATATCTCTACAACCTGCTCCTAATTAATTTCATTCATTACCATGTGTTAAGCTGTGACCATATGCTGGCATAATGAATATTTTAAATCTGGGTAACCATCCTTCCACGCTCCAGAACCACAAGGGACTCATATACATACCATAGCTACACAATGTTAAACATGTGGTTTTCTTACATACTTAATGCTTCCTCAAACTCATTCCTGTAAGTAACTCTACCATATACCAAATTGTTCAAGGTAGTACCATGGCAATATTTCTGGACTCCTACCATTGTATGCATAATAAAATAAAAATGCTTTAGCACGGAGTATGATGTACTACATGCTATGTCCTCAGCCTAACTCAGGGCCTTAAAAATTTGCTACATTGAGACTTCAGTTTTTATAAAAATGGGGTAGACAAGTTTTTTTCTATTATTTTTGTTAGGTACAACTAAACCCCCTGAACATGATATAAAAAACAAATATAAGGATGGACATATTTGAAACACGGACTTGGTGGGGGGACCAAGGGCAACATACGTAACCTAAACATCTGTACCCCCATAATATGCTGAAATAAA
>NW_012143079.1:2747013-2747360 GCF_000956105.1 Propithecus coquereli | reverse complement strand
ACTTGAAGTATTCAGTAGGCATATGTGATCAGTAGCTACTATGTTGGAATGTGTGGAAATAGACGTTTTGTGAACACTTATTGGAGGGAGGGATGTAGAGTGGGAAGGTAGGTGACAGGGAGGATGAAAAGAAGAAAGGAAACATTTAGATAGAGGGGGAGATGGCAGAAATAATAATTTCATACTGTCTGGCTAATAATATTGGTCAAAAGATGCATATGGTCTTTCAGGGACAAAAGATCTCAGTATTAGATCAATAGTTTGTGTGAATTTGAATCCTCGTTTATATAATGTAAATAATACCAAACTTTCATTGTTGTAGTGAAGATTATAGATAGTGTTCCCTA
>NW_012143079.1:2746626-2746963 GCF_000956105.1 Propithecus coquereli | reverse complement strand
GATAGGATTCATTGATAAAGAGAAAACCAAATTATTAAGTAAAATCCCAGTACCCTGAGATTCAGTGATGAATTTACAGGAAAGTGGGATCATTCATATTTTTTTCAGTTTAAAAAATGTGTTCATTAGTATCAGCAAATCCCCTTCACAGGAACAAGTAGGACAGAACTGAAGTGCTGTGGTGTTCTTGACTTAGAGTAATCAATCAAGATACATCACATCTTGCTTTCCACCAAACATATCAAGTGCTCAAGCCCAATAAAAATTACAGGTTCAGGCTATTTATGAGACAACTTTGGCAAGATTCATTTTTCTGCTTTTGCCACAGGCTTTATAT
>NW_012143079.1:2744634-2745806 GCF_000956105.1 Propithecus coquereli | reverse complement strand
ACTTGAAGTATTCAGTAGGCATATGTGATCAGTAGCTACTATGTTGGAATGTGTGGAAATAGACGTTTTGTGAACACTTATTGGAGGGAGGGATGGAGAGTGGGAAGGTAGGTGACAGGGAGGATGAAAAGAAGAAAGGAAACATTTAGATAGAGGGGGAGATGGCAGAAATAAGAATTTCATACTGTCTGGCTAATAATATTGGTCAAAAGATGCATATGGTCTTTCGGGGACAAAAGATCTCAGTATTAGATCAATCGTTTGTGTGAATTTGAATCCTCGTTTATATAATGTAAATAATGCCAAACTTTCATTGTAGTGAAGATTATAGATAGCGTTCCCTAAAAACTTAGCACAATGGTTTACAATACAATCACCTCTAAATAAATGATGAAAAATTTATATTTTATATAGTTGTAATAATCTTATTGCATTTTGTGCCTTTCCTTATCTCTTAGAATTGTCAGCTATTGTCTTTATTTCATTCTGTGATACAAAGAAAAAACATCACTCAAAGAAAAACATCTGCTGTATATTTACTCAGCACAAATCCATAGTCTTTTCTTCCAATACCTCACCTTTCCAGTATCCAATTGTAAATTTACTTTGTGACATTTGACTTTCATTTGTTAGTATGCATAGGTTTAATGACTTGAAAACATTTTTTTTCTCAATGTCTTTTAAGTAATAGGTTTATGTTTTCTGCTGTTCAGTAAGTCACATTGTGTGATCACTTTGGATCACACTAACCTGTGTTTGAATCATGGCTCAAAATGTACCAGCTCTAAGACATTTGCTAATGTACTTCATCTCATTGTCTCAGCTTTCTTATTAATAAAAAGACAGTAATAATACCAATGCAAAAACCCTACTATCAATATTTATGATCTAGTAGCAACATAAAAAGTGATAGCTATTATAAATTGTTGTTTTTCAATATAATCCTTAATTACATTAATCTATTATATGACCCCATTGCTCTGCATTCTTAGAGTCTTCCTTCATGATGGACTCTTCCAATGCTATAGTGATGTGTGCATGTGCATGTGTGTGTGTGTGTGTGTGTGTGTGTGTGTGTGTGTGGGAGAGGAGGGCAGGGAAGAGAGTGAGAGGGATGGGAGAGGACAGAGATTTTTTCTGCTTTTGTCTGGATATATAAACCAAGTATCTAT
>NW_012143079.1:2722041-2743119 GCF_000956105.1 Propithecus coquereli | reverse complement strand
TAAATATTTCAGGATCTGCAGGCACAAACAGTATGTTTTACTTTTTTCTACTATTTTAAAAATGTAAAAAAAAATAATAATTCTTAGCTTAAGGACCATACAACAACCTCTGATGGGCAAAATTTGGCCTGTGGACTATAATTTACCTATCGCAGATTCTAAGCATATCAAGTACAATAAATATTTGGGACGGTTGCTGGGTAGTAAGATTACCAGTCCATGAGAAGTTAACACAAAGATTAAAGGGGGGTATGAGTCTAACAACATCAATCTGTGAGGATAGGCTAATTACTAAAAAGTCCTCAAAATTTCTAATGCACCACTTTAATTTTAATCACGTTTTAGATTACCGTAGTATTCTATTTTAAATACTGCCATTTTTTCATTAATGCTTTTATGTTTTGGTTAACTTAGTATATATAAAAAAAAGATGACCTTCAAAAGATTAGATTCACTTTTACTGGAAGTATTGACATCTGTGTATAATAATTACAGTTAATATTTGACTTTTGTGTTTCTTATATCTAAGGTGAATTGTATATCATTTTATTAATTGTTAATACACAAAATATCCTATTGAAAAGATACATTAACATTTATTTGGATGAGCAATGAATATAAGGAGGAGATAAAAATTTATGAAAATGTATATTGAAATAGAGCCTAAGGAATCTGAACTATATACATGGTCAAAGAGTTCAGTACTAGATGTGTTCTCTCTTTTATGTATTTGAATGGGAAAGAAACATTTTTTTACTAACAAAAGTTCAATTTGAACTTAGAAACCTTTACAATAAGAATATACATATAACGAATATATGTACTGCACATATGTACATATAATGCATCAGCAGAAATACAGTAAACAGTCTGGATGGATGAATTGGGTGTCAAAGAACATTTCTAATTCTACAGCTGTCACTGATCTTAGTTCATTTTTTCCTCTAACCAAAAATAAAGAAATAAATTGATGCTCATCTTAAATACATTCAGGGACATAAGCTTGGTGGTATACATTTCATTTTAGTTTCTGTTACGTTCTTTCTGATTTTGCCTCTTCCTGTTTTCCTTTCTATTACTTTCAGGTCATCTTTATACCTGTGTCAGGCAAGGCCTGACATACACATATAAGGGACAAGTTTTTCTTTTGCTCTCTCTACCAAGATTTGCCATTTCCCCAACAAACAAATACACAACCAGACCCCACAATTCCTACTAAGCTTGTTTTCAATCTTTAATCAAAAACAACAAAGAATTTACCAGAAAAACTACAAAAATTGCAGTTTTCTCAGATGAATGATAATATAACAACATGCTTTACAGTCCAATGAAAAGATTGTATATCTACTTTGTGTTCTAGTTCATCTAGAATCACTTATTTCTATAAAGATATCCCTAGGATTAATTTTTTGCAGTCAATTTACAATGAAATAAATCCTCAGCATTGTTTTAGCATTTTAGAAATATAAATCCTGTCATACTTTGAAAGCAGTTTCCTCCTACATGATGTAGCAGCCATTTGGTGTGAGTCTCAGACCATGCCGCGTAACAGGAGAGATGCACAACCTTGAGCTCTTTTCTCTCAATTTTCCCGGCATTAGACAACTGGCCTCAGCCTCAGATGTTTTTGTACCTTTCTATTTCCCTCGCCGTGATCTCCTGACTTGTCACAGGATCTCTGCCTCTGACACACAATATCTACTGAACATCAGGTGCTGAGGAAACTCAGCATGTTTTCAATTTTAGCTGTCTGCAAGCACGTTAAGGAATGAAAACAGTGACAGCACAGTAAACAAACTGGCATTTTATTTCTTCTTTTTTTCATATGCTTCCGTATTGAGGTCGTTAATTTTTTGTCAGTGGGAATGTCATCACTCCTCACACAAGAGTACCGTGTCAAAATGGGTGTGAACAGATTAAATAATTATTTTGAGAACATTTACATCACTCTCAACAACGGTGTTAACATTTAACTAACCAGGTGTGCTGCATATACTTAAATGTCTCCAATTTTTTTCTGCATGTTTGATATATTTTGTTAAAAATCAACATAACAACAGAAGCAATAACAAAACAAACCAAAAAAATGTTTTTCTGTAGAAAGAAATCATTCACATGAAAAAAATGCTCAACATCTCTAATCATCAGGGAAATGCAAATCAAAACAACAATGAGATATCACTTATCTCCAGTGAGAATGGCCTTTATCAAAAAGTCAATAAACAATAAATGTTGGCATGGATGCAAAGAGATAGGAACACTCATACACTGCTGGTGGGACTGCAAACTAGTGCAACCTCTGTGGAAAGCAATATGGAGATACCTCAAAGAGATACAAGTAGAGCTACCATTTGATCCAGCAATCCCATTACTGAGCATATACCCAAAAGAACAAAAGACATTCTATAAAAAAGACATCTGCACCCGAATGTTTATAGTGGCACAATTCACAATTGCAAAGATGTGCAAATAACCCAAGTGCCCATCAATACATGAGTGGATTAATAAAATGTGGTATATGTATACCATGCAGTACTATTCAGCTTTAAGAAACCTTGGTGATATAGCACCTCTTGTATTCTCCTGGATAGAGCTGGAACACACTCTACTAAGTGAAGTATCCCAACAATGGAAAAATAAGCACCACATGTACTCACCAGCAAATCGGTTTCACTGATCAACACATAAGTGCACATATAGGAATAACATTTATTGGGTGTCAGGAAGGTGGGAGGGGGGAGAAGGGAATGGGTATATATATGCATACATAATGAGTGCAATGCGCACCATCCAGGGGATGGACATGCTTGAAGCTCTGACTTGGGGGTGGGGGCCAAGGGCAACATCGGTAACCTAAACATCTGTACCCCCATAATATGCTCAAATAAAAAAAAAAGAAATCATTCATGAGAATGCTACATTCCTATATAATTTTCTGCAGATTAGCCATGTATCTTCTGCAGTTCCTCATTTAATAGCAGTTCAAGGATTCTGAGTCTATGATTTAATGCAAGCTTCTACTCTGATCATTCAGACTGGACTTTAATTTGTTGAAGGCTTCCTCAATGAGAACTAGAAGAGACTGAATTGAATAAATGGATGAGTGGAGAAATGGACTTTTCTACTCTTTGCTTAAATCGACCCTCACGGTGGCACTTCCACCCAAGTGACCCTTCCTTCCACACTCCCCCCCACACATACACTACACTTATACATGTTGAACGAGAAACAAAAATTTAAATGAAGACTATTGTTAACTGTGGAATTTAATTCATATCATGAAGATGAGATATCTTTAAGGTGTTAAGTTCATAACGCTTTTCTTTTTAAGCTTTAAATTTTACTGAAATTCTAGCCACTGTCAAGAAGACGATTTCATGTAGGCATTGTATATTCATATAATTCAGAATCGTATACATGTGTATTAAATCAACATTTGATAATAAAATGTACATTCATTCATCCATCTTTTATGGTAGTTATCAATATCTTGCCTAAAAATATTAATCTACTGTGCTAATGCTTTCGATAATACTATATCATCTAAAAAATTAAATATGCATCTCTCTATACTCCTAAACAAAATCTGAGATTCCAGTAGTCTTTTCAATGTCTTTTTTCAAAACTCTCCTACACATTTAGGTGTTTCTACAATACTGAAATATTTGATGTTCCTGAAATATACCTGTTTTTCAAATCTCTTTTGAAACTCTGTCCATAGTATGTTTCAGTCTCTTTTATTTTGCCTCAGTTCTGAAGTTTATTTAAAATTTATTTTTCAAAAAATCTTTGAGAAAGATGACTTCTGGAATTGTGGCTTGAGAAACCCAGAGGATCCTCACCAGTAAAATAGTAACTGATGAGAATTAAAACAATAATTAAACCAACCAACAACAATTCGAATTTTTTTGGAGAGTATCTTAAGGGTATACAGCAAATGAAAAAAAATTTACTAAAGAAAATCTACTAATTCTCAGTAAGAAGAGTGTAAGTCTGTGGCACTTGAGCTACGACACCTCCCCCGCTTCGGCCCCCTCAGCTCGACAGAATGGAAGCTACATTCTGGGTGTGTGACCAGGAAGAAGTGACTCCCTCTCCCTACAGAGCCCAGTCAAGGGCAGCAGTAGCTCCCCAAAGGAGATTGGGTGCTGACATTTCTCATCCCCCATGTTTTAGGATCTAAATTACAGGCAAAAGCAGCTGTGAATTCAGGGACTCCTTTCTCCGACCAGCCCCCACTCATGGGATGGAAACTTCGCACCGGACAGAGCAGGCCAATAGCCCTCACTTCAGCTTGTTTGTGGGGTAAAGCTTCTACACCCAGAGAGGCAAGTTCAATAGAATAGAGACTATTCTAGTACTACTCATCATAATATTGCTCATATAAGGGGGTGTTACTCTGAGAGAAATATGCCCCATCCCTGCACAGGGACAGAGGAAGATCATAACAAAGAGAAGTCTAACACTGTCCCCAAGCCAGCTGACTTAATTTGAACAGAGTGTAGGGAAGTTCTAGCCTAAGTATGCTCTCAGAAACAAAAGAGACATTTTGGGGGGCAAGCGGTTAGGAGGAGGCTAGTAGGTAGCTCCATGTAAACAAACAATAAGCTAACATGTGGGCCAGTTAGTTTAACAGGGAGCACCTGAGGGAAAGACAGCTAAGAATAGCCCTCCTGAGAGCAGATTGAGCCTGAAAGACTTACCTCAAAAACTACCAATTCTGCCTGTATTAGGTGATCAACAATTCATGTTCACGTGTCTTAGGGAAATAACTACCTATTTTCACCAATTTAACCATCACTTTCTGTATTTTCCTAAAATTATAATTGCATAATTGCCATTTCCTTACAATCTATAGATCTTTAACTTAGTCCTTTAATTGTATTTCTTCAGACAATATAACATAGATTGTGTATGTGTCCAAATATACAAAGGGACATACATGTTGCATATCTAACATATATGTTAGATATGATTAAAGAAAGTGTGAAAAGGTTCTAAAATATGTTGGGGAAATATTAGAAAAATAAAAACTCATAAATCCAAAAGAATTTTTGGATTATAGGCATGAAATATAATATTAAATAATTTAGGTTGAAAGAACATGTTTTTAATTTATATAAATGAAAGAGGTGACACTATTTTTATTAATAGTTGATGGTTTATAAATTGAAATTATGACTCATAGATGTCTTAGTTGTCTGGTTTATTTATATTTTTAATACTAGAGAAAACATTTTACAGGAGAAATGATTTTAATCACACAGATATGCTATATTTAGCAAGGAATTATATTATGGTTTTTATCTGACATAAGACATCTGAAGACAAATCGGCAAAACCTCTGTTTCTTACTTTAGATGATTATATATAAATCTTAGTTCATATAGTTTCTGCTTATTATGGGATAGAAAAAATAAATCAAACTATAGGAGGAATGAGATTTTCATTCTTAATATAAGAATATTTAAAATATTCTTAAAAACATTCTTTAAAAATACTCTTTAAAAATAGAGATGGATTAAAGATGCTCATTCTTTGAGTTTAACAGTTCTTGTCATTCTTTCATAAATGTTCAGTTAAATATAAAAAATAGAGATAGCATATGGAATTACAACACAACAGCTCTGTTTTTAAATTTGAAAATAAATAGTAAGATGTATTAATTCTTTCTCCTTTAACCATTTATTCAATCCAAAATCAGTATAATCACATTTATAACTTTCCTGGTTCCTGTTCTGTTACTGACCTCAAACTCTATGTTACTTATATGTGAATATCCTTGTATCTCATGGGTGAAGACTGAGATATTCAGCGTAAGATAAAATGATAACACCTTGGAGACAAAAGTTAATACATCTTTCTACGAGCATGCAAAACAATGATATGAAAAGACAAAAGTATTCTATCTATTGTGGTAGGAGTAAGTGATAACCAATCTTCTATTGTGTAGAGTAATAGTAAGGGCAGATACTTATTAGTGAAACTGCACAGCCCCTCCATGTAGGCTGTTATGTACACCAGTCCACCTCCATTCTTGCTTCTGTGTTGTTTGGGAGAATTTCTACTTCTGGATGCATACAGGGATTTCAAGAGCAAATGAAGAAAAGAACTTGGCCAGTACAACAAAGAGCACAGTATACGATAATCATCCTGTTTTGTGAAGGACACACAGTGGGGGGTCACCGTGGATATGGATAGACAGTGGGAGAAAGAGATTCAGCTGAGCAGGGTTATCTGAAAATCACTCAGGCACTCACCCAGGTTTTCCTAGATGATGACCTATCTGGCACTTGTTTTCCTCATCTCCCAGAGAGAAGCCTTTATTACCTAAGTTCAATTACTCACCAGAATGAGCAGGTCCCTCCTCCATTAGGGAAAATAGCATATTCTCTTAGTTCTCAACGTCCTAGGCGAAGGGTAGCTGGCTTTCCCAGACAAGTACCCTAAAAAGCTGACACACTGATTCTAGACAACTTAGTGCCAAGTAGCCTGTACATTCATCACAAACAAGAGGCCTCATATTATTGGAGATATAAAGAGAAAGGGGTCTCACTACAGCAATTCAGACCTACACTGTCCCAACAAAAGCCTGAACATAACACCCTTGTATTAGTTTTTTATGTTGCCCAGATTCACCAACTTAATGGCTTAAAACAACACCCATTCATTGTCTCACAGTTTCCATTGGTCAAAAGACTGGGCACAGCTTAGCTGTGTTCTCTGCTCAGTATTTCACAAGGCTGACACCCAGGTGTCAACTGGGCTGCATTTCCATTTGGAGGCTTGACTAGGGAAAGATTCACTTCCAAGTTCCCTGGAGTTTTTGGCAGAATTCTTTTCTTTGTACCTGAACTCCTAAAGATTGTACACAGCACTGCAACATGTTCTTTGCTTCTTTGTTGTTGCTGTTGTTGTTGTTGTTAGAGACAAGGTCTTGCCATGTTGCCAGGCTGATATAGAACTCTTGGGCTCAAGCGATCCTTATGCCTAGCCTCCTAGTAGCTGGAATTACAGATATGTGGCCATCACACCTGGCTCACTGTTTGCTTCTTCAAGGCTGGTATTAAAGTGCCTTTGACCTCGGGAAGAGTCCATGCCCTCTTTGAAGGATTTTAACCTGATTAAGTCAGGCCCACCACAAGCTCAATTTTTATTAACTCAAAATCAACTGATTCGGGACCTTAATTATATCAGAAAATACATTTACTTTTGCCCTAAAACATAACCTAATCGCTGGAGCAACATTGTACTATACTCACAATTCCTTACCCATACCCAAGTGGAGAGGATTAACATAATACGTAAACATATGTGTAAACATAAGGGAGCAAAAATCTGGAGATCATCTTAAAAGTTGTCCTAGTTCAGTGCTTTTCTGTGTGTGATGGGCAGAGTAGGAGCACCCATGCTCTCTCTTCTCTAGTTGTCTTTTGGCTTATGTGTCTTCTTCTGCAATAAACCCTATTTAATAACTTACTCATTGTAGAATTCAAACAGACACATGCATGAGAAATAGAGAGCCATACAGGCCTTATATTGTGTGGCAAGTTGACAGCTTGCCCAACTAGGAGGTTCACAGAAGCTTCCTTCTTTATTTCAAGGATGTGTGGTATGTATATGTGTGTGTACTAAGAATGATAATGTTTACAATATCTTTCTCATCTCCATCTTCCTTATACATTGGGGAGGTATTAAATATAATACCCGCCTGTGTTTGCATACTCACTGCACTATTTACTAGTGGGGCAAGTTACTTACTTGCTCTGTGTCTGTTTATATGAAAGATGGAGATATAATATAGCCTTATTATAAGATAGATATAATATATAATATTCATGGTTTCACTCCCAGAGTTTTTGTTACCCATGGCCAAGCATGGTCCGAAAATAGGTGAGTACAGTACAATGAGATGCTTTGAGAAAGAGAAAAACATCACATTCACATAACTTTTATTATAGCATATTGTTATAATTGTTCAATTTTATTATTAGCTATTGTTTTTAATACCTTAATATGCCTAGTTTATAAATGAAACTTTATTATAGGTATGTATATATAGGAAAAATCACACCATTTACAGGATTCAGTCGTTTCTGTGGTTTCAGGCATCCACTGGGGGTGTTAAAATGTACCCCTTATGGATAAGGGGGAGCTACTCTAGTACATTCCTCATATGGTGGTAATGAAACAAAATTGAATTGGTGTTTGTGTAAATGGAAATGTTCATATATTTTGGTGTTTCCATAGATAGTTTATTAGAAAAATTAAGAGGGAATACCTTTAGTTTTGCTGGCAGGATAATTTCAAACAGTAAATCTCAGACCTAAGTACCTGAAAATCACATGAACAGATAACGAGCTGGCTTTCTTGCATGGAACTTAAAGAATATTTTTAGATCCTCTAATAGATTTATTACTTCTCTGATTAAAAATAAACCTAAGATATGTGAAACAGAATATTATTTTTAGTATTTGACTCAGTAATATTAAAAATAATAATAAATGCCACACATTTTCAATAGATTAGTCATAGAAACACTTATTTGAGCTTGGGTGTTACCTAAGTATTTAAAATTGGTTATGAAGGAACATGAAAAAAAAATCTCGAACATACTGTCATGGAAAATCGAGATCAAAAGTACCTTTTCTATGCAGAGTGCCAACTAGGATCTAGTAATTTAAAGATGTGATAAACACCTTTTGTGGGTAGCAATATATTTGTAATAGGCTATCTTTTATTTTTACTTTATGATCTATATTCTGCTTTTGATATTTATCTTTGATACTCCAAAATATATGTTACATAATGATATTATGTCACTTTTTCAAATGAACAGACTTACCCTCAGTCATATTCCAAAATATCCAAAAGTAATAAAAGAATTATAGCTACCACTTGAACCATGTGCTTTGACTCCAAATCTAAGGGATTTACTCTACACCACACTTCCTATACTACCTATTGAACGAAAAGGGCTGAGCCAATATCCTAATTCAAGTAAGATATCTGTGTTCCTAATTGTTTAATATACTATATTTAACTGAAATGATAGATATTTGGTAGCAATTATCCCCCCCCAAATAAATACTAAGAACAGAGAATACTTTAGAAAATTATCTGTCTTATTTTTTAAAAAACTATGGGTATATGAAAATATGCTTGACATCACTAATCATCAGAGAAATGCAAATCAAAACTACAATGAGATATCATCTCACCCCAGTTAAAATGACTTTTATCAGAAAGACAGGCAATAATGAATGCTGGTGAGGATGTAGAGAAAGGGGAACACTTGTACATTGTTGGTGGGAATGTAAATTAGTACAGCCACTATGGAGAACAGTATGGAGGTTCCTCAAAATACTAAAAATGGAACTATCATATGATCCAGCAATCTCAATGTTGGTTATATATTCAAAAGAAAGGAAATCAACACATCAAAGAGATACCTGTATTCCAATGTTTACTGCAGCACTATTCACAATAGCCAAGATACAGAATCTACCCAATTGTCCATCAAAGGATGAATGGATGAAGAAAATGTGATCAGGCACAAAATGACAATTAACACATGTTCTCACTCACATGTGGAAGCTAAAGAAAATTGAGATCATGGGGATAAAGAGTAGAATGATGGTTATCAGAGACTAAAAAGGGTAGTTGGGGAGGGGAATAGAAAAGATGGTTAATAGGTACAAAAATACAATCACATAAAAGGAATAAGATCCAGTGTTCAGTATAACAATGGGGTGACTATAGTTAAGAATAGTTTACTGTATATTTCAAAATACCTAAAAGAGTGAAATGGGATGTTCATGACACTAAGAAAAGATAAATGCTTGAGGTGAAGTATACCCCAATTACTCTGATATGATCATTACATGTTATATACTTGTAACAAATTACCACATGTACCCCACAGACATATATACTATGTGCCCATAGTAATTAAAAATAAATAAATAAATAAATGATAAATCTAAGCAAGCTTCTTCAAAAACATAAAAATAAAGATAACTGAGGGGATCACAGGCCAAGTATGTCCAGTCTTTATGTGACTGCATGTACAGGGTTAGTAATTTTATTTAAAACTTAGGAGTTTTCTTTCTCCCAGAACATTGAGTAAATGAGTATTTTGTCCTTTTTACTCACAAATTGAGTAAGACGTGAGTTCATTGTAATTACTTTCAAATAATCTGTTTAGTCTACACTAATAATTTTCAATATTGGGAAGCCCGAGGTCAATTTTAATTACTACTGACAGTTTTAAGTTTCAAATGTTATATAAATGACCAAATAACTTCAGTGAATTAAAAAAAATTACTTAAAAAGAAAAAAAAAATCTATGAAACATAGAAATTGAAGTAAAACTTTTTAGCTAAACTAAAATGACCACAATGCAGTTCTATGTCCTTTGCTTTATTTCAATACATCAAAATGTTTGTTTACCCAGACTCTGATCTTTATTCAAAATAGCATTTTTCCATATTCCTTTACTCCTTCTAAGTAAATGTCACCTTTTTGTAAGTGTTTTTTTATATAAAGAACCTTAATTTTTTCCTGTAATAATAGGTGTGTTTAGGACAAAAAAAAAAACTGAAGCTATACAAGCATCTTTAACCCCAGAGCCTCATGGGTTAGTCAATAATGCAATTTTATGATATGGAGGAGAGCTTCATGCGAGATTAGCAGCAATATATCTTCATTAAAGATTGTTAAGGAAAGTATAGTTATTTCAAATTTGTATGCATATTATTAGGAGAAAAAAAACAAGAAGCCATATTAATTTGTTTTGTTGATGGGTGCATGAAACTTTTGTAATTAGAATAGGAAAATAATGCTTAGTTTCTTGAAAAAAAAAGTTTGGTTTCCTTTAAACAGTTAAGATAGTTAAATTAAAAAGTGATTTTTATATCTCTTGTCTTTTAATTAGTGCCTGTGCTATTACCAGAGAATTTAATAATGTCTTTAAAATTTTGAATCTTCCATTAAGAGTGACTTTAATTAACTACTTTTCATAAAAACTACTCAATGTGTCTTTCAAAATGTTATCACAGTTTATTTTAAATCTTTTGAATTTTATTTGACAGGCCTTCCGGACTAATCAGATAGTAGTCATTTGTCAGCCCACAAATGTTTATGTATTTTACAGTAATGATTTTCAAGCCATATTTTTTTCATTCACATGTTGATGGTCTCAGTCCTCAACTCTCTTTAGACTAAAATTGTCTTAAACATTCAACAGTATAAAAAATTGCTGGTACTTAAAGCCCTACTAATGCTGCTGCCACTATTACTACTACCAATAATAATAGAAAACAGTACATTTTCACTTTACTCTGGCTATAATATGTGCCCATATACATTTGACCTGCACTGTTGTATTTTATAACATGCTATATGTTCGATTTTTTGAAGATGTTTCTATTAATAATATTTTACATATGGGAACTTGTGTAATTGCCCACATTCACACAGCTAATAAGTGGCTTAAGTAGTTGAATTTATTGACAGAGTCTTTCATAGATTCTGGACTTTTTAACATAGAGTTAGGAAGTTTTTTCCTATTCCTAGGATATTATCATGGAAATCACCTGTTTAGACTTGTATACTTTGCTTTTTCAATATTTGCATGATTCCTTTTTTTAAAATTTAGATTCCTGATTCATTTGATATTTAACTTTGTATACAACATGACATATGGATCCAATTCTATCTTCTTTCCCAAAGAACCGCCTGGTTGTCTCTCTCAACATCATGTATTTCTAGTTAATCATTTCTCCACTAATTTCAGATGCTGCTTTTATCCCCATGTTAAATTTCCACATCTAAATTTTCTACTATGTTTCAGTGTCTATTTATATTCCTCTAAATTACTATTTAAAATACAGAGGTTTTATAATAAACTTCAATATCCAGCAGGCCTGTCTATCAGCCAGGATTCACTTAGAGAAGCAGAACTTTTACATGCAATGTTGCAGAGATTTGATGGCATAGAACTTTGAAAGATGGCTGAAAAGTCTATTAAGTCTTTTGTTTTTACATTTGATGCTGAACCTCAAAGAATCAAGGCAGGCAGTGAAGAAGCGAAGATGGATGTAAAATGGGAAAGAGCAAGGTAAGATTGCAATAAACTACAAACAAATTGGAACCTGTGTTAGTCTCTCACTTCCAACTTTGATCATGTTGTTGTCCTGAGGGAAAGGTTGTCAAACCTCATCATGGACCTAAATATGCATCCAGCTCAATTGTTTGGGAAGATGAAACAGCTTCAGGCAAGCTGCTGTATCATGCTGATGAGGTGAGCTGGCACATGAGTTTCAACATGCATGAGCTGAAACAGCACCTGGTGCTTCTTTACCAGCCTTCTCATTATACATAAACAATATGAAAACTGCTTCATTTCCACCTCCCCAATCTCACACAAATATCTCTTAGGGCCTACCTTAGCCAGAAATGTATGGGGAAGGGAATTTAAGAAAACATAATTTAACAGAGCCAAGTGGATGTATAATTAAGCCACTACAATACATCTATCTCTCACAAACTCAGCATCCAAACAGGACTCTTAAATCTATATGTAACTTCTAAATAAAGAAGATGATTGAGTCATGTTTCCACCACACATGATGCAACTGTCTCATAAGCAACTGAAAACAAGCTTACTCTTTCCCTAAGATAAGATAATCAATCCCTTTTCTGCTTTTGGTTGATGTTCATTATTTTCCTACCTGAGTCATACTACCCTATTTCTAACTTAAATACTGAGGATACAAAGTTAACTGCTATTAATAAGCTTTATTGTTATTGATCAGGAAATGATAAGGGGAAAATTCTCACACACACATTCATATACAAGCAAATATATTCATACCAAAATAAGAAAGAATTATTCATAACCATTTCAGGTTTTCTTTCTTTAATTGCTCTCAGAGTTATGGCTGATATTTATAACTACCTCCTCTCCTTAGCCATTCCACATATCTTTGTTCTCAGAAAGCACCTCAGTAAGCTGTGGTTCATTGCCTGCTGGAATGACCCAAGCATTACTCTCTAGAGCAAAAGCCACATTCTAATCGGGTAATTGTGATTTTCCATTGACTTCAATCACAGGACAGGAGAGTACTAAGTAGCATCCTAGGAGATTTTCTACATTCCAGATATAATCCTCCTTACCCTTACTGCATGGTAGTGACCCCAATTCTGCCTCAGTTTTCAAGATCAGTCACCAATAGAGTAACCGTTTTCTTTGCCTGTTGATTGACTGACATGGATAAACTGCAGTGTCAATGTGGCGGCCTTAATGTCTCTGTGAATGGAACTCTTGTTATGGATCCTAGTGGAAGCATCCTTGATTTGGAAACAAGTATTGTACACCATCAGAATGCAAAGTTTCAGGAACAGGAAACAAACATTTTTCCCATTGATTACTAGGGATAACAGCAAGAAGAGTCACACCAATTTCCACCTCTTGACTTTCAGACCCATGAATCTTGGTTATGAGAGAAAGAGGATCATATCTTGGTCACTCAATTAGAGCATATGTCCCTGGGCAACGATGACCCAATTTTCCAAGCTGTTGACATCAAATTGTCACTTTTATTGAGTCTTCAAAGTGCCATTTCATAATTCTATTGGGTAAGCTGCTTCAGGATGATGGAGAACGTGGTCAGACCAGTGAATTCCATGAGTATAGGAGTCCATTTTCATAATCCATTTGCTGTATAATGATGTACATTGTCAGAAGCAATGCTTTATACAATACCATGAAAAGAAATAAGTCATTCTGTATGTTTGCAAATAGTTATTTTGACAGAAGAATTGCAGGCAAAAAAGCAAAATCCATACCCATAGCAGGTATCTATTTTAGTGAGAATAACTCTTTTAGTTGAGTTAGGAGAAAGTTTCCGTGATGGATGTGATCTAATATATCAATCTGCCATTAGGTATCTGCCTGTTAGCCCTGGGAAACTCACTGTTTTGTTCTTTTTCCATGATTTTAGAAGGTAGGACACTCAGCAGTAACTATATCCCTATCAGTTTTGGTGAGTGGAAACATGTTTCTTAGCCCATGTTCAACTTATATCCCTGTCACTATGGAAACTACCTTATTCATCAGACTTTTGGACATTGATAGAAATAGCTGAGAAAAAAAATTCTTGAAATTCACAGAACAGGGCATCAGAGCCTACTATTAAAATCTTCCTTGGCTGGGGTTATCCTTTAGTGAGCATACACATATAACACAAGTATATTCACATTCTGTGCTCATTTGAAAGTTTTATTCACACACTTTTTCTGAAATTATTGTTACCCATTTTCCGATTATGTTCTTTCCAAGTCTCTGACCATTTGCCACAGCTTATGTATGAATGTGTATTGGTACACCTAGTCATGTTTCCTTCCAGGCAAATGAACAACTTTCACTATTTTAGAATGTGCCACCAAGAGAATTTTTATTTACTGGTATTCTTTCTTTTTTTTTTCAGCATATTACAGTGACATAAATATTTAGGTTACATATATTGCCTTTGCTTCACTGGAGTCAGAGCTTCAAGCGTGTCCATCTCCCAGATGGTGCACACTGCACCCATTAGGTGTGAATGTACCCATCCCCTCCCCCCACCTGCCTGACACCCGATGAATGTTACTACTATGTGTGCACTTAAGTGTTGATCAATTATTACTAATTTGATGGTGAGTATATGTGGTGCTCGTTTTCCCATTCTTTTGATACTTCACAAATGAATAGGATACTTCATTTACTCCTATTCTTAAGAACAACCTTGAAGTTGGGCTATAATGGTACAGTTCTTTACTTTTTGGTGATGCCATCATATTATGCAGAATCATGTGTAACCTAACCTGTATGTTCTTACTCAACTTGCTAAATAAAATCCCCCATAATTACATATGGGAAAGTAGAGAAAGATAAAACAAGGTAACAGAAGTAAAATCCATGGATATTTAGGCCTCTTGCTCCTGCAATTTATTGTCTTCAGAATGCAGCAAATCCCTGTTTGTATATACTTCTTCCATTTGATTATGTGCTGTTGTTATTGTTGTGCATGGTTAACTGTGGTTTGTTGGGTCAGACAACCCCCATTTCATGAAAGGCAATTCAGTTGGCGAGTAGATTAGTAGCCTATGTTCAAGTCCTAGTAAAATCTGTAGAAAGCCAAAAACTATTTGCTTGTTTACTTTTTTTTTCCTTCATAAGCTTATCTTGAGTTGAATTCCTCTTTTGCCATCTTATTCTCTTTCCTCATCTCTTCATGTTTATTAGTTTTGGAGATTCCACCATGTAGATCACACAATCCGTAATCCTGAAGAAAATTATTTTATTCGTAACTTAAGACTCCTGCCCTGGGGAAACATGGAGAAGAACACAGACTCACTAATCAATCCAGTAGATTTTCTTTTCTCCCTCCAGCATTCTGTAATTTTGCTTTGTTTTGCTCTGTGTTTCTGTTTGTGGGGGTAGTGGTGAGAGTTTCATTTTTATATAAACACATTCCCAGCCAGGAAGCACATGTTATAGTATCTTCATGTAAAATTTTATGGGAAAACTCACTTCATGGGCTGGGAAACTAAGCCATCATCTCTAGTCTTCAGAGGAAGTCTACCTCCTGATTTTCCCTCTCATTAGGCACCTTTATCTGGGTTAAAGGTTAAATCAGAGATGACAGTGTTTCTCTAAGTGTTAGGTAAAAAACATCATCAAATATCTCAAAAAAAGTTGTAAAATTTGATTTAGAACTTAGCAAGTCACCGTGACTTTTCAGAAAGTTATATGGGCTGAAGCAACCTGGAATTGTTTATAAGGAATATTCAGAGCTAAAAAGAATATAGAGTGTCATTTCAAGAGATTTGCTCATAAGGAAGGTACAAAGCTAGGGTATTGTTGTAAAGAGAAAGAATGGCTAAAAGATGTGTTTAGAAGACAGAAGGGACCTAATGATACCATGCAGAGGAAAAGAATGCAGTAAACCTAATAAGCACCATTTATTGATCATTTACCATGTGTCAGAATTTTGTTACATTACTGACATAAATTATTAATGCAATCTTCATCTCATTGATTAGATGTGATTATTATTATTCCTGTTTTACATTTGATAAATTTAAGAAGATAAGAGATTATGTAATTTGTCCAAGATCACACAGCTAATAAATTAATATAAATATAGGCTGTTTGGCTACAGAATAACTGGAATCTTAATAATTGCATCTTATAGAACAAGAGAGAAATGAGAGAATATCATTTGCTTGATAGAGACACTATTTGCATCACTCACATACATACTGTATACACAATGGGCAGACAGGCCAAATAACAAGGCCAACAGAGAAGCAAGAGCACAAGACAGGAAGTTGAGGCAAGATTATGCAAAAGTCTTGCATCCAACATCTCTAATGAGATAATTATTTCATTTTTTTCCTATTCTAATTCTCTATTACAACTTCTTGAAAATGTTTTAGATATAAGCAAAGTACAAAACAAAACCAGGGAGTAAAATGTAATACAATTGAAAAGATCAGGGATAAAGTAACAGATGAACTTATCTTACTTTTATGATATTCCCTCCAGGACATCTGGATACATACACACACACACACACACACATATATATAACTGTACATATGTTATGTCAATTTCTTTATTAATGAATGCATGTGAAGGATTACCTCTAGGTTGCTTTCTATTGTAGTCAATCTACTGTCATCAAAGTTGCCCTTGAAACTATTGAGCTGGCTTGGGTGTGGGAAAAGAATGGACAATAGTACAAAACCACAGAAAGATGGAAAGTGAGACCCAGGCAAGCAAGGAGCTTGAAGAAAAGTACTGACGACTCAGCAAAGCACAGCAGGAAACACTATAACATAACTCTCTATTGATGAGCAGTGAGAATGTTCAACATCCCATGCAGTCCTGCTGGTGTCTGAGATAGAGCAACTCAATACGAACAAAAATCCCATGCTGTAAGTGAGGAAAGGAAGTAGTGCCAAAAAAGATACCGTCAGCCATGATCAGAGTACTTATTAAACCCACTATCAGTCTGTGTGTGTATGAGTGTGTGTATGAGTGTGTGTGTATATATACACACATATGTACACATATATTTAACATATACATGTGTATATATTGAATACATATATAAGGACTGAGAGAACAAAGTGAATGTAATGATATGCTGAAGATATCAGAAAAAATTAAGAATTTATAAGTAATAAATGTTAGGAACAGTAGTAACATTAGAAAATAATAACCTCTTTAAGTTTTTTTATTTTATTGTTTCTTTTCTCTATATTGTAATATATTCTGATATCCATTTCTCTCTGCTTCTTTTGGTATTTTTTCTTTAGCAAAAATAATGTGTATAAATGCATATATCCATTTGTGTAAATTGATTTTGTCACTTAAAATTTATATGCTTGATATATATATATGCATATACATGTATATATAGATATATATCAAGATATATATATATAATTCAGTAAAATCCAGTCTCACTTCACATTTCCCTAATTCATTTTCTTTGTGTCTGCATTTTTGTCCTTTTCTTGCACTACTTATCTACATAAAGATCTCTATTTAAATCTAATGGCATATTTATGTGACAGAATATTCCCTTAGCCACTAAGGAGTACATAATATGACTTTGATAACAAATATTAATCCCTCGTCTTAGTAGAACAATGGTAGAGTCATCCTTTGCTTCCTCTCTTCTCCCACACTCAGAGTATTTGCACATCAGTGAGACGTGGATAGTCAGTAACTCTCTTTGGTATCTTTTATCTGGTAAAAATTTCTCCCATTGCTTGCAGGGGCAGCTGATCTCCCTCTAGAGACATGTATTTTCAGTGTTTCTGGTATTATTTTGGCTATACTTTCTGAAGTTGACCACTGACCACAGTACTACTGAATGCTATTGTTTTACAGGGCTGGAGCGGTACCGGGTTGTTTCTCTAAGTCAAGTAGCCTCTCCCACATAGCTGGGCCTTTCAGCTGGGAACAAACTGTATGAAATGCTGATTTTCTTCCCATGCACTAGACTCCATATGAGAAAGTTGAGGATTTATGACCCTCCACACTCATCTGTGGCTGTTTGTTATTTCCCTTTTTCACATGTAAGTGTTGAAATCTATCAACCTAAAAGAAAAAAACTGAGACAAAATTAATATAAGTAGAGAGTTTATTTGGGCCATATTTGAGAATTACAACTTGGGAGACATTCATTCAAGTCGTCCTGAGTATATGCTCTAGTTCCTGGAACACGAAGATAATGGGTGAGGCAGCTACAGAGGAAACTACAGGGAAGAAAAGAACAAAATGCCTTTAAACAATTGGCCCTGGGCATGCATGCATGGGGCATGACTGAAATCCCATATTCATGCGTCTCTGTGCCTGATAAATTTTACATACCTTACATTGCTCAGACTACTCTGAGCTATTTTTCTTTTTTCAAGTTTCTTCTAGAGATATAAAGCCCATGGCACCACAGAGGCTTGACTCACAATCTGAAGCTACTTTCTTGATCTTTTTTCTTTACTCTTACTTTGCTTTAATATGGAATCTGGTAATATTTCTTCTTGTCATTCATTTTTTATTGCATTTAAATTTACTTTATATTTAAATTATTTTGTGGATTATTCCTGCATTCAAACTACTGCATATAATATATATTGGATTTTTACCATATTTAAAACAATAGACAGAAAACTACTTTGGTTGTCATTGAAGTAGTCAAGTAGGATTTGTCAATACAAAATTTGTATTGTTAGGTTTCAATTTTGTATTTTTTGTTATTTTTGATGTTGTTAGATATTAAATAATCATATGTTATTATAAAAAACCATAAAATAACTGGAAGATAAACTAGAAAATTTTCATAACTACAAAAATAAAATCTTAAGCCCCTCAGCTGACCAGATGGACCCCCTCTTAGCCAAGAGGACCCCATAAAAACCTTAAAGCTAATTTGCTTGCCAGGAGGAAAAGGGAGGTCAGACACCCCTCATCATACTCTCTCCCTTTTATAATTATTCTTTGTTATAATAAGATACTAAATCATTAACAGGCCTAAGGCTATGGAAGACAAAACTTAAACCACACCTGCAGGTCATCAAATTACTTAAAACAGACCACTTGTGTTTTGCCAAATGTCTGGTGGCATGTCTCTGACTAAAAGACATTGTTATCTTGTACATATAGGAATAATATTAATTGAGTGTCGGGCAGATGAGGGGGGCAGAGGGGATGGGTATATACATACATAATAAGTGTGATGTGCACCGTCTGGAAGATGGACAAACTTGAAGCTCTGACTCGGGGGTGGGGGGATCAAGGGCAACATTCGTAACCTAAACATCTGTACCCCAATAATATGCTGAAATTAAAAAAAAAAATTGAAAAAAAAAGCAAACCATTACAAGCCTTAAAAAAAGCTTCATTTCTTTAACCAATTACAAACCAAAGAATCTTTAAGCCCATCTATAACCTGTAAGCCCCGCCCCCTCCTGCCTTTAAGATATCTCACATTTTGGGACCAAATAAATGTACACCTTCCATGTATTGATTTATAACCTTACTTGTAATTCCTGTGTCCATGAATTAAATAAAACCAAACTGTAACCTGGCTACCATGGGCACATTTTCTCAAAACCTCTTAAAAACATTGGCTCTGGGTCATTGGTCACACATACTCCACTCAGAATAAACCTCTTTAAATTATTTTACAGAATTTGGGTTTTTTTCATTATCAAAGATAATGTGTGATTTTTGATCTGGATTGTTATTTCATGGCCCTTATAAATGAGAACAGTAGATACTTTTAAAATGGCAAAAATAACAATATATAATTCAAAATCTTTGTGAATCAAAGTATTTGATGAACCAAGATTATGTAAAATTTAAAAAATAAAAAATATTGCAATATACATTGATTTAATATTAAGATCCTAAAGTTCTAATATTATCCTTTCTTACATATAAACTACCAATGCCTTTTCAAGGGTAATTTTGCAATTTAAGTTTTCTTCGAGTGAACAAATTCATTTCTATGAATTTAACCTGTCAGCCAAAAAAAAAGAAATTCAGGAAATATGGTTAAATATAGAGTTTATTTGAGCACAAAGTTAGAGGACAACCACCCAAAAGAACACAGATTCCAGAGAATGAAAGTCAGTCCACCAAAGTGGAGATATGTGGGGAGTCATTTATACAGATAAGGTTTGGGAAGCTTAACAGGATTTCAACATTTTCCACACAAGGCTAGTACATAGTTACAGTAATCTGATTAGTGAGGTGGTGTTCTTTTTGGGAAAGGTATATTTAACATTCCACATTGAGGATGTAAGAGTCATGGGATCTTTTTCACTTACTGCTTTGAATTAGGTACAAGATATTAAAGGACAAAAGGTCAGCAATTGGGAGGGGAGGAGGTCTTAATCTCTGGTGCCATTTAGTCTTTCTTAATCAATTTGTAGAACAAGAACGTGAGAAGGAGAGCTCATCTATAACACAAGAAACAGAAGTTGCAGCGATATATTGTATGGCTCAGACAACACAGTCACATTTCCTTCAAGGCTCAATGTAATATTTAGGGTTCCAGAAACTATGATTAAGCTTTAATTATTTGTTACCACAAACGCGAAGAAATAATCTAAACCCTATAATTCCACTTCTATAAATTTGTGGTAAGGGAAACATCTAAAATGTGTACTATTTGTAATTCTTGTATAATATTTGAAATTGTAACAAATTAGAAACAGACTGAATGACCGATGAAATGGTATAGGTGAATGAATTTGTTTTATGCAACATAATAGATAATGTGTACAAATTAATAATACTATTTAGAAGAATATTTAATAAAGTGGGACAATGATCATAGATGGAGAACTATAGCAAAATATTATGTTTCTGTTTAGTTTGTTTTTGAGCAAATATTACTGAAATTTGGAACCCGGCTTAAAAGTTGAACCTAGAAATTAAATTATGACTTTCCAGATAAGGAGATAAATTTAGAAAATTACTTCCTTTAAGATGTGTTTGCATTTCAAGGGAGT
>NW_012143079.1:2713904-2717685 GCF_000956105.1 Propithecus coquereli | reverse complement strand
TAATGTATAGTGATCAAATTAGGGTATTTAGCATATCCATCATCTCAAGTATTTATCATTTCCTTGTGTTGGAACATTTAATATCCTCCTTCTAGCTATCTGAATCTATTAGCTTATTAAGTTTGAAATGCTCAATTTCCTTAAGTGCTAAATTTGACAGTTGATATCTCCGACATTTCACTTTGACACTTCTTGTTTTATTTTAATTGTGAAGGTACATCCTCAGTCTTGCAAACACACATTTTGGCTTGCGATTATCTTTCACATTTTTTTTAGATCGATTTTTGTGAAACCATGGATAAGTCAAAAATTCATGTTGTTTTAGAATATGAGTTCCGTCCTGGAACCAATGCAGCAGAGACAGTTCAAAATATCAACAAAGTGTTTGGGAAGGATGTGGCTAATGAATGCACGGTATGTTGATGGTTTGAGACATTCCATTCTGGTGATTTTAATCTTGAAAATGAGCCACATGGGTGACCTGAGACCAAGGTGGATAATGAGGGGCTGAAAGCTATAGTGGAAGCAAATCCATTTCAACCCTATGCATGAATTAGCAACAAGGTTTGACTTTACTATTCCAGCAATATTGGACCATTTGAAACAAATTGGCAAGGTAAAGAAGCTGGATGGTTGGGTTCTGCATGAATTAAACAAGCGTCAGAAGAGAAATCATCTCCAAACTTGTCTTTCTTTGCTGTCACGACATAAAAGTGAACCATTTCTATACTGTATTATTATATATGATGAAAAATGAATTCTTTTTGACAAGCACAAGCATTCAGCACAATGATTAGATAAAGATAAAGTTCCAGAACACAGTCCAAAATCAAATATTCATCAAAAAAACCTAATGGTGTCTGGTGGTCCAGCGCTGGTGTTATCCACTACAGCTTCATGAAACCTGGTCAATCCATTACAGCAGATGTCTAAGTACAACCAATTGGATGAAATGATGAGGACGCTTGCAATTAAGCAGCTGAGATTGGTCAATAGAGACAGGCCAATCCTCTTGCACAACAATGCTCAACCTCATGTCGCAGAAACAACTCTGCTCAAACTACATAGGCTGGAGTTAGAAACTATTTATTTGCTTGTTTATTTAAATTTCAGCATATTATGGGAGTACAAATGTTTAGGTTACATATATTGCCCTTTGTCCCACCCGACTCAGAGCTTCAAGTGTGTCCATCCCCCCAGACAGTGGGCACTGCACCCATTAAGTATGAAGATACTCATCCCCTCCACCGGCTCCCGCTTTGGATACTCTCTGTCATCCACCGTATTCACCAGACCTTGCACCAACTGACTACCACTTCTTCCAGGCTTGGGCCACTTCTTACAAGGAAAAATATTCAATTCTCAACTAGCTGTGGAAGATGCCTTTTGCGATTTCATCACCACTTGCTCTCCAGGTTTCGTTGCTTCCGGCATAAACAATCTGCCATTAAGATGGCAAAACTTTGTCCATAGTTTAGGTGCATATTTTGATTAATTGTACTGCTTCTTGTTTGAGATATAATAAACTACACTTTTGATTCAAAATCGGACATTTCATATACATAGTAATCATCCTAAAGTGGTATAGAACAGTACAACTTATTCCTCCTATCTAGCTGTAATTTTATATCCTTTAACAAATCTCTTCCTATCCCCCACTTCCTCCTATAATTCCTAGCCTCTAGTATCCTCTATTCTACTTTCTACTACTATGAGACCAACTTTTTTAAGCTTCCACATATGAGTGAGACTATGTGGCGCTTAATTTTCTGTTCTTGGCTTATTTCATTTAACATAATGACATGCAGTTTCATTCATGTTGTCAGGAATGACAGGATTTCATTCTCTTTGATGACAAAATAGTATTCCATTTTGTGTGTCGGGGTGTGTGTGTGTGTGTGTGTGTGTGTAATTTTGTAATTCCATACTCGCCATCAAATTGGTACTAACTGATGAACTCTAGGGTGCTCACATGGCAGTAATACTCTCCAAGGATCAGGGGTATAGGGGGGTAAACCTGCAACGAAAGGACACGGGGAGCATTATAGAGGGGGAGGGCATGCCTCTAACCCTTGCTTGGATGAGGCAAAGACGTAAAATGTAACCATAATGTTTGTACCCTCATAATACTCTGAAATAAAAAAGAAAATAAAAATAAAAAACATCTCAAATCAAAAAATAAATAAAGAAAGAAAAGAAAAAAAAATCCATACAGCTTCTCTTTATCCATTCATCTGTTCTTGGACATATAGGTTGGTGCCATATTTTGACTATTGCGATTGCAATAAACATGGGGGTGCAAATGTTTCTTTAATATATTGATTTCTTTTCCTTTGGATAAATGCCCATAAGTGGGATTGGTGGATCATATGGTAGTTCTAACTGTAGTTTTTTGAGGAACCTCCACACTCTTCTCCATAGTGGCTGTACTAGTTTACATTCCCACCAACAATGTATAAGAGTTCACTTTTCTCCACATCCTTTTCAGCATTTGTTAGTTTTCATCTTCCAATAACCACCCAAACTGGGGTACAATGATATTTTATGGTGATTTTGATTTGTGTTTCTCTGATGATTAGTGGTGGTGAGCCACTAATCATATACTTGTTAACCATTTGTGTCTTCTTTAGGGAAATCTCTGTTCAGAACATTGGCCCACTTTTTAACTGGATTGTTTGTTTTTTTTGGTATCGAGATGTTTGACTTCCTTATATATTCTGGATATTAACCCCCTGTCCAAAAAATAGTTTGCAAATATTTTCTCTTATTCTGTAAATTGTATTTTCACTCTGTTGATTGTTTTCTTTACTGTGCAGAAGCTTTTTAGCTTATTAAAATCCCATTAACTAATTTTTGCTTCTGTTTCCTGTGCTTTTGAAGTCTTATTGATAAAATCTTCCCCAGATCAATGTCCTTAAGTGTTTCCACTGTTTTCTTCTAGTAGTTTTACAGTTTTGGGTTTTACATTTAGGTCTGTGATCCATTTTGAGTTGATTTTCGTGTAGGGTAAAATGTGGGGGTCTAGTTTCATTTTTTTACATATGTTTATCCAGTTTTCCCAGCACTATTTACTGTGGAGGCTGTCCCATTCACATATGGTGTACTTGGCACTTTTGTCAAAAATCATTTGGTTGTAGATATATAGGTTAATTTCTGGGTTCTGTATCTGTTTCATTGGTTTATGTGTTTTAGCTCCCCACTATGTGTCTGGTTTTATGCTAGTATCATGCTGTTTTGATTGCTACAGCTTTGTGGTATATTTTGAAGTCTGGTAATGTGACACCTCCAGTTCTGTTCTGTTTTCTCCATATTTTTTTGGCTATTCTGGGGTTTTTCTGGTTCCATACAATTTTAAAGATTTTTCTCCATTTTTGTGAAGAACGTCATTTGTATTATGATAAGGATTGGATTGAATCTGTAGATTTCTTTGGGTAATATGGTCATTTTAGCAATATTAATTATTTTAATTCATGAGCCATGAAATAAATGTCTTTCAAATTGTTTGTATCTGTTTCAATTTCTGTCATCAATGTTTTGTAGCTTTTCTTATTGAGCTCTTTGACATTATTTCCTTTAAACATTATTCTTTGTGCATTGAATGACCTTTTCATAATTTGCCATATATATGTATGGATCTATTTAAAATCCTTCACTCTGTTTTATCGTTGTATATATTTTGATAACTCTAGATTCATACTAAGTCTCAAAACCAGGTAGTATAATCCTCTGAAGATTTTCTTTTTCAGACTTGTTTTGTCTGTCCTATATCCTGTGTATTTTT
>NW_012143079.1:2707547-2711049 GCF_000956105.1 Propithecus coquereli | reverse complement strand
TTTTCCTGTCTCTATTTAAATTATAATAAGAGTAATTGAGTAAAACGAGTAAAAATATTAATATATTTGGGCTAGAATAGGACGTAGCCAGGGAGCAGCAACAAGGATGTGCTGGTGGAGGAGGAAAAGCAGAAATGGCCCTTTAGGAGGGAAGATGAAGCATTCGTGTCTCCAGTAGAAAGGGATTCTTGATTAGTCTGCTGTGCTCAGAGACCAAGGGTGGCATTCAAAATACTTGTGATCAGTGGATGTGAACTGAAGGAGGTCTAGATGAGATTTAAGACATGTGGATGAGAAAACAGGCAATGAAGCGTATAAAGAAACATCCTAATTTCTGTTGTGACTGCTCCGCTGTTGTACCTTAAAAACAGCCACAGATAATATGCAGGGAATAGAATAGATGTGTTTCAATGGAACTATTCATGGGCACTAAAATTTGACTTTTACATAATTTCAAAATGTGACAAAATATTCTTTTAAAATTTTGTTTAACCATTTAAAAATGTAAAAAAAAATCTTAGCTTATACACAAAATGGGTACTGGGCTCAGAGGGTTTACACTTAATGCACAGGCCATGGTTTGCTGACCCTGGCCTAGAGTGGTCTATGAAGAATTAAAATATGATATGCAGTTTGCCATAGTTTTTCAAACTATGTATATGCACTGATTAAGATATATTTTATTCACATCCTTATCACCAAATTTTAAGGTAAAATTTTATGAAAATCCATAAAAACAAATAAAGCTGTAATAATAAAGTTTAAATCTCTAAAATTTAATTAATACTAATAACATCATCAAATAGAAAAGAAATATAATGATTGTAATCTATCACCAAGGAGTCTATGCCTAACCCAATAAATAAGACCCAAAAAGCTTGTGTTTCACATCCATTTCTTTTTTATTTATTCACTATTTATACTAAATTAATAATCCTAATTCACATTATTGGTGTTCTGTGTAATTATTTGGTAAGTTAACAACCACATCATACTAAATATAACTACAGGATTGAATGTATCAGTCTAGGAAATATTAGTAAGCAGATTATAACTACACTCTCTTAAGTGCAAACTGTAAAGCAAAATAAGCAATGTACAGATATGAGAGTGAAGTTCCTAAAATCCTGTAATACAGGGGTGAGAAATATTTCATTTACTGTAACAAGTAGTTTGTCTCTCATGCCATTACCTGGAAAGGGCGATAGGTCTATTCTAAGAGAGCACCAGCCAGAGGCATCAGGGGACGACATTGTTCCATAATAAATTGAAGTTGCTATGAGTACCACTCACACTTTGCTCCATTCACAGAGAATTCTTGCAATAAATAATAAACTTGTGATTTTGATTGAAAGCATGAAAAATAATATATATGATGTCCTGATTCACATGTCCCAGCATTAAACTTGGTAACTATGGCACTGTTGATTACAGGCTCAGGTTTTTCTGGATTATTTGTTAAAAACCAATTTTACTCCATCTCTGCAATGACACATTTGGGTGCAAAGACTTAAGATTCCCATTAAATAATTTTTTTAAATTTCTATTCTTACAGAAATATAGCCTGCTAAAGCAGAACTGTGAATTTAATCAGATGCAATACACTGTCTTTAAAAAGATAGCACATATCTAACACCTGTCAGCTCATCAATGTTTGGTCTACTACTCTACAAATTACTACATATATCATTCCTGACACCTAAAGTGATATAGAAAATAAAACACAACTTGTAAATTTTGTAAGACTTAAAAGCAAGACATAGTCAGTGAAGAATCTGTTCTCAGGCTTTTTGGTTTTAAAACCCTTTTAGACACTTAAAAAGTAGTAACAGCCCCAAATAACTTTTGTCTATCTGGGATATATTATGCATACATGCATATTATACATATGCCATATTAAATTAAAATTGAAAAATTTTAAAGCACATGGGTACACAAGCTCGCACTCTGTAAGTTATCAAAATGATGACATTATCACATAATTATTGTCTAGAAAAGTTAACTGTACATTCATAAGAGAATAAAAGTGGAAAAGACAAATAACTTCTTAGCATTATTTTTAAAACAGTTTCATGTTATGAAAAACCCTTGAAAGGTTTTGGTGACTTTCATAGTTTCTGGGACTGTACTTTGACAACTGTTTAAATGAAGACAAAAACATAGGAATAATTCTGTGTGTGTGTGTGTGTGTGTGTGTGTGTGTGTGTGTGTGCGTGTGATTTTTTTAGAAAATAAAATATGTATATTTTGAAGAATGGAATGAATACAGAGCCTCCTTGTGCTATCTGGAATTATAGGAACCAGTAATTTTTTCAATTTTTGTTGATGGGAGGAGTCTACGAATATCCATCTATTGATGGGAAATAGAAGAAATATTAGGAAGGTTGGAAAGAGGTATTCTGGGGATGCGAGATAGGGTGAGGCAGGGTTTCTTCTTGAATGTGTGTGTTATCCAAGGGCATCAAACAGGGAAGCTGAATGAGTTGCTAGGAAGCTAAGTTAAAGACAGAATTCGAACGGGTAAATACAGCCAATAAAACAAGAACATAATAGAAGCTAGAATTCAGTGGCAAGGCGTAAAAGACAGTAATATGAGTAGGTCACACTGGATCAGCCAATTAAACACGACAGTTGTCTAGGGAAAATGCACTGAGAAAACTGTGGCCAGGAGCTTTTGTGCTGCCCAGTGTAGAGGGTGAGGAAATATGATGATATATAAAAGACTGGGTCCCAAAGGGCAAAGACAAAATTGAATACTTCGGACTACCAAAAAATGATAGTAGCAGTGATTTAGTTGTGGTTGTACTTTGAGATATAGGATTATATCAACTGAGAATTTTCTGGAAGTTCAGTGACTATATCTTGAAAATTTGACTATAAACTATTTTAAATGCTTGAAATATTTCAGCTGTATACACTCTAAGTGAGAACATCTAATAGATATACGAGGGGAACATTTTTTGCAATTTGTTCTCAGATGTTAACTGACCCACATATTTGTCCTTCCTATTCTTGAATATTTGTCTGTGTTACTTGATTCTATTTTTAAGTAAACCTCGAACATTTAAATATCAGAGATTTTCATGTTAAAACTTAATTTTAAAACAATATTATATTGAAATTTCAATATTAAAATTCCAACTTTCTTTTACAGATCATTAATTAAAATTAAATGTAAAATACAAAACCCTGAATATACATATTAGAATGAAGTAAATTAAATTTAATCTAGCCATGGGTGTATACATACATAAACATATATTCACCACTTTGAAGGTGCTTTGCTTATGACTTATCCCATTTTATCCCTATCTCTACTTTATTCTATAATCTTAGAAATAGACAAATTTATTTGAAGGTGATGCTGATGGAGACATATTCTCAATATAATAAAATTTGCTATCAAGAAGAAACACTAGAATGTTCTATTCATTTTCCATTTACTTAGTTTTGAGTATATTATCTTAAAAGCAAACTAATAGACAAACAAAAAAATAATGAA
>NW_012143079.1:2706099-2707497 GCF_000956105.1 Propithecus coquereli | reverse complement strand
TTTAAAACATATTTATTCTAACAAGTGCTAGTAATTATCCTACTTATGTATTTTTAGTAAAACTAGTATAGTACATTCCTAATTTTACTCAGTGTCCCTGAACTCCAGGTCAATTAAAACACATCTTTGAGAACTGATGAATATTTTCTTGTGTTAAAGTTCAGTTTTCCATTTGTGAAGACAATTACTTCATTCATTCAGTCATGGAATTCCACAAATATGTTGTGATCAAGCATAATCATGTACCAGGGGCTGTAGAAAATGAAAGTCATTGCAGAGAATGTTAGTTCTCAAGAGACATAGCATCTAATTGCCTACGAATGAGGAACAAATAGAGAACAAATCATAATTGATAACTAAAGAAAATGGTATTTAAGCTATAAGAACAAAATGCATAAGTGAATGTCTAATAAATTTTAAATAAAATGATTGATATATTTTAATGGGGTCATGACCAATCGGAATTAGTTGAGAATGGTTCATAGAAAAGGTAAGTTAGTTGAAATTGGGTTAAATAGATGATAGATAATGAATAAGAACAAGAGTAAACCTGGTTAGGAGATCATTAGACGGAAGTAGAGGAAAACAAAATTTTTCTACTATATACCTACTTCATAGTATCCATGTATTACTGGCACCTATGTAGTTCCTTATGCTGAGGAACTACAGTAAGGAACACAACAGATCTTCCTGCCTTCATGGTCAAACCCAGGGGTCAGCTAACTTTTTCTTTAATGGGCCAGGGGGTAAATATTACCTATTTGTGGACCAAGGAGCAATATCAAGTATATTATGGATGTGCTTGTATAACAAGAAAGATCACAAACTAGTACAACCTCTATGGAAATTAGTATGGAGATACCTCCAAAGAGCTACAAGTAGAACTACCATTTGATCCAGTGATCCCATTACTGGGCATCTACCCAAAGGAAAAAAAGACATTCTAGAAAATACGCACTGCACTAAAACGTTTATAGCAGCACAATTCACAGTTACAAAGATGTGGAAACAACCCAGGTGCCCATCAATACCTGAGTGGATTAATAAAATTTTGTATATGTATACCATGAAATTCTTCTCAGCCATAAAAAACAATGGTGAACTAGCACCTCTTGTTTTATCCTGGATGGAGCTGGAACCCATTTTACTAAGTATCACAAGAATGGAAAAACAAGCACCACATGTACTCACTATCAAATTGATATTCATTGATCAACACTTATGTGTACATATAGTGGTAACATTGATCAGGTGCCAGGCAGGTGGGAGAGGGGAGGAAGTGATTGGTATATTCACAGCTAATGGGTGCGATGCACACTTTTTGGGGGATGGACATGCTTATAGCTCTGACTATGGCATTGCAAAGGCAATATATGTAACCTAAACATTTGTACCCCC
>NW_012143079.1:2694296-2695095 GCF_000956105.1 Propithecus coquereli | reverse complement strand
AAAAGACCTTCTCTTAATACACACACATATACACACATTTCTCCACTTTGAAGAATGTTAGAAGCTGGTAAGTTCAAATCCATTCTGCAAAAAAAGAAGAAGATGGGAGATGCATAACATCATCTTACAAGAGTTAGTATTATTAGCAAATGTCATTTTTGCTCAAGATCAAATTGAATCCATTTTATTTCCTGGTAAGCCACTGTAAAAATGATTCATAAGAGCCAATTAATGATTTAATAATACTATCAATAGTAACAAAGTGTGCACACATTGACAGCCATTTCCATTCTAACAGTGACATACCTAAAATCTAAAAATATGGGAACCTATGGATTGGGTTAGGAGAATAGGAGCCAGAACTATAATAATTATTCTTTTTTAATTTTAATTTCCCCATATTGCTATTAATATGGCATGACAAACATACCTAGTCCATGAAAATGCATAAGATAGGATTAAAATTACATTCTTAAAATTCTGCTATTAACTTAAAAGCTATCTACATGAATAAGGATTGACATAAGGAGCATTTTTAGATTTTCTTTATGTTTTTAACATTTATATTTCTATTAAATTAATATCCCAAAACTCTATATTTGGTTTAATACTCTCTAGTTCCCTATAGCAATCTGTTGGCATGGCTACAATTCCATAAAATATGCATTTGAATCAATGAAATTCATTATGAAGCATGTCTATTTTATGCATGCTCTGCAGAAATAAAATTGAGGGTCATATTTATCATGTTACTTTATACCTTTTATAAAATGATCCATGTGCTACATTTTTTTAATAA
>NW_012143079.1:2689869-2692971 GCF_000956105.1 Propithecus coquereli | reverse complement strand
CTGTAGTCCCAGCTACTCGGGAGGCTGAGGCAGTAGGATCACTTGAGCCCAGGAGTTTGAGGTTGCTGTGACGGCACTCATTCTAGCCAGGGCAACAGAGTGAGACTCTGTCTCAAAAAAAAAAAAGGTAAAAATGGCTTTTTTCTTTTTTTCTCTTTCAACAGACTAGTAAAAGAAGCAGCTGCAAGATGTCAGGGAGTTCTTTATTTCTTTTTCTTTCTCTGTGAAGCTGGGTTAACTGAGTCCTTAAAATCTTTTTTTTTTGGCAGGAACAAAGACAGAGAGCTCAAGCAGGCGTTTGCACCGTACTGTCCACGTAGGGCTCTTCAATGCAGAGAAAGAACTCTTAGAGATAACGAGTTAGGCCACAGGTGTTTTAATTAAACAAAACAAAGCACAGTTGTGTTGTGAGTTTCCTTTTCAAAGGGACAATTATGTGCTGTGAGTTTATTCCTCTTATTTTCTGTTAGATAGACTATTTTCCTCTGTTAGGTTATTAGTAAGGCCAACTTTCAGTTACATAACTGGGTGATCAAACAAAAATTTATTAGTTAATCTGAAAAATTAAAGAGCTCCACTGTAATTATGAATGAGGATACCAGTATTTAAGGGAAGGGCCAAGATGGAGTACTGGAAGCAGGTGGCATGTGCTACATACATGGAGAGCAACAAAAGAGGCTGGATGATATTCACTTTTGGATGGATCCTCTGGGTTAGAGCTCTGGGATTCAACAGAAAGGCCCCAGGAGGTATAGAAAGCAATAGAGAAGGAAATAGGGCAACCAGCTCAGCCAGATTGGAGGTAGCTGGGAGAGGTGCCCACTTGTGGGGAAAGGGCAGGTGAAAGACACCCGGGGCCCCAAACTCCCCCTGCAGACTTTGCAATCCAAATTACACGAGGGCCCCTCCAAACCCACTTGCCTCCAAACTGACACGTGGAGTGGCCTGAAGACTGCACAGCCATTTTGTTCCAAAGAGGGTGCACAGTGGGGTCCTGAGGGCTTCAGAGCTCTGAATGCTACAGCCAGCACCATCCTGGGAGGCCAGTGCTGGAGCCCTGAATCTGCCTAGGGGCCAGTTCTACTATTGCCTCCTCCTCATTGTCACTGCCAGGCCAGGGAGAGATGGAGAGGCCGGGCACTCCTGTGAATCCTAGTGTCAACTGCCACCCCCTCACCACTGCTGTTGCTGCTGCTGCTGCGGAACCCAGGCAGGAGCAAATGCCCACAGCTAGCCACCACCTACTGATGCTACCGAAAAGCCTCACCTCCACCACCCCTACTGTCACTGCTACCAGGGGACTTAGGTGGGAGCAAACCCCTACAGCCATCCGCCCCCACTGATGCCACCAAGCAGGCCCTGCCCCACCACCCCTGCTGCCACGGCTGTTGCCGTGGGAGCCAGGTGCCAATAAATCCTCATAGCCACCTACCCCTGCTGCCACTGTGGACAGTAACCCTCCCTGGCCCCAGACGAGTTATCAGCAGTGGCCTAGGAATCAGCTCACCCCTCCACGCAAATATCCCCCAGGACCTGTGTCATCTGTGAAAACCACAGGGGAACTGGGAGATGCAGGAGAGCAGCAATGGTACAGGCTCTTCCTCTGATTATAGTCTTTATCAAGGAAAATTCACCCTAATTTCAGGCTTTTGCATTAATGTGATCCCTTATTTCTTCCCATCTCAAGCCTGGTTAAGTCTAACCAGATACAAAACTATTTCTAAGTGGAAAATTCTAGTTGCTCCATCGTCCCTGCTGCCTGTTACATGACACTTCTGATTGTAAAAAGTTCCTGCTGTGATCTGAGAATCCAGGTGAGAAAATTCCTGAGACACCTAGAAATTGTCCTTGGTTGGTGTGATTGTACTGGATCTCTTAGGTCTAGTGTCACAGGTCTGGTGATGAATGCTGTTGACATGTGGCAGGATAAGGGGTCCCATGTAAAATATCCCTCACTTCCCTGTAGTCTTATCTTCAGCTCTGACAACTCCAATTGCAACAGTTTAATGTGCTCTTTCAGGATTCCCTAAAATTATTTTTACAAAATTGTATTAATTTTGTGAAGGGAAATGAGTCAACATTGACGCTTTCTGTTAATATGGTTCTACACTTGCATTACAACCTCAAATCCTTTTCAAAGCATAAAGGTTCTATGTAATTTATGCCATTGTTATGTAACTAGCTTCATTTCCTACTATCCATTTTCTTTCTCTAATCAACTTGAGCCATCTGGGACATTTATTATGACAAGCACGTTTCCATCACAGGGCATTTTCACTTACTGCTTCCTTTGGAAAATTCATCCATCGGTTGTTCACAAAGGTTACACCCTCCCTTTTGTCAGATCTTATCAATGTAAAATCTCCCTCCAGGTCTGCTTCCCTCATTGGATTTTTTATTCATATCACTCAACACTATTTAATAGTTCATATGTACATATATGTAAATATGTGAATACATGCTTATATATATGCTATATCCACATACGTATGTGAGAATATGTGTGTATGTGTGCATTCCATTTTTTCAAATGGGATGTAAAATTCATCCATGTGAGTTTGTATTTCAGCCTTGTCAGTCTTCGGCACCACTTTATCTTTACTAAGTAAAACAATGACTGGGATATAATAAGACTTTAATAAATATTGTTTGAATCAATGAATTATGGATTGAATGGATCTGTATTTAAGAAATATTGCTCACAAGTTATGATGTGGTTTAAACCATTCTCAGATTTCAAAAATGATGTAAATTTTCCAGTCATGTTTATTGATATAAATTTCTTAGTTAATTTCTGGGTGGTTCTTTTTATATTACCACTTTTTCAGAAGTCTTATAGTGTATGAAAATACCAATTAGTGCCAATAACATGTCTGTGACTTAGGTTTGATTCTGTGGATCTTTGATATATTCCATTAGATTTAACTTTGCATAATATATTATATATTAGACTTCAAATATCTTTAGAATACAAGGACCATAATATAAAAATATAATTTTTGTTGCTAAAAGTATTGTTTTAATTATTTCCTTTCAATTAATAGTCACAACATACATATGGTATTTTGCTCAAAATTTGATTAGTCTCTCTCTCTCTCTCTC
>NW_012143079.1:2687560-2689350 GCF_000956105.1 Propithecus coquereli | reverse complement strand
CTCTTTTATTTGGTGGGCATTTGAATTCCTGCTCCGCATGCTCTTTATGGGGCATGACTGGTGTAGGATTGGCCTGACCTGGACTTTTTGTTAAATGCGTGGAGTTAGATTTGAGTTCTATGGGAATAGAAGGGTGATAGGTGATTCAGGCAATGGTTAGTTCAGGATATAGTTCCTACAGAAGAAATCAAGTTCAGAGTTACTGAACCAAGACATCTGAACTGCATAAAGGTCAAACTGAAAAGAGTATTTGTCTGGATGGAAAGAATAGGATCCTTGGGGGATCTGGATGAGTCTTCCTTTTGGATGTGCACCTGGGACTCACATAAGGCTGTGATTTCTATACTGAGGACTGGGTGAACAAGTGGTCCATTTACGTACAGCATTGTTTGTCAGTTTTCAGTCATTTTTCAGTGTGTATTGTGATTTTTATCTGAACTTTCATAATTCCATGTTAATGCTATTTGATAAACTAAGTATGTTGTTGACTAGTGTAACAGTTATTATAATCACAATTGAAACAGTAAAATAAAAATAGTGAGAACAATAATAATGACTAATACCTCTATGTGATATTCACTATGCCAAATATTTTATATTTACCTTCAGTGTTTTGATTCTTATGGTAATAATACATTTGAGACAAAACATTTCAATTTCATAGACAGGGAAATTTTATCTTGGTGAGTACAATACCAGCCTAGTAAATGATGGAGCTGTGCTCACATCCAACTCTATAAGACTTGGAAGTACAAGATATTGGCAAACACATTATTGTTTTCTAAACAGTGGAAATTAGTTCAATTTTAATATACATTCTGATAAAACAATGGTAAACTTTTGCAACATAACCTAACCAGAGAAAACAGTAAGATTTTAAAAATAGTTTTAATTCTTCCAATGTGTTCCACTTATATTACTTTTTTGCAAGGACTGTTTCTTTAAATCATTTTTATGTTCCTAATGGAATATTTTTGGTAGTTTCCTTAACATACATGGTACTTTGCTTTGTTCCGTATTTCCTTTTCTTATTTTTATTCCTTCAATTTTTTTCTGCTATTTTATAGCCAAACTCAATACGTTCTTATTTAAACTCTAGATATAGCCACATCCTAATTAATGTTGCAGCTATCTTCAGACAATTCCATACCTGTCTTAGAAACACTGAGCTCAATGCATCTTTTAAAGAATAACAATCATCTTGTTTCCTAACAGTTACAATTTCATAGATATTTCTTGTCTATGCTCCAAAACCTTGGCTTGTTTTCCTTTTTGCTTCAAACAAAAAATGTCCCCAGTTCTCCAAAAATCAACTCTTGCAAGGATTTTTTCTTGCAGTTAAAAAAAAAAACAAATTCATAAAATACAGCACGAATTCATACAGGCAGGTGCTGCAAAAATCCCTGGCTTAATTGTTCCAATTGGCAATCCTAATTTTTAAAACAATAATTTGTTTAATCTTATTTCTGCCTTTCCAGGGCATCCCTGGAGCTGACAAAATATGATTCAGACCAAACATATATTATTCTCTTCCTCTCTTTCTCCAGAGGTAAAGTTATTTATAATGGTTCATTCTTAAAATAGAGATTATAAAGCTATCAGAAAAGGTTCTTTGTGGCAATAACATACCAAATTATAAACAAGACCTAAGGCCATGCCTGGCAAGGGTTAAGTCATGTACCCCTACACTTAAAGAATAAAGTATGTTCTAACTGGCACAAAGCTTTTCTTTTTCTCTAGCAGCTAAATAAGCACTGGCCTCAAGATTAGCAATATTGAAATAATTGCAG
>NW_012143079.1:2673645-2675210 GCF_000956105.1 Propithecus coquereli | reverse complement strand
TAGGCATAGTGGTTCATGGTCTGCAATCCCAGCAATTTGGGAGGCAAAGGTGGGAGGATCACTTGAGGCCAGGAGTTTGTGACCAGCCTGGGCAACATAATAAGACCTTGTCTTTGTAAAAAATAAATATAAATAAATAAGTAAACCCAAAACTAGCCACGTACAGTGGTGTATGTGCCTGTAGTCATAGCTATAGAGGCTGAGGTGAATGGATTGCTTAAGCCTAGGAGTTTGAGGTTACAGTGAGCTATGACTGGGCCACTGCACTCCAGCCTGAGCAACAAAAAAACAAAATAAAGTGAAATAAAAATTAAAAATAAATTAACGGGAAATGTAGTCAATAAGAATGGCAGCATAGGAAAGAATATTGAAATAGGAAAATACTAAAACATAAATTATTATCTTGTTCAAGAATTTTAATATCAACCATTCCCTATGACAGTGATCTTCAAACATTTTTTATAACAGACCCATCATACATAATTTTGGGCACAATCCTAGCAATCATTTGCTTATAATTTTATATTGTTCTATCCCATACTGTTCTATTATAAGCATTATAAAAATATTTCAAAAATACAAATAAAATGAAGAAATAATGATAAAAATCATTATTTGAAAACTCAATGGTGATAGTACAAACTCCTTAAGTTTTCTTTAAGCATTAACTAGTGAATGAAAAAAAAATATTCTGGGCCATCCAACTACAACACTCTCAGCATTACCTTATGCCTGGGCTTCTGATTTTATAAACAAATAAGTGCTATTACTAAACAACTTATTACCAACAGCATAATAAAGTGAAGAATAGTTATATTCTTAATTGACGTATTTGATATGTCAATGGTACAAATGAATAGATATAGGATTAATTTAGAAATTCTGGGTTTATTTTGTTATCATACACTCTGTATTGGAATGCAGTTTTCTATACCTCAGCACTTCATTTCAAAATATAAAAGAAAGTTCTGATTCTGTCAGGTTCAGTATACATGAATTCAGGGCTTACAGCCATGAGGTAGTTTAAGCTGGACTTGTCATTTTCCTTATTTAATGAAAAGAAAGTTATGTTGTGTTTTGCTTCTTTCCCCAAGGTTACATTTATTGTTACTTCTATTCAAAAAGTTTTTATTTCAAAAACTGCAGAGATAGTTTTCTATAATATTTTTTATTCTTTGATAGTGTTAAAACATGTCTTTGAATAGATCCTGAAGAATAATGATGAGACAGACATACTTTTTATAATATAAGATTGCATGCGTAGACATGTCTATCTAATATACTGGACAGGTATACAGGATGATTACTCAATATATTTTTGCATTTAATTTATACATTCATATGTATATATTTTGTGGGAACATATTAACATATTTTATGGTTTATAGTTTATAGTGATATATAGATGTATGTAAAACATATATTCAAATATTGAATTTCCATACCCATCATTACTTTTAAAAAAAGCAATTGATAAATGAAAAATAAATAAAACAATTCATTCATAATCTTATATTACAGAGATAATGCCTGGTAAAAGTTTTAAAATATATTTTAGATTTCAC
>NW_012143079.1:2668084-2669125 GCF_000956105.1 Propithecus coquereli | reverse complement strand
ACATATTATATATTTATATATAATATATAAATATATATCTCATTGGAACTGCGAGATTCCTGAAAACACTGGTTAGCATGTCATCATCTTAACTGCTGCTTTTAGTTTTTACTCTTTTTGCCACGTGCATGCTCAGTTCAGGAATTGACAAAACTCTCAAGGATAAATGACACATAAAACTTCAGGCTCATCTCTGTGGTTTCCTTTTCTCCTGGATCATGGCCTCTCAAGTCCTGGGTAGGATGACCTTTTAGAACTGCTGCTGTGCCCTCCGCAGCCAAAGGATGATGTGGCCCGTTTCTTGAGACCGAGGAATGAAAATAGAGACAAAAAGACGCAGACTCACGACTGCAGCCCTTACAAAAAGACACAGACACCACGAAGACAGTATAAGCCTGCAGCAAAAGCTCTTGCTGTAGTTGCTTTATTTATAACACAGCCTGTTTGGCAACTGTCCCACCGCAATTTCTTTGTTCCCACACTTTCCCTACTCAACACGTCCCTGTTCCTTGTTGTTTCGTCTCTGGCGAGCAGATGTTTGCATCTAAACTCTCTAGCCCCTCCTGTTTGCAGGGTTAGGGCGCCCTGGACTTGCGTGCAAGGCCACAGACATGTTCTTGAGAAAAACAACAAGAAAACATTCCCAGACAAAGGTGTCCTCTACAAAAGGAGATAGATACAAGCTCAAGCCAAAGCTTTATACTTGTTTTTCATGCAGAATGCTGAGGATCTGCATATGATTCAAGGGGGAAAACATCAAAAGTGGGACAACCTGAACTCATTTCTCTTCTTTTTCTCTTCCTGCTGCAAGACTGTCCATACAAAGCTTTGCTTGACTGAGCTGCGCTCTTATGATGCACTCAGCTCTTTGTCTCACCTTTTCTGTTGTTCCTAGAAGGAAAGTTAATTTTATACAAAGATATTCAGACAAACTCGAAATAAGAAAATATATTAAATTTCAAATTACAAAGTTGTAAGCTTAAAAATTTCCCTATATCTATATGTGAAAAAATCAACCAGAAAAAAAAACTATAGAAATAA
>NW_012143079.1:2666190-2668034 GCF_000956105.1 Propithecus coquereli | reverse complement strand
AAGAATAGTCCCAACCCCAAGGCAAATTAAACAACAGACTTAGTGGAATAATAATCTAGACACTGACATTAAATTAGTGGAATATATTCTAGAAATCGATATTCTAATAGAATTTTTGATTAAGCTTTTTCATTGTCAACTCTCCTCAGACTATATTTTAAGAATAAACAATAGGAAAAAAATAATAATCAGTATTGCTCTTATTTTATATATGGCACAAAATAGTGAATAAAGAATATTAAATGAAGTGTGGTCCAAGACAACTGACTTCAGACAGAGAAATATCCATGGGCTCAAAAAATTAGAGATGATATGTCTGGCAGAGTTTAGAATCCAATGTAGGAAAAAATAAAATACAGAGATAGAAGCTATATTATTATAGAACAAACAAAAATAGAATAAGCATGGTATAAAAACCCATAAAAGACACAGAAGACAGTTTTGAGGAAATAACCTGAAAGAAATGTGAGATGAACAAAATTACAAAATCGATCATAGAAAAAATGAGGCATAAAGAGATGATGTAGAATGAGTAATTGATGTTCCTGGAGTAGCAAAGAGAATGATTGAAATTGAAAAATATCATCAAAGACCCAAGAAGGAAACCTAAGAAGTAAGGATGGAAACTGCTGATGAAAAGGAAACATGGTATTCAAAGAGCATTTGTTTCAAATAAATTATCACAAAAATGTTTCTAAGTGAATTTGTTAACTTAAGTATATGTGCATCATCTGTAATACAAACAGCAAACATAAAGAGGAAATCATATGTAACTTGCATGTAGTATTACTTAATGGTTGTGATGAGGATCCTACTTCTTGGAGTTTAAGAATGCCAAGTCACAGCTTCTCTTACTTACTTGGCCTCTGTGAACAGCCCCTTTATCTACCTGAATCCCTCTTTTCTAATTTTCAAATGAGTTTAACAAAATTATCAACTTAAAGGTGTCTTCCGGACAATAAATTAGACTCATGAGTAGAGAGACTTAGAATTCTTGGCAGAAATTAAGCATCCTCTAAGGTACTGTACACAAACCTTCAAGAACTCTGCAAGAATACAACATCCATGATTGCTTGAGGCTTTCTATAAAAAGGAGAAATAATAAAACAATGTGTATTAAACAAAGTTTTCACAAAACAATTTGAATATAAATCCACAAACTCAGAAAACGAGAAGGTAACAATGGAGTAGTGGTAGGAATTAAATCTATAAAAGTACGATGAATTAGCTGTAGGGCTTATGGTAACAGAACAGATATAAATATTATGAAAGCTGACACTGTAATATTAATGATATAGCTATTACTAATATTAGCTAATGGGAGGTGGGTGTCACAGCTACAGTACTAAATTTCAGCTTTTTTGTAGTAGGGAGTCACTAAATAGTGCTTAATCATGCTAATCATCCCAAACTATTCCAACCATTTAATACTTTTTGTAATATTTTTTCTTAAATGTATGTGGATTATTGAAGTTATTACCCATTATGAAGAAATATTTACTAGAAGTTCACAGACATCTTTTGCTTTGTGTCTTTTTCTTCTGATAAAATTAAGCACAACATAATGTAATCTATTTTATTTTGAAATAAATATTTGGTTATATCTGGTTACATTTTATAAAATACCAGCTTTCTGTCTATGTATCCTGTATTATCTGTTTATCTAACATCTACATTTACATATATATCTAGAGAGGACTGGGGTATTGTTAAAAATGATTCTTGGTGGGAAATAAAATTTTTGATAGGTTTTCCTTTTCTTTTAAGTTTCTTGATTTCTTTGAATGTTTTGTAAAGTGTATATGCCATTACATGCCATATATTACAGCTATGAGATCCATCCA
>NW_012143079.1:2662202-2663320 GCF_000956105.1 Propithecus coquereli | reverse complement strand
TATGTATTACGAACAAGTATTAATCAATAAAAATCATTAGCATTTATTGTTTATTCAATATCATTTGTTAGGAAAACTCCTTGATATATCTAATAGAATTTTCTTTCCAGTCTTTCAATTTTGAAAAATTATAAATCTAGTAAGCCAATTGTGTCTTCTAAATCCTGTTCTCCACTATAATGAACTAGTGCTCTTTGGAACGGGGGCTGATTCCAGGGCCTAGGCAGGAAAAGTAAAAGTGGGCCTAAGACAAGTTGTGCCAAAAAGAAACGTAGTGCTCAGAAATAGGATTTGATTTTCTTCACAGATCAACTCTATAAAAGTGATTATTCCCGTTAATGAAACTGAGGTTCAAGTGCCTTCCCTTATGACTGATTTAATCCCTGTTCTGATTTAAAATTTAGCTTTTTTCACCATCCATTTACTCATCCATTTATTCAATGAAATTTATTGAGTATTTTTTTGTGTGCCAGAAATGACATTATACTTTGAAAATATAGAAGGTTAGGCCACTCTGGAGATATTCAGAGGCAATCTGTTCATTTCGGGATTTCTTACGATATATTACTGCGGGGATTTCAGTGACTAGACCAGACACAGGCCATACATAACATCAGGACACCAAAAAATATAGTTTGATATTTGCTGGAATATTATGAAGCTATAGTGTCTGGATTTTTAATATGTAGGAGGATATTTTATTAGAGAATATATGTTGTACCAAGGAAATCTCATGTTTGATGAAGATTTAAATAAATCACCACAAAAGCTAAAATCCAAAATAATGAAGTATAGGGACTATTCTGTAGTTTTAGAAATATAGCTCAGAAATGTCTTAGGCACTTATGGTAAATAAGCCCTTTGATTGATAGATGATTTCAAATATATTGTTCAATGGCCAAAAGGCTTAATAATAATTTCTTTTATTGGTGTTTAAAAGGTAAAACTTATATCTATTTAGAAATAAGAGATAAACTGGCAAAACTTTAACAATTAACATATATTCTTTACCAACTGTGGGAATATATTAGTTAAAAATTTAAAAATATTCTGATATTGATATAAGGCTGCAACTAGCCTCCATCAAAAACAAGTCCAATAGTGAGCTATTTAATATA
>NW_012143079.1:2661511-2662152 GCF_000956105.1 Propithecus coquereli | reverse complement strand
ATAGATTCTTTGATTCAAGATGTGAACCTCTTTCTGCTAAATATGTAAGTAGGAATTGAGTTGTTAAGTAATAAGTTTTACAGACATTCAGGCATAATTGATAATGCAAACAGTTGTCCAAGGATTTTGTATCAATTTATACCCACAATTAGAGTTGCTAATATTTTGTTTAGAATATTTTTGCTTAGTGTTCAGAAATGTGGTTGGCTTATACTTTGTTCCTTATGAAAAACTTGGAAGAAATCCTTTGTTTTGTTTCATTAATCAAAGTCATGTTGAAATCATTAAATAGTGGAGAAAGACTTCTCTAGAAGAGTTTGTGTAATATTTGTCATATTTCCAATCTCCCTACCTTGCCTGATTATTCCATTTGAATCATGCATGGATATGTACTGTTGTTCTTTTGCTTTTCTGTTTTATGCTTCTTGTATACCCGGTAATTGCTGAATGAATGCTATATACTATTTAGGAGCAAATGTAAAATTATTGGTATTTACTTTCCTCCGGAGAGGGTTTGACTTTTTATGGCTAGCAATCAGAGAATGCCCAAGCATCCTTAATTCTGTCACGGAATTTTATGTTTCAAGGCTAAAATTCAAACTTTGTGAAAGCTAATCATTTCTAGTTTGCCTTTTACCCAC
>NW_012143079.1:2652987-2654081 GCF_000956105.1 Propithecus coquereli | reverse complement strand
AAACAAATTTCGCCAGAATTATAGAAATGTACTTTCATTTCTCTGTAAAATTAATATAAGTTGATTATAAAACAAGATGGATTAGATAACTTCCAAGATATAAGAGTAAAATAGAACATACATTTTGAAGAGAACAATACACATTAATACTCATGGAAAACACTGTGTTGATTAAATGAAGTGTATGATTTGTATCTTTCCTTTCAATGTTTTGAATAAAGCTTCATTTCATTTATTTTCAATAAAATCATTGCTTGAATAATTTCTTCACACTTTGGCTGCCTCTCAAACCCTCCATTTTAATTAGTGTTCTATGACCATTCATACTATATCCTAATTAAGAAATCCATTAAGTCTCTATAATAGTTGCTTTAGAGATAACATTAAATTTACTGGGGTTTTAAATAATAAATTCATGTGATGGGATTTTAACGTGCAATTTAAGAAGTTATTAATGTTTGAAAAAAGCAGTCATTGCTTCTGTGTTCGATCAATACAGAGTACAAAGTTTTTGCCCTATACTTATTTATCAGCTTTATCATTTCTAATATTTTGTGAATACTCAAGCTTTTTTCACGGAAGGAGACATCTTACTTTAGTGAAACTTCTCTTATTAAGAAGCTAAGTATTTATACCCATTTAACTCAATAAAATGTTCCTAACATAGATTAGTCCTACCTCTTTGTTAAGTGTGACTATGACTTTTACTTTTTTATCAATTCCTTAGCCCTAAAATGAAAAATTTACAGAGCCAATAGTTTGCCTTTATAAACAAGATACTATTAAAAAAAAATGCTGGGGAAATCTGTGAATAGTAAACTAGTTTAACAATCTAGGAAGCTAAATATAAGCCCTGGGACTCCGACAGTTGCCTGTGATATATTTTCCATCCTTGTCACAAACTCTCTTTTGACATCTGCTGCTTTATCTATAAACTAAAGAGCCCCTAACAGACTGAGCCAGCCTTTCTCCATAAAGCATATATTTTAAATCATCTAGGTGAGTAGATTTTTTTAAATGCTGTTATAAAAGGCACATATAATCAGTTTAATCATGTTCTGAACTAATTTGTTTTGTAAGTCATCACTAAATTT
>NW_012143079.1:2650173-2650854 GCF_000956105.1 Propithecus coquereli | reverse complement strand
ATATACTAGGTATGGCCTCATGTTACCTTAGCTTATGATATGTGGAAAGGTTTATGATGTATAGCTAATATGCTTAGCTAATCAGTTGGGTGAGGGATGTAAGATAAAAAGATAATTTAAAAATAACTCTGAGGTTTTTATCTTGAGTTAATTATGGCACTATTTGAAAGAGCTAATGAGTTCCTTTACACATTTAGTGAACATATTTTATTACCTAAAACAACAAAAAAACAAAGAATTAAATAGAACAAATGAATAATACCAAATTTAAATGTTCCTGGTTAAAAGCTTATTCTTCTAAATAGACATAAAAATGTAATTAATTTTATAGTTATTTCTTGTTTTTCGTTATCCATAATAGTATGGGTGAAGACATCAGACATAAGTGGAATATCAGAGGTCTATGTCAAATCTAAGCATATACCATTCACAGGCCTTTAGTATGGCTACTTTTCCATTCACATTTCATCTGTAACTATTTAGTTTGCATACCTGACAACAAACTTCAAGATGAGAAATAAAATGTCATATTGCCACCTGCCTTGTTCTGTTAATTATCCACTTTGTAATCAATTTAATTTCTATTAATGTGCACTTTTGATTATATCATGAAAATTTGCAAAGGTTTTCTTCTTTTAGTCCTTTCTTGAAATAGCTACTTTTAATCTAATCAGGGGAAAA
>NW_012143079.1:2611413-2649291 GCF_000956105.1 Propithecus coquereli | reverse complement strand
GTGGGAAAATCATCTTTTCTTTGTTTTACCATTTTATTAAGCATATTCTTTTTTTTTTTTTTTGTATAAGAGACTGGGTCTTTCTTTGCTGCACAGGCTGAGTGCAATGGTGTGATCATAGCTTTGTGCAATGGTGTGATCATGGCTCACTACAACCTTGAACGCTTGGGTCCAAGTGATCCTCCTGCCTCAGCTTCCCAAGTAGCTGGTACTACAGATGTACAGTACCACACTCAGCGAAATTTTTGTTTTTTTTTTTTAGAGAGAGATGGGATCTCACTGTGTTGTCCTGGCTGGTCTCAAACTCCTGGCCTCAAGCGATTCTCCTGCCTAAACCTCCCAAAGTGTAGAGATTAAAGCATAGTTTTTATAAGCATATTTTTTTTAGAAGTAAGTAACCCACAATATGTTGAATATCACGGCAGTATGGTTTTGTACTTTGAATGTATTTCTAATTAACTAGAATTTTCTAGTTATTTTTTCTGTATAATTTGAAAACAAAATGACTTCAGAAATATGCAGTGTTTTTTAATCTTAACATTCGCATCATTATTATTGCTTATATTTTACAGTTACAACATTCAGTCTTAAACATTTGAGGTGTACTTTCAGTCTATCCCATATAAGTTAGCTTTTAATTTTGTATACAACTAACTTGCATTTATTGCCCATGATATTCCCTGGCTGTGCCAGCATTCTTCACATTTATTGACATATCAAATTTGCAACAAAAATATCCTATGATATAGGTATGATATTTAAGAATTGACATGTTTAAAATTTATACTGATTTAGTATTTATATTTAAAGATAAGGCATACGTTGTGTAAATTATCAAACCAGAACAATACAAAACATATATCAGATGTAGTACTTCTCCATTGAATCACTATTGCCTTCAAATGAAAATCAATTTGTACATCTGGAAGGATTTAGAGCAAAACAGAGAGTATGAGGTTTTTCAGGCCAAGAATAGCTAGTGTCTTCGTAACCCTCTGGAGAGCACAAGACTGCCAATACGTGAGGGGGCCCTGCTGAAAACCAGGCTGCCATGTTATTCTTCTTGGCATTAGAGATATATTAAAAATCATGAGAAGGGGAATATCAAAACAAACAAGACTTTCTAAAGCTGATTTGGATTTGAAGTTGAGGAAGTGCAGTTGAGCATCTGGGAAATTCCTATTCCCCCGGATTTCAATTTCCTAGCTGTGCTAGCTCATCTATTAGTACTGAAACTAGTTTTCAATTGAAGCCAATTCGATATTTCCAGACCCTGAAACCTGTTCTACAACACACTCTTTTCTGAGTATTATGCAAGAATAAGAAAAAAAATTGGTTCCTGTTTTCAAATAGCTTAAAGTATTGCAAGGCAGCTAAATGTAAGAATAAGAAAGCACTAGGATGATAGGAATAAAGTAGAATTCAAAATGCAATAGAGGATTCAGAGGGAGGAATGCTCAACTCACCTGAGGAGATCCAAGAAAGTTGTACAAAGCAGGTTACACATGTTCTGAATCTTGAACGATGAGGAGGAAGCTTACAAATGAATATAATGGAGGAGAATGGTTAAGATAAAAGATCTCTGTGGGGCAAAGAAATAAATCAGCATCAGTTATTTTCAGAGGGAATAAGAGTTCAAACATTACAAGATGGAATACTGCCATAGGAGTTTGGATATTACTCCATGGCAATTTATGAAAAATATTAAATAGTGAAATAATAAAATCAGGTTTGTGTTTAACTATGGCATTTAATAAATTCACTTTTTGTAACTGATATTTGTTGACTAACAAATAATATTTAAAACACTACAAACCTACATTTTCAAGTAAAGAGAAAAGCACAAAAAATATGCTAAATACTGATATAACAGTCATAAACCTTTTGGGGACCTTTGTGATTTAATTCATATTTAACATCTGCACAAATCTGGTAGTTAAACAAGTTTTATTAAAGCTTTTGATATTGCAAGAAATGCATTATCATTTTCAGCTAGTGCTAGGTCATATTTGCCAATGGAATAGATTTATTGCTTCCAAATAAGAAAAGAGAAACATGTTTATTTGCTTTTCATCTTTGTCTAATTTTATTTCTCTGCCTCTGGAGCTCTGCCCTAGATTCAAAATATTTTTAAATTGTTTTCTTTCTAATGGCTCATCCTTCTCTTATACATGAAAGAGACATACATTTTCTAGTATAAGATATAGTGTAAAATGCAAAGGAAATATTTAACATCCCTTCACTTTACTTATTTATTCTGCATTATGTAAATACTAGACTCATTGCTCCATGTTTTGAGTAATACAATGAACAGGACAGACAAGGTACCTGCCAAGGTGGAATTATACTTTTGTGTAGGAAATACGAAAAAAAAAATTCAATAAATAAATATAGAGTATTTAAGTGCTATGAGAGAAATGCTGTGACTCTGTGATACACAACAATAAAAAGGATGGCCTCTCGAAAGGGATGATGTTTCAGCTGAGACCTGCAGGATGCTAAGGGCCAGCAATGCCAGGTGGCAGTGGAAAAATGCTTGGCAGAGAGTGAATAACAAATGCAAAGCCTTTGAAGAATGTGGCATGTTTGTTCTAGGAATTGCCAAAGGTCATAGTGATTACAAAAGAATGACTGAGTTCTAAGCAATGAAGTCACAAAACTGAGTTAGATTATGTAATGATTTATAGGTCATGGTAAAGGTGTATTAGTCAGAGTTCTCCGGAGAAACAGAACCAAAAGGATATCTATAGATATATAAAAGGAGACTTATTATAGGAATTGGCACACGAGATTATGGAAGCCGAGAAGTTCTACAATCACAATTGGCCGTCTGCAAGCTGAGGAACCAGGAAAGCCAGTGGTATAATTCAAATGGAGCCCAAAGGCCTGAGAAAAGATGCATGTTTCAGCTCAAACAGAGTGGATTTGTGTTTCCTCCACTTTTGTCCTACTGGGAACCTCAATGGATTGGGATGATGCCCACCAATGTTGATGAGAGGACTATTCTTTACCCAGCCCATCAATTCAAATGCTAATCTCTTCCAGAAACATCCTCACAGACACATAGAAACAGTGTTTTACCAGCTATGTGAGTATACCTTCGCTTAGTCAAGTTGACAGATAAAAATTCACCATTATGAAGGTTTCAATTGCTTTCTAAGTATTAAGAGAAACTATGGACTTTAAGCTGCAAAATGGAATAATTTCATTTTTCAATAAGATTTCTCTATCTGCTCAGTGGAGAGGATGGAGAAAGCAGGCAGGGAAGCCAGCAAGGAGGAAGCCAGTGGGTTCACCTCAACACGAGATAATTGTGACTCTGCTAAAATTGTGGAGATTGAAATGTGGACATTTGCCAGAGGTATAATTTAGAGGTGACATGAATAAGATTTAAAGACTGATAGGATATGAGTGTGTATGGATTTAAGGATGATTTCTAGGTCTAATTATATTGCTTTTGTGAACAGAATCTTCTTTTCCTCAATTATATAATTAATATTATGAAAATTATGCAGTTTTTCTTTTTTGTGGGAAAGACAACAGCAGCGCAAGGAGAGGATTTCACACCCACTTTAGTGGGATTATTACTACATATCTTATTATTTGTAAAAAAATATAATGCCTTCTGGTTTTAATAATACTTTCAAATCCAATAGTAGTACTTTCGTATAACATTAAAATCCCAAGTACAAGATATTTAAGCAAATACCAGTATTCGGATTCAATGGCTTATAGCCAAAGTAAGGAAAGCTTTCCTTAAACGTTATATTGTTAACTGGAAAAATGAAATGAAACAATAAAAAATAAAAACAAAATACAATTTTAATCATTTATTTCAATAACTAGAAAAATACTAATAATTTAATTATTGTATTCAAAGTTTTTCAGGTTAATATCACAATTTGGTCCCTCCAGGGAGCTTCCGTCCACTTTAAATAATTCTGCATTTGAGATATTTTGGGGGATTACATTTAATGTAAAATTATATTAAATAAAATATCTCCAGCGTCCTTCTGGTATAGTGCTTGGAATGCTTTTAACAATCATGTCTTATTTTTATTAATTTATTACAGACGACAAGGGTATTTATTATACTCATTAAATCCTGCATTAACTGGAGTTCTAAATAACTTCCTGCCAGGAATGAACATTATTTTTTTTCCCATTCCATTTTTATTATTTTTGAAATTAATAGCCAAAGGAATAAAAAGAACACAAATAGGAAGCACAGAGAAAAGAGATTCTCTATACTGAGAAATCTTAGTGCTGTGAGAATTCTCTGGTGGAAATGAATCTCAGACTCCTCTTCAGTGATGAAATTGGAGAGTCTTGAAAGTTGAGCTATAGCATTTTATTAAACTTTTTACTTCCACAAAAAGACAGGTGCAATGCTATTTTACATATCGATAATTTAAAAGTATCTATATTAATCACCTCCATTTTTTTCAAATTCCCCTAAAATTTTTAATGCTAATTTAAAATTGCAACTACTAAGGCTCTGGGAGTTTCTACTATTTCACTATAATTACAACTCTAAGAAATATCTTTCCGAATATCAGTTCTTAGTTCAGTAATTGAAGTAATGAATGTAATTGATAGGCCATGTTCTAATAATAATTGTGGGAAAATTAAAGAAACATCAAAATATCTGCTTAGGTGATAAAAAGATTAATAAGTCAATGAACAGAAAGTCACTTTAAATATTTTAAAGCAAGCTCCCTTTGCAAATCTTTGTAAATATCATCAGTACAAATGAAACAATTTCACCAAGAAACATATTCTTAATTCCTAGAAAATATAAACTCATTAACTGACCTAATGGGAAGTATGCAAAACATTTCACAACTTAAAAAATAAGACTATACATAGAAAACTACAAAATGACAATCGAAATAGAATATCTAATAATTGGATAAAAGCATGCTGTCAACACTTTTTAAACAATCAAGATTGGTGTCAAGAGCATTTGAAACTTAATACAGTTCCTTCGCTTTATAAAGCAAAAACAATTACTTCTCAAGTTATTAGCTTTTGTATGACTGTGATATCCAGAAAAATGGAAGATTTGGGGAAAATATAAAAGAATAATTTATTTGTGGAAGAAAGTACAATTAGAGCGATTTAACATGAACAAGATTTAAAGGGAATATAACTAGATATCTGTTACTTATCACTTGGTAATCTTTATTATTACATAATATAATTACTGTTATATTTACATATGAATTTTTTATACAATGGGTCATAACTTATGCCATTATTTCCCTTAAGGAATACATAATATTTGAAATGTGATGTGATAGGCTGAATAATGTCTCCTTTACCCTCGAGATGTCTATATTCTACTGTCCAGAGCCTTATATGACAAAGGAACTTTGCAGCTGTGATTAAGGCTAAGCATCTTGAAATAGGGAGATGAGCCAGATTATCCAGGTGGGCTTGGTGTAATCACAAGTGTCCTCATTAGGAGGCAGTAGAGTTGGAGACAGAGAGAAAACGATATAATGATGGAAGGAACAAGAGGGAGAAAAGCTATCTGATAAGCACAAACCTCCAGAAGTTGGCAAAATAAGAAAATGGATCGTCTCCTAGAGGTGCCGGAATAAACTACCTCTGCTAATATCTCTAGACTATTAGACTGATTTTATACTCATGACCTCTAGAATGGCAAAATAGCAAATTCATATTTTTAAGCCACTGCAACTGTGCTAATTTGCATAGCGGCAATAGCAACTTAATACAGATTTGGCACCAGAAGTAGGGTTTTGATTTAAAAGACATGTAAAATATAGAAGTTGCTTTGGAATTGAGTAATGAGAAAAGACTGGAAGAATTTTGAGAAGCATTGCAGAAGAAACCTGAAATGCATTTACCAGACTGTTGGTGGAAGTGTGGATGTTAAAGACTGCCAGTGAGGGTTCAGAAGTGGGGAACATGGGGACAAAAACTTGTATTATTTTAGGAAAAAAACTTAATCATCAAAAACCATATGTTGGCAGAAACATGGACATAAAAGTGCTGTTAGTGAGAACCCAAAAGGAAGTGAGGAGTGTGGTAGAGGAAATTTATATTTTCACAGACAATAATCAAAATATCATAAATAGATTGTTGATGGAATTATGAGGGTACAGCTACAGTTGATAAGGACTGGGAAGGGAATGAGGAACATGTTATTGGAAATGTAAGGAAAGTGGATTGTTGTTATATAATGACAAAAGCCCAGCTGATTTGTACCTTACGGTTGTGTGGAAAGCAAAACTTGTAATTGATTTGCATAGTTAGCTGAAATTGCCCAGCAAAGTGCTAAATGCAAGACTGATTTTGTCTTATTGTTTATAGTTAAATACAAGTAGAGAGAGATAAATTGAGGAAAGAATTGTTAGGGAGAAAAAAAGTATCCAGAAGTTTATTTTGGAAACTTTCAGACTATCCATATTGCAAAAGAATTAAAATTAGAGAATTCATTGTCCGGAAAGAGGGCTTTGGAGTGAAAGTCAAGGGTATGCCTGGGCAACCTTTTTCTTGTGTCTCAAAAGGAACAAAAAGTCACATTATTCAGTCACATGGAGGACTCTTTGAAGAGATTAGACGTGTAACTTATGGATCCATTCAGTCATCTCGGCAGAAACCAAAAAAAAAAATAGAGATGGGGTTATCTAGGAGAGACCTGTGCAGAAGCCTATTGTCTAGTGGCGTGAATGTGAATCCCCTAGACACCCACAGACTCACAAGGTAACTTGAATATGTAATATTAGTAGAGATACTGTCAGCTTGGACCAAAAGGTACAGAGAGAGGCCAATGATAGAAGGTTGTCAGACTCCCAAAATTCTGCTGGCAGGAAATAGACTACTAAAACTACACAGCTGCAAACATGTGCTTCTTTTCATGCAAAAGTAATGATGAATCATAGTGTGGAGCCTAAAGCCCAGACAGAGTAGAGGAACCAGAAGGGTGGAGCCAAAGGCCACAGATGACTCTTCCCAGGCCTTAAAGCCTAACAGAATATGCACAGTTGAATTTTGATTTTTCTCAGAACTGGTGACTTAAACGTTTTTCCTTTCATTTTCTTCATTTTGAAAGAAAAATTATATAAATGGTACCCTAAAAAAAATTTTCTGGGAACATTCTGGTATCCTACGCACGTCACAACATGCCATTTTGGGTGCACATACCTTGTTTTTCTAATTTCCCAAGTATACAATTGGCAAGGAGTTTTGAACAGCATGGATCACATTCAGAGTCTCACTCATACCTGATTTAGATGATGAGATTAGAACTATTTAGCTGGTGGGACTTATATGAGATTTTGGAATTGAGTTAATAGTGAATGTATTTTGCATAAGAGATGGATGTGAGTATTTGAGGGCCAAAGGATATGCTGTAGTAGAATGAACCTGTAAATATGTTACTTTACATGGCAAAAGAAACTTGCAGATATGATTAAATTAATGGTATTGATATGGAAAGATTATTCTAGATTATATGGGTGGGCTCAATATTACAGGGGCAGTAATAAATTTTTATGCATGTGACAATTTTTTCTCACAGAGCCCATCATGGTCATCAACTATTATTATTTACTAAGCATGTACAGTATCAGAGATTCTATTAACATTTTATATTATTTAATTTTAATTATTAACATGATCTTATTTAAATTGTGCTTGAAGATGGATGTCATCACCCTCATATATAAAGAGGAAGACAGGACTCCAAATTCCACATGGGTCTTTACAAGAGATCAAATTTAGGGAGATTGTTATATTTATGTCAATGAATGAGATCTCACCGTGGTAAAAGGAAAACCAGAAAGCAAGATGAACAAAGGCCAAAGATAGACCTTAGAGAATATGAATATTAATTTTAAAAAGGAGAATATGGATAAATCAGCATAAGTGACTAATTTATTAGAGCAGTTATTAGAAGGGAAAATAATATTTTTGTAAAAAATCAAGGAAGGAGGCCGGGCGTGGTGGCTCACGCCTGTAATCCTAGCTCTCTGGGAGGCCGAGGAGGGCAGATTGTTTGAACTCAGGAGTTCAAAACCAGCCTGAGCAAGAGTGAGACTCCGTCTCTACTAAAAAGAGAAAGAAATTAATCAGACAACTGAAAATATATAGAAAAAATTAGCCGGGCATGGTGGCGCATGCCTGTAGTCCCAGCTACTCGGGAGGCTGAGGCAGGAGGATCGCCTGAGCCCAGGAGTGTGAGGTTGCTGTGAGCTAGGCTGATGCCACGGCACTCACTCTAGCCAGGGCAACAGAGTGATACTCTGTCTCAAAAAAAAAAAAAAAAAATCAAGGAAGGAGAAAAATTTAAACAAGTGGCCATGTAAAGCAACAAAGATATAAATAATAATTATTTGAATTTGATGAATAGAAATTACTAGTCAAAGAGTGGACAAATCGGTCCAACACTTAAGGATGAAGGCTTGCAGTCAGATCAAATAGGGCGGGCAGGGAGACAAGGAGGGAGGAGGTGAGACCGGAAAAAGCAGAGCTTGATTCAATTCAATAAACGTTCACTGCACCAGTTACCAAATGGCAGGAAAAAAAAAAAAAAAAAGAAAGAAAAAACAGAAATTGTTAGTCAAAATTTTCAAGAGAAAATTCATTCCAGACTCTAAACTACAACAATGGAAAAGGATTTAGGTTAGTTTTTGTGTATAAATTAAGGAAAAGCCTCAGACACTATCTGTATAATCTATTAAGTTATAAATTTTTCAAAGTAGTATCTTTATGTAATAAAATCTAGAGGAAAAAGATAATCTTAAAAGCAGCGTCTAAAACAAACAAAAAAGTAATGGCCTCTTTGCCCCTGATTTGCTCTTTTGTGTTATTTTCTGACCAATACATGATGGACTGTTGATCCATTTCTAGCAAAGGAAATGAAGAAGGACAGTCTAACATTATAATTATGTTTCCTAGCTTTTGCATAAAATATCTTGAGTCACACAAGACAATTTAACAAAATTTATTGAGCTTCTATTAAGCACCAAGAACAGGTAAAAGAAAATATTATAGTAAGCCTTCGGAAAGCTTTCTGTTCACTTAAGGAGATTAATATTAATTATGTAGATTATGAATTAAAAATAAAATTACCAATGTGATAAAAGTTACAGAAAAGTAAAGATCTAAGTTACTGAGACTGTCCATCTTTGGTTACTCATTGTGGGATTTTTTGCCTTTGAAAAATACTTTTCTACCTCAATATTATTTATTTATTCAATTTAATTTTCTTCTTAAAATATTATTTACTATATTTATGCTTCCTAGTTACTGTTCTTTTTAAAAGTTAAGGATGTAATTTCAACATTTATTTAATAAATGCACCTAAATTTATGTATTTCTCTTCAAATACAATTTACTTCCATTCCAATAACTTTGATGTAAGTACTTTGATATGCAGTTTGGTTTAAATATATCAAAATTGCATTTGTAAAATATTCCAGGCATAGAAAGAAAAATACCATGCGTTCTCACTCATATACAGAAGCTAATACCTAATAAGGTTGATCTCATAGAAGTAGCTAGTATTAATAGTTATTATTTTTGTCTTGTCAATTAAGAGTTAATCTGATTTTTCAATATGTTTTATCAATGTATACGCTCAGTCTCACTTATTTTATCAATCCTTATATCTGAGTATAGCTTTCTTTTCCTATATTCTTTTAATACTTATTTGTACAAGATATATGAAAGCTAATTTTCTCAATTTGTTCATTTCTTTTATATTCAGAAAATATATCTATTTCACCCTCATTCTTAAATGACTATTTATCTCAGTATAGAAATTCCTCCAGCAGTGTAACTGTTGGAGGAGCTGAAATATTCATATCAATGATGTATCACTCTGTCTTTATTGTTTATATTAAGCAATACATGTAGAAACAAATTTCTCATTCTTAGTGTTTCAAACTATTTGTTTATTTATCTTATTTTATTTATTTTATTTTTTTTTGAGACAGAGTCTCACTCTATTGTCTGGGCTAGAGTGCCGTGGCGTCAGTCCAGCTCACAGCAACCTCAAATTCCTGGGCTCAAGCGATCCTTCTGCCTCAGGCTCCCAAGTAGCTGGGACTACAGACATGCGCCACCATGCCCAGCTAATTTTTTCTATATATTTTTAGTTGTACAGTTAATTTCTTTCTATTTTTAGTAGAGACAGGATCTCGCTCTTGCTCAGGGTGGTCTTGAACTCCTGAGTTCAAACGATCCTCCCGCCTCGGCCTCCCAGAGTGCTAGGATTACACAGATTATTTAAATATCACTTCTCAACCATTCTTTCCATGCTCTTTTTAAAAACCTCACTAGGCATATGTTTAACTCACTTAATGTATGTTTTTTAACTTCATATTTGAACTCTTTCAGTTTCTCTATTTATTAATACTAGTGTTTTATAGGTATTGTTTTAAAATTTCTGTTTTCCACATTGTCTAATACAGAAATTATCCTACTTAATGAATTTCATTGTTCTTCTATCATACATATATGTGTGTGTCTGTGTGTTTTTGTCATTATATAATTCATATACACAAATATTGTTTTATGTGAATATGTTTTCTATCATGTTTTGAGTATGAATTCATACTCTATCTATTCTGTTGTCTTTTTTAGTATCATTTTTCTTGATAAGATTGGCCACTTTATTTCAAGGTTATATACATATATGTGTGTGTGTGTGTGCATGGGTGCATGTGTGTGTGTTTGTATATACACACACATATGGTTTACTCTCATACATATAATTTGTCTCCTTTTTCACCTCGGTTCCCCAAGAGCCTGATTCAGAGCCATGGTTTCTATTAGTAGCTCAAAATTTTCATCCTGCAATTACAATACAGTTACAGAGCCTAGTAGCTAGACCTAAATCTTTCTGGCTTTCTCTCTTCCTCCTATCTCCTCTCTATATAAGTTCACAACTTCTATACATTGTGCCCAGCAGTCTCAGTTATAATACATTAGGCTATAATTTTACTTAAAGTCTAGCACTATTACCACTTGTTCTGTAATCTGGTTCCCTGGAGTCTAATATCTAGCCATCATGGCCTGTATCTGGTGTTAATGTTTCATAGGCTGTGACTTCATCTTATACCAACAATTATGTGTTCTAGTCTACATAAAAAAAAACAAATAGGGCCTTACTTTTTTTTAGAACAGCAATTGCTTTATTAATTTTTAAAAATATATGAAATTGCTATAGGTTTTCAGAATGCTCTGTTGTTGATGTGTTTGGTTTAGAGTTACAGCATGCATTCCTAAGGGTATCTTGATTAAGATGAATGCTTACCACCTCTCTTGGAGAACAAAGACATTATGACACCAAGAAAATAAATCCTACTTCTCTATCCAGATGTTCATGACAAATAGAAAACTGGACACAAATTATGGTTTAGAAAAATGTAGACAAAAATGAAAAAATGACATTGCATTTATTCTGCATAGTAACTTTTCAAACAAAAATAAAATTATTTATTTATGTAATCATTGATTTAATGACACACAAGTGTTACAGGGGAGAGATGCTATGAGTCTAGAAACTGTGTATTAAATTTAGCCATTTTTTATAATAAACTCTCTGGAACACATAGTAAGGCTAAATACATGAATAATTCTAAACTTAGGAGTCACAATATTAAATCTCTGTGAGTTTATAGCAAACTAATGAACATAATATATAGTATATATATATATCAGTAAAATTATTCCTATTATGTGAATGTCACATTTCTAATCCATAACACCATGACATATAGTTACAGAAAAATTTCAAGTGTTTAAACTGTATTTTCATTTTTATTTTAATGTTTTCTAATTGTAAAAATTATATAAAGTTAAAAAGGTTTAATTCTAAAAGTGCTTGGCATTTTGTGAAACTTTAGATTCCAAACTCAGGCGCATCTTATTTCTGTAGGGTTGTGTTTAAATGAATGTGTAAATTTTCACTGCCTCCTGGAGGCAGCTGGTAAGTTCATCCTTGATTTCCGTAGAACCATATAACACACACTCAAACACCTCTGGTAATAGTAATACACCTCAATTAGTAATAAAATGGATAGCTACTTACTCAGTTTTCTACCTACCATTGTCAAATACATCTAATTTTGGCATATTGTTCCATTCTAAAACTATGCAGATCTAAGTTTTACTGACATATTTTACACCTAAATGAATTTATTTGGAACTATTACATGGATACTGTCACATAAATAAAAAAGAAATACATAAAGAAAAAAAAATGAAAGCTATTTTTAATCTCACTATGGCTATTCTCGTAACCAAAGAATAACATTATGTCATATGGTTGTATTTCCACCTAGTTTTATTTTAAATGAACATGCCTTGTATAAACAGGCACATCTTGGAGATATTGCAAGTTGGTTCTGGGCAACCTCAATAAAGCAATGAGAGTCTCATGAACTTTTTTATTTCCCAGTGCATTGCAAATAAAATTTGTGTTTACACTAGACTGTAGTCTATCAAGTCTATGGTACCTTAATTAAAAATACTTCATTGCTCACCATCAAATTGGTACTAACTCATCAACACTTAAGTGCACATGTAAGAATAACATTTATTGGATGTTGGGCGGGGGGGGGAGGGGAAGGGCGACATATGTAACCTAAACATCTGTACCCCCATAATATGCTGGAATAAAAAGAAAATACTTTGTTGCTAAAAAATACTAACTATCATCTGAGCCTTCAGCAAGTCATAACCTTTTTGCTGTTAGAGGGTCTTGTCTCGATGTTGATAGCTACTTACTGATCAGGTTGGTGGTTGCTTAAGGTTGGGGTGGCTGTGGCCATTTCTTAAACTAAAATAAAAATGAAGTTTGTCACTTTGATTGACTCATCCTTTCATGAAATATTTCTTTGTAGCATGCAATGCTATTTGATAGCATTTTACCTACAGTAGAATTGTCAAAATTAGAACCTCTCAAAGCCTACCATTGCTTTATCAAAAAGCTCATATAATATTGAAAATCCTCTGTTGTCATTTCAACCATGTTCACAGCTCTTCACCAGGAATAGATTCTACCTCAAGAAATCTTTTTCTTTGCTCATCTCTAAGAAGCAAATCCTCATCCATTAAAGTTTTATTATGAGATTCTAACAATTCAGTCCAAATTTAGACTCTACTTTTCATTCTAGTTCTCTTGCTATTTCCCCCAATTCTGCTGTTACTTCCTCTGCTGAAGTCTTGAACCCTTCAGAGTAATCAATGAAGGTTAGAATCAACTTCTTCCAAACTCCTGTTAATACAGATATTTTGAATTCCTTCCATGAATTACAAATGTTCTTAATGGAATCCAAATTGGTGAAACTTTTCCAAAAGGTTTTCACTTTACTTTGCCAAGATCTAGCAAAGGAATAACTATTTATGGAAGTTATAGCCTTAGGAAATGTACTTCTTAAATAATTTCAACTTGAAAGTTGCAATTACTCTTTGATCCGTGAGCTGCAGAATGAATGTTGTGTTAGCAGGCATAAAAACAACATAAATATTCTTGTACATCTTCATCAGTGCTCTTAGGTGCATTGTCAATGATCAGTAGTAATATTTTGAAAGGAATCTTTATTATTTTTGTGTGTGTGTGTGTGAACAGTAGGTCTCAACAGTAGACTTAAAATATGCAGTAAACCATACTGTAAACAGATGTGCTATTATCTGGGCTTTGTTGTTCCATCTCTAGAGCACAGGTAGAGTAGATTTAGCATAATTTTTAAGAGGCCTAAGATTTTGATGATGATATATAAACAATGACTTTAATTCAAAGTCACCAAGTGCATTAGACCCTATCAAGATAGTCAACCTATCATTTGAAGCTTTGAATCCAGACATTGATTTCTCCTCTCTAGCTATAAAAATTCCAGATAGAATCTTCTTCCAATAGATTGGAAATCTGTTATTTAATGTAGTCATCTTTATAAATTATCTTAGCTAGATCTTCTAGGTAACTTGCTGCAGTTTCTCCAGCAGCACTAAATGCTTACCTTGTTCTTTTATATTATAGACTTGACTTTGTTGTTCCTTAAACCCCATGAACCAATCTCTGCTAGCTCCAAGTTGTCTTCTATAGTTTCCTCACCTCTCTAAGCCTTTGTAGAATTGAAGAGAGTTAGGGTCTTCCACTGGATTATGCTTTTGTTATGATGTGGCTCATTAGATCTTCTATCCAGACCACTCAAACTTTCTCCATATCAGCAATAAGGCTATATTGCTTTCTTACCAATCATGCATTCACCAGAATAAAACTTTTAGTTTCCTTCAAAAATTTTTTCTTTGCATTCACAACTAGGCTAACCATTAGCACAAAAGGCTGGATTTTTGGCTTATCAGGTCTGTACATATGCCTTCCTCTCTAATCTTAATCATTTCTGGCTTTTGATTTAAAGTGAAAGAGGTAAGACTTCACTTGAACATTTAGAAGTTGTTGTATGGTTAATAATTGGCCTAATTTCAATACTGTTGTGCCTCAGGGAACAGCTAGTCCTGAGAAGATGGAAAGAGACAGGTGAATGGCCAGTTGATAGAGCAGTCAAAATATAAAATATTTATCGGTTAAGTTTGCCATTTTATATAGGTGCGATTAGTAGCATCCCAAAACAGTTACAATAGTAACATCAAAGATCACTAATCACAGATCACCATAACAGATATAATAATAATTAAAAAGTTTGAAATATTGCAAAAATTAATAAAATGTGATAGACAAGAAATGAGCAAATGCTGTTAGAAAAATAACACCGATAGACTTGCTTGGCACAGGGTTTTCACAACCTTCAATTTGTAAAAAGTGCAATATCTGTGAAGCACAATAAAACAAAGCACAATAAAATGAGGTATGCTTATATATTCAGTTAAAAATATATGTATGTCTGCTTTTTAACTAAACAATTTTTTACACTATAAAATATTTGCGATGAATGATATTCTTAGCTTCATAATATATTGGTGTGTAAAGTTATAGTAAGGCACTGGTGTGCAAAAATTCAATAAGTTACCTACCGTGGTGAATTTAAGTTGTCTTTGGAAAATATATTGTCTTTATTTTTATATTTAAATTATGTATTTTAAAAAATTAATGTACAAATATTTTCCTTAATTCCTGACGCAGAGATTCAGTAAATATTTGTTGAAAGCTGGTTTGCATTGTTCTCTGCTGTAACTTCTTAAGATATATGTGTTTTGTTTTATTATTTTTAATAATCAAGTGATAAATATATGATAACTAAGTTTAGGATGTTTTTCAATATCAGTTCAATGATCACAATATTTTTTTTTTTCCTTAGGAATAGCCCTGATGTAGGTGTCTCATTTCTAAGACAATCCACTATTGAAAATAGCTTCCAGGCTTTGATAATTGGCAGACCTTGTTATAAGAATCACCATACTCAGAGGAACTTAAAGTTATGGATACTGTCACGTATTTGTGCTGCTTCTAGGCCAGATGTAATTTTCCCATCAGATGTTGTTTTACCAAAAGCAATGCTGGACAGTTCCTAAATTGATATAACGACTTATCAGGGTATCAGAGGAACAGGGCTAAGTAGTTAACCAAAGATGAAGAGTTCATGTAAAAGGGGAAAGATTTGTTTTAACCCTCTGCCCACACATAGTATTTTGCTTCTTTTAGATTTTAGTCTCTACATCTTTCTTGACAAATTTCTTTATACCATATGTGTACACACATATGTGTATATTTTTGTATACATTTTTATTTATATATAAACAGTATATATTACTTGTTTAATTTTAGTATGTACATACTATACATACACACACACACATCCCTTATATGTATTAACATCTTGAAATGGAAGTCCATCTTCATTTCTTTTAACTTTTTTTTTTGGAAATAATCTGCTCATGGCTGGACATGATGGCTCATGCCTGTAATCCTAACACTTTGGGAGGCTGAGGCAGGAGGATTACTTGAGTTCGGGAGCTCGAGACCAGCCTGAGCAAGAATGAGATCCCTTGTCTACTAAAAATAGAAAAAATTAGCCGGGTGTGGTGGTGCTTGCCTGTAGTCCCAGCTACTCGGGAGGCTGAGGTAGGAGGATTGCTTGAGCCCAGGACTTTGAGGTTGCAGTGCGTTATGATGACACCACTCCATTCTAGGATGACAGAGTAAGACTGACTCAAAAAAAAATAAAATAAAATGAAATAATCTGTTCATGTGTTTTATATTTCCAATTAATTTTTCAGCATTGGAAAGATAAATGCAATTATAAAATGATACAAAATAAAATATATCTTTCATATATTTCATTTATTTTATTGTTTTATATCAATTCTGGAATGTTTCTTTCTAAATATCAGCTCTTTCTTCTCAGTCATACTTCATACACTTTCTGACCTCCACTTTTTTTGCAACATGATATTCCTTTGATTCCAAAATTATTTCCTGTTTAGTACTATGGGTAACGCCTAGCATCATCCTTCATGGGCCACCTTAGATTTCGCTTTCACTAGAAACTTTGGTTTCTCATCTTTATAATGAGAGGCTCATTTAAATAAACCTATTGTTTCTTCCACATATAACATTCTATTTTGATTATTTTGACTTCTCATCACTTGCTTTTATCATTACATGCCTGTTTTTTGGTTATCTTGGTGGATAATAAATCAGATGTGTAAACAACTTTATCAAATAGAATATATGCATTTGATTTTTAGTTCCAGTTCTTTTAATGCCCACAGTAATATGGTTGCTTTTAATAATTAATGAGCATTGTGATAATAAAATTTTATTGTCACAGAAACATGCATGGAAACTATCAGAAAGAAGTCAATGTGTATAAAATGCACCTATGATGATAAAAGACAAATAGATGATAAAGCATACCAATTAATATCTTATTTACATATAAAGCTTAAAATATATGTTAAACACTGAACTATGCTGAGAGTTTAACCCCAGAAAAGGAAGAATTTGAGTCTTGACCTATTCACTCTCACAAGGGATTGAACCAGCTTAAAGTAGTACATAGGTAATAAAATAAAATAATCATTTTTGAGGAAACAAAATGTCTTAATTAAAAACTGCTAATAATTGTGATCCTATACATCTTATAACTGCTCATCAGCCTCATCTCATTTAAGAAGTTTGTTAGTTGGTTCATAATCTCATACTTAGGTTGGACAGATTCCATGACTGTAAATTCAACACTTTCCATTCAGAAAACTGCCTGTGTTCATTTTTTTGTTTTGTTTTGTTTTTAGACTTGATAGTACTGAATCCCTCTGTAAACTAAAATGTTACACCCTTTATGCAGTCAAAGAAAATATATTTGAGGAAATCCGTCTTGAGTCCTGCCCATATTGGGATAGAAATAAAAACGTAATAAAATAAATAGGCTAGTGATAGTCAAAGAAAACTGAAAAAGTCATCCATCTGAATAAAACAAAAATCTTAACTTTTGTGATTGGCTAATTTTACTTTTCAAAAAGTGCAAAATACTGACATACCAGATACCTGTAAATAAAGCTATGCTTTTGGTAACACTTACTACAATCACTAATATTTCCCTCCCGGTACTGATCTGCTACAACTCCTACTGACCTCCTTTGCTCTTTTCCCTGACCCACAGCTTTCAATCAAAAGTAAAACTTACAAACGAAGAAAGGGATGCAGGACTTTTTAAAAAATATAAGCTCAAAATTATGTAACAAGAGAAATATAAATCACTTTTTGCATGTGAATTATTAATGATTGCCTTCTAAAAGTAGTTGAGTGGTGTTTGAGGAAAAGAGCAAACTGCAACGTAGGTGTTTGTTTGTTTTGTCCTTTATACCTATGGGACCTAAGTTACAGTTTTCTTCCCATTGAGAGCAGAATCTGTCAAGAGGAAATTTATGGAAGATTGCTGGTGCTATATAATTTATAAGATCAAAGAGAAATCTAAGAAATTGCTGAGTTCTTAAGGTTATATGGCAAGTTTTGTTTGTTTGGTTGGTTGTTGTTTTATTTTACTTTATTTTAATAGGAGATGAAAATATTGAGATGGAATGATAAATAAAATCTAGGACCATATGGAGAGAATGAAGAAGTAGTAACAGAAGAGGAGAAAGAATACAAATAGTACATTTTCTGTAGCTACAGTAATTTAAACTCTAATAAAATTTTGAAGATGTAAAATAGAGCTTATGGAGTTGCTAAGGGCTTAGGATAGCCCCAGGTAACTATGGTGAAAGAAACTCTATAATCACCTTTTAAGATTGCTTTATGAAGATCTTAAAGAAAATGAATACGTTGTGCTAATGTTTCATTATATAATCTGATAGTATTAGAAATATGTAAATTAAGAAGGGAGGCCCGTCTATTTGCAGGGTGGGCTATAGTGAACTTGGAATTACTGAGAGTGGTTTTGGAGATGAGAAAATTTGTGAATATTACACTATTATATGACTCAATACTACTAATCTACTAAGATCAGCCGGATTTAGGGGGACTAGCTCTACCATTTAGTTTTGGTCCATGATTATGCGGTAAAAGCCAGTGATTGATATCTACTTCAAATTGAGCTTCCCATTTATTACATGATGGCAAACCAAGAAATAAAGGCTGCAAGGCAGTATGAAGCAACTTCTCTCTTACACCAGCTGATTAAAAGACAAAAGGGCTGATTTGGCTTTAGCGCTTATGATTCTGCAATACCTACAAAATTTTAGCTGAGAGCCATTTTTTATCCTTCATTATTGAAATGTAATATAAACTATGCTAAAGTGGTAGTTACATCTAACATTTTTCAAGGCCACAAAATGATTGGACAGTGTTCTACAGTAATTGCTTTTGTCAAAGAAAGTCAATTATTTGAATGACCTCATTAAAGAATTGTTACTTAATAGTATTATCTCAAAGTACCAAGCCCATGTTAACTGAGTATAGTTATAGGATAGATAAAATCAGATAAAATTAATATGTTTGTAGATTATTGCAAAGGGTTGGTTTATTTAAATTCTGCTATATACAAAATGCTCTAGATTCCTTAGTAGGAAGCTAGTTTAGTTTCAATTTAGCAGATATTCTAAGATTAGGAAAGTGGATAAAAACATTCATGTGTCCTATAATTTTTGTTTTTTTAATTCAAAGGTGCCTTGAAAAATCTCCGAAACCCAGGCCTGCTTGCAAACACTGGTGTTTGAGGATGATCCACTATACTCAGAAATATGAACTACCTGGAATTGCAGGTGTATCTTGAAAATTTAATTGAAACTGAGTGATTTGGAAAAGCATTATCTATGAATTTGGGGAAAAAAAGCAGATTCTAAATTGCCACATATTAATTTTCAATTTTGTCATATCACAGTGAAGTATGTTAGATACATAATAGCCCAACAAATCATAAAGAATATTCAGAAAAATCTGTCTTTCCATATTTACTAACTCTACCAATGAATGTAAGGAAATTAGTAATATTTAGGGCCAGTGATTATTTTAAGCAATATATCAACAAATCCCCCAAGATTAAAAAAAGAAAGAATGAATGAATGAAAAGAATCTCTTACAAAGTTGGTGCAGGACAGCCAAAGTCACGTTAATGTGGATGAGTTGATACAGCCCTGGGAAGACCATGTTGTGCCACGGCACCCCCACCCACCACACACACACATACAGACATCATTACAGGAGGATTAAGGAGAACCTTCAGGAAGCATCACTATATTCCCTTTTGGCGATACCAGTATGCAATTACATTAAATGCTGATGTTTTACCTGGATTTGGGGTTTAGTATATCTCTGTAGAAAAAAAATATGTCGTAATTTCTCTCAGACATCTGGTTGTAAAATTGTGTGCAGTATTTGTCAACGTTCTTAATTGCTAGCCATGGAAAATAACTAGCTAATTCAAACAGAAAATGAGTTTCCATTTTATTCTTCTAGCATGTAAAGTTATTTTCATGCAGCCTATATTTAGAATATAAAGAAAGCTAAACATTCTCTTTGTTTAGTGAAATTGCCACTCAAACAATCCTATTTATATCCTGATATTGAGGGGAAGTGGAAGAAATACATATAATTGGATAAGGGTGGACTGATAAAGATATAGAAGTAAATCCCTTCACAGAAAAGCACAATATAAGCTGTGGCCCAGATGCTATAAGAAACGCTGAGCTTAGCAAATTTACAATGTTGGGAAAATTAACAGCCCTAGTTTTCTCACTGATGTCACTGTATGCGTGGTTTGTACTTGGTGATGAAGGAGCTTCATTTATCAAAATTTTCTGCATCAACGTGGATGTCCCCAGATATAGATTTGATAGATAACCTCTTCAATAGTGACAATGGATGTATCAACTGTAACACATTTCTTTTGGCACCAAGCCATAAATTATGTCAGTGGTACTTGGTTCATTGATTACTCTGAGCATGTTAAAGCTAGTAATGATTTTTACCTATTTGGAAGTTAAGCTGGAAGTCATTAAAAAAAAAAAGCTGATATGATGATGACAGCATCTGAAAAGTTTTCCAAAGAAAGATTTTTGTGCTTCTGTTCATTTTTGTCAGAACCATAAGATCTCCCTTGAAGAGAAGTCCATAACTCTGTCCTTGTACTTTACCTCGGTTTTTTCCTAATTCTACTGAAGATTTCCTCCATTATTCGACATAATAAGCAACTAATGCACCATTCTAATTGGACAACTACATTGTCAAATCTGCTTCTGATCAAATGTTCAGCATCAAAATCTAATTTGATGAAGTTCACAGCATCAATAATTCTGTGTCAGAAAAGGCATCAATGCTTGCAATAATTTTGATTCTCTCGTCTCTTCTTCGTACTGGGATATATCCTTGCAAGAATATACAGATTCAAGATCAGGTCAACGGCATCTCCATTTGACAAGTTTGCTGGAATAAGATGGATCTTTTTCTCTTTGGAGAAATATTTAGGTACTGGCAGTGAATGCAACTATCACCAAAAAAGAAGAAAAAAAAATACCATAAATATATTCTCTAGTATTACTCTTTTTGGGGTAGTAAATTAAAAAAAAAAAAATGGAATCTCAGTCTTACATAACTGAAACTCCCTCCAGAAGAATTGTAAGGCATGCCTGACAGACCTCAGTGACCCATGATAGGATGCTTAGCTATTTCAAAGATACAACTTACTGAGATACTATCTTGATATAAGTATCTCATTTTAAAATGTTAAATGCCTACTATGTGTAAAGCACTGTGCATTATATTTTAAAAGTCACATGAATAGGTAATACGATTCCAATTTACAGGTGAGAAAAGCATAAAATCACTGAGTGATAGAGCCAAATTTCATACTTAGGTTCATGTAATGCCAAATATTCAATTTTTTTTTTTTTTTGGTGCAAACTCCTATCTCACTCTGTGTGTATTTATGTCTGTATCTAGGCACTGAACGTAGTGTCCTTTAGTTACTAGGTATTCTGTGTGTACTCTACTAGAATCCTGGAAAGTTTCTTTTCAAAGGCATATGAATCTGTTTAGGCCCAGCAGAAAGTATCGTAATGGATATCATGGAGATGAAGAAAAGAGGCTTCATGTGTGTAAGTCACACTATGTACAATTTGATTTTTTAAAAATAAAATAAAAAAAAATTCAGAACAATATGCATAAGCACAAGTATATGTATGATTTTATATGTATTTAATTACATCTTATCGTAAATCCTATTTTTTAAATCATATCTACAATAGCTCATCCTAGAATGTTTGTGATTGTCCCTAGAATCTTTTTAACTCTTTCTTTCTGAGCCATATAGCTCTGTTCCAAAGAATTCAGCACAAGTTTAGTACTTTTTTCTACAAGTAAACCAAATGTGGAGCATGATATTATATTACATTATTGTATATCATGTTATATCACAACACATGACATCATATCATATTACATCATATGATATTATTACTCTTTCCAATGCCATGATTTCAACCCTGACTTAAAATAAATAAGGAAGCAGGTTTAACTATTTAAGTAGTTTTAGATCTTAATACTTATGTACTCTAAGTTTCATATGAGGTAATGGAGTGCATGGGATCAATGATGTGGGTGCTTTATATCGGAGTTACAACTTTTTAAATTTAAAACTTAGGAGATATTATTATGACTTCATTAGGAAGAATAGCATAATTTCTTATTTTCTTGATTGATTTTTCTTTCCTTCCGAGTTCAGTTATCGTTCAGCTAATCTCATTATTCATAGAGATATATTTGTCTCTTAAATTGCATTTACACACAAAAAATTCCAACAATACAAGTTATTAACATGCTTAGAAATATTTACAATTTTAGAAACCTTTTCTGACACAGACACTCACATCTTTCTTATTTGAGTATCTGTGCACAAGTTTCAATAACAGACTATACGTGTTCACTTCCCTCCCTAGTTCAAAAGAAAACATTGGCCACAAAAGGCAGCATATGACTCAGTCCTTCTAGTTCTTGCAGGCTTCAAATACACTTTTAAAAGTGCTCTCCATAATAGATGTGAACTTCAAGCTTCATGAAAGTATTGATTTAACCTGCAAAAAACATATCAAAGTAAATATAATTTAACCATTGACCAACACATTATCCCTTTTTCCAAAAAGTTATGTTTTTTTTGCTAATGTCAATGCTCTCCAAAATTGTTTTCGGATTTTAAAAAATGTTCTTTTTCTTCTTTTTGATGCAAAAAAAGTAAAAATTGTATGGGTTTTTCTTATCCAATAAAATACCATCCCAATCAGTTAATGCTCAATTTTTACATTCTTATATTCATGACTAGCTCGTTTTGCATTTCATCAATTGCAATTCACATGTAGTTTTTATGACTGTTAATCCATGCTGTTATGATTGAGGCCACTGTGAACAAAAGCAACTCATACTGCCACTCAGAGCTTTTGTTTGGGATTTTTATTCCTTTCTTCTATTTGTTCTGTAATGACACATGCAGGGCATTTTGGTTCTACAAAAACATCTTGTAGATAAACACTTATTGCTACTCAGACATTATCAGCTTTTAACAGAAATGAATTCTTGACATAGTGTTTTGTAGGTAATTAGCCAATTCAGTAATCTGCAGAAGCAGAAAAATAAATGAGTACCTAAGGGCAAGTGGCCAATATTTGAGATACTAAGCATTTTTCTTTCAAAATGCACAATCTATATCTAATATGAGAATTAAAATTAGTCACTGCCATCACAACTGGCAGGAAAGACAAGAACTCATAAAAATTAGAGAAACGTAATCCTTGTATAAAACCATATATATATAACCATCCATATATATAGTCCTAAAGGCATGAAGGGAATTATCATTTAAATAATTTCACATATTAACAAATGAAGGCAAATTTACTATATTGTACTTATATCTGATTACTATTACTCTTTGAAATGTACAAAAAGAGAATACAGGATTTCCTTTGTGTTCATGATTATTGACACTTTGTTTGGAGTGCACAAGGAAAGAACACAGAATGTAAAGAGAGAAGACAGTCTAAGAAAGAACCTAGTGCAGAAATGTTTTGCGAGTGAATAAAGAAAATAGTCTGTTGGATTGTGAGTCGTACGGTCACATCATATAAAGAAGAGTCAGAAAGAGATTTGGTCTCCTGGTAACCAAGAAAGAAGAGCATTTCAAAAAAGAGAGATTTTATTATAAAAACTCCAAGTGATCAAACCAAATGAAGAATAATGTATTATTTGGATAAAATCATTGGAGAGTTAGGTTTACTACACATGTTATATTGAGATCAGAAAGGAATTGGAATATAAGAGAGTTTCTTTTTCAATATGTCTACGATGACCAAAAGAAATGGATCATTACCAAGAGAGAAATTAGGACAAATAATAATATTTATTGTTGATGTTATTGTTGTTTTGATTATTAAAGATGAAACACACATTAGCATAAGTCCTCCACATTGTGTTCTCCATAACTGTTCTTGAAATAATATTAACATCCTGACAGGCAGCTACAGGACAAGGAGATTTTGAAGTATTTTAATGGAGGAAAGAAACGCAAAGCAAGTTTTTAGAAGAGTAGGAAAGGAATTTATTGAGATGACATCAATAGTAGGGTAAAGGCAATCAATTTAAGAGAGTAATGTAATAAGTCTATGATGAGGATTATAGAATGTTATGGAATTTCAGGCTCAATAATATGAAAAATAAGAGTGTACACAGCTCCCATTTGAGGTGTCCTGTTATGATTTTGAAAGAGATTTGCAGAACAAAATGAGGCAAAGTCCAGAGAAAATCCGTTTTAATTTGTTTTGATGGAAGTCAATTATATTTTTTCTTTGTTTGAAAAGCAGTTAAGAAAAAAAGGAAATTTATAAAGTTGTTGGAGATAAGATTCTAGTTCACATTATGTCACACTCTTGCATTTTTTTTCCTCAGAGTTCCACTAAGAAGGTTCAAATATTTGATGGTGTCCCTACATTACATTTGGGCTGATAATGAGAAATTAATTCTTGAACACATTCCGCTTTCATTTCAGTTTTTGGTAAAGTCTTCACAAAGAGCCTATATTTTCAGTCACAGTTGCTTCTACATAACCTAAAAGACACTCAATAAATTAGATATTAAAAGACTGCTCTCTCAGTTAAGAGGTCTTGCCACCAAAACAGGCATAGAGTTATTCTGTAATTGAAAAGGGAAGTTCCAGGAAGAGGTAGATAGGGTTTAAATGTGGGTAGTAATTTTGGCCTAATATATTTTGTAGTCTAAGTAATTTTATGACATTATTTCTAGTTTTTATTTTTAAATTATGCTTTGAATTAGATAGGAGAAGGAGGCCTCTGAGGAAGAAATGTGTGCTGTGCTATAGAGAAGGTAAGAGTGGTGCTACAAGCAGGGTAATCATACACATGTACACAGTTTGTGCATTACACAGAGGTTTCCGACCAAGGGAAATCAAAGAGGTAGAATCAAACTGTGTTCTGTATCACAAGTCATGCTTCCAGTACCATCTTCCTGTACGCAGAGTACCACCTATTCACAAAGCTATCTTAGTTACAGAGCTGCACCCATCCAGAAAAAAGAGCCATTTTTCTAACTTACAGAAAGATGCCTTATGACCTAGAAATAGGCCTTGACCAAGAGCATTCCCTGCCTCTCTCACATAAAATGTGAACTTTTTTCTAATATCATAGCCTCTTTCTTTAAATTTGATAAGATAATCAATACAAATCAAATTAATTTTATTATTACATTGTTAAATATTAACTGTATGTTTAAATTAAATATATAATATGATGTCAAAATAAATGCAGTAATATAAAAGTACAAAGTATCAATAAAAGAATAAAAGAAAAAGACAAACCTGAATTAGAACATTACCACCTGAGTCAGAGCTTCAAATGTGTCCATCTCCCAGACAGTGTGCGTCGCACTCATTGGGTGTGAATATGCCCATCCCCTTCTCCCCACTCCCATCTGCCTGACACTGGATGAATGTTACTTCCATATGTGCACGTAAGTGTTTATCAGTTAATTCCAATTTGATAGTGAGTACGTGTCGTGCTTGTTTTTCCATTCTTGTGATACTTCACTTAGCAGAATGGGCTCCAGCTCTACTCAAGATAATAAACTTCTAAAAAATATAATATTGTGATTTTAAAGTATCTTTTAAATATTCTAAGATAATTTACCTCCACATACTTTAGCCCTCAGAATGTAGTGTTTGGATATCAAAAATGTATTTTCAAAAAGTTAAGGCCAGGAGCAATGACTCACACCTGTAATCCTAGCACTCTGGGAGGCCAAGGTGGGAGGACTGCCTGAGACCAGAAGGTCGAGACCAGCCTGAGCAAGAGAGAGACTCCGTCTCTGCAAATACAGACAAATTAGCCGGGCATGGTGGTGCACACCTGTAGTCCCAGCTACTTGCCAGGCTGAGGAAGGAGATTCACTTCAGCTCAGGAGTTTTAGGTTGCAATGACTTATAATGATGCCTCTGAACTCTAGCCTGAACAAAAAAAGCAAGATTCTGTCTCAGAAAAAAACCTCAAAAATGTTAAATTGACAAAGGCATCAATCATTCACACAGTCAAAAAACTGAGAAAAAAAAATTTGTAAGTATTCATGGTATAAAATGGTGAATATTAGTTTGAGTAGGATATTAATTGTTTCGAAAAATCACTTGCGTGGTTTTCTAATTGATGGAAATACTTTTGTATATTTACTCAACAGAGCACTTATTAATAATTTCATTATCAATATTTTTGGAACAGTTGTTAACTACTTTATGTGCATATTTGTGTAATGATTTTAAAGATGCTAAAAAGAACTATCTTTTATAGAATTGTACCACTTCTTATGAAATTCAAAAATTGAAATTTAGCCATGGTTCATCATTTCATCAACAATAAATTTCTACCCAAATCTCTTTGTAACTTTTGTAGGATTATCTACATTATTCTTTTTAATTACAATGTTCATATGCATTACTCTGTGGCTATTTTGCTTCTAGTTAGGTTTATTTGAAAAAGTTAATTATATGCTACTCGTTTTCTTTCACTTACTGCTTAATCACAAGAGATTCTCAGTGAACCAAAAGACAGATACTCTGCTGATAAATACAGCATTAAAACTCTCAGGCTTTGACAGTATATTTATTTTTCAGAGTGTCATTAGATTTATGTATAATTCTATTACTTTTTTAACCTTTGGAGATAATTTGCAAATACGTTTGTTTATATTGTACAGAATATAATAAACATTCATGATGAGCATGCATGAATATTCCATATGGTTTCCTGTTAGATTTATTTTGTTGAATTTAGAGATTAAAGCAATAAGAGGTTTTTATTATTGTACAGGTAATAAAAAAGACATCAGCTATCATAATATCCGTCAACAATAGAACATTCAGGTTCTATAAATACAAGGTGCTCTACTGGCATTCAGGAAACCAAATTACATAGCCTTGTCCCCGGCACTCTATGAACAATGATCACTGAAAAAATCATGCCCTTATAAACCCGCCAACAAACATGAAAAGGAATCAACTTTTAGAACACAAATAAATACTAGTAACTATCATAAGTAAAAAGAAAAAATGTTTAGTAAATTGGAATTTTTCATTACCCCAGAATTTAAAAGAAGTAAAATCGAAAGCTAATGCATTCCATCTTTATGAATTCTTTAATTAACTTTATGAATTCCTCAATTAACATTATTGGCCATTTTGGGATGAGGAAGGCAAAGTATTCTGGTTGTATAAAGGTTATAAAGTGCTGTACTTTTTTTTCTCTTCAGTGAAAATTGTGTCTGATTATCAAATAAAGCCTGCACCTCACAAAGCTTTCAATAAATCTTCTTTTTCTTTTTTCCATTCATCTCTTGAAATCGAAAGAACAAAAGAAATACTCACATACTCTCTTGCATGAGGAATAGCTGGCTTATATGACTTGTCAGGGACATTGAAAGAAGCTGAGCACTTAGAAAGGTAAATAATGCACACCTCTTGCAAACCTAAAGTATCTTTTCTAGGTGGATTCTTTTGTTGACTAGTGCAATTTCAAATATGAAGAGGAGTATTCAAAACTCATAAAAGAGTCCACCAATGTTGGTTTAGGAAAAGTTGTATACTCTATTAACATGATCAGCAGACTTAATTTATTGAGATTTAGTGACCTATACCTAATGTCAAAAAGCATATGAACATTCATGTTTTCATTTTTATCAACTCTTTAAGTCAAAGAAACTACGTAATGTATAGATAAAAATAAATTTTTAGCTGACATACCCATAGGATAATACAGAACTAAGTACATTTACCCATTCTTTCTACTAATATCTGATCTTTGACTTTTGTTTGGAGAGTGAAGTTCTGTAACAGGATTTTTGTTATAAAATATAATATTAAAAATATAGACAAAAATATTTACCTTGAGAAATCTGGGGAAAGATTAATTGAACAAATAAATGTAATAATCTAGCTCACATCTTTTACATCATAGAAACTCAAAAAAGTGAACCTTCTTGCTTTCTTATACTCTTTCCTCAAGCCAATTAGTTTAATAATATTAGTAACAATTGAGTTATTTAGAATTTAGAAAAAAGCAGAATAATGTTAGAAATAATCTGTATATCATTACATTATTGTACAAATGTTCATTTCATTAAAAACATAATTCCTAATAAACATTTTTGAGGTTTTACTATTTTCTGAAGTGGAAGCACTATAGCATACATTCTTCAAATATGATTCACATGAATTAAAATATAATTTTATAGAGGAAGTCAAATGACATGTAGTTTTATGTTAGTAGAGAAATATGCTCCCAATTGGTACACAGATTAAAAGATCATCTGCCTAATAAAAATAATAAAGTCCTCTCCATAATTTCATTCAGATGCAAAATAAGTAATAAGACCAAAACAGAGAGAGAGCAGGCACAAAATCAAAAATCAGTGGTGCCAACAAAATAGAAAGAGAAGATATCCACAGGTTGTAAGGAAAGAGACTATGGTGTTGGAGGAAGACAAACTCCATGAGGAACTTCATCAATGAAGACTTTGTAGAGAAAGCGAGCTTTGATTTGGTTGTATGTATACATTAAGAATTTTCTTCAATTTTTAACAAGCATCTAATCTAAGGAAGTGACACAATGAGAACGGTTTGGAATAAATGCCACACAAGGTTTATTGAAGAATATTAGTAGAATAAGAATGAGCAAAAAGGCCAGACGAGAATACAAAAGACATGTTCAGCTAAATGTTCTTAAATAACTAACACGAAGAAATTTGGGGATTTATATAATAATTTTATTCAGATGTTCTTAACTTTTTTATGTATTATTATCCATAAAAGATTCATAGTTGGCATTGCATATATAACTTTCCATTTTCATTTATTTCTTTTTAAAATTTTTATTTATTTTTTATTATATATTGACAAATTATAATTATGTATATTTATAGGATACAAAGTGATGCTATGATATATTAGTACAAGGTGGAATTATTGATTCAAGCTAACTAACATGTCCGTTACCTCAAATACTTACAGTTTACTCCTCTTGTCTGTAAACCAAAAATATATATAAGTAGTCATTCTAGGCATTATTAAATAAGGATTTTATTAGAGCCAGTTTAAGGTTCTCAGAACAATAATATGTAACTCCAATTAAAGAAACCTATGTAGTTACCTAAAAGTTTAAAGGCCATGGAAGATATAATAATGAATGATACATAAATTATCCCTTAGCATATATACTCTACTAGGAGAAATGAAATATGTACTTAAGAAATATAGTAGACATTTAAAATTATTTTCTGAATATAAAGATATGCTACTTCCAGATCAGCTATAATGCTAGTTTTGGATTAAGTATTCCAATATAATTGATATATGAGAGTATAATTTGAGCATAATGCAAATTTTGGATTTGCGTATGCATGATTTTATCCATGAGAAATAGTAGATGAATGCAGAAAACTGCATCTCATTGAAAAATGCACATAAGTGGCCGGGCATGGTGGCTCACGCCTGTAATCCTAGCACTCTGGGAGGCCGAGGTGGGAGGACTGCTTGAGCTCAGGAGTTCGAAACCAGCCTGAGCAAGAGCGAGATGGTATCTCTACTGAAAATAGAAAAATTAGTGGTGGGGGTGGGGTGGGTCTTGGTGAGCAACTGGAGTCCCAGCTACTTGGGAGGCTGAGGCAGGAGGATGGCTTAAATCCAGGAGTTTGAGATTGCTGTGAGCTAGGCTGACGCCATGGCACTCTACTCATAGCAAACGAAGCGGGAGACTTTGTCTCAAAAAAATGCATATAAGAATACACAAAATGAACACACATACACACTTCAAACATCTATAAACTACCTCAGTTGAACACATCCTATGTTATATAACTCTCTTTCCACCACTTCACAATAGCTCACAAGCTGCAATCCATCCAATGTCCGATCCACAGGCAAACATCAGGTCTTCTTAAGATAAGGTGCTCTTCTCGCATTTATCTAGGGCTTGATCATCAAATAGTCGTAAAATTCTACTACCACTTTCATTAAGGTTTTATATTTTGTTGTGCTTGTGTCACTGTGAAAGTTTTTGAATTCTTCATCCCAACCCACTTTTCCCTTAAGTGCTGTGAATTTAATGTGCAATGTCGTATTGTGCAGTGCTATTTAAGATTGCATATGTTGCCTTAAAAAGTTTCTATACTATATTTTTACAAAATTTTATAGAAGGCTTTAGAGTAATTTTTAAAAGCATGGAGGGGGACATTCCAATAGACATTCAATGGTAGGAAAAGAAGCAGCAAAGACAAAGCACAGAACATACATGTTGAATAGCAAGGAATTGAGCTGGTTGGCCTAAAAATTAGGTCCGTTAAAAAAAAGACTTATCCTTAGGGAACACATTGAGGCAAAGATACATGGTCTCTTAAAATACATTTTTTTTCTCAAAAGATGTAAATAAAGAAAGGAAGATGAAAACATTTCTTTTCAGTGTTATAATGAATTTTTAAATAGACTAAACCAAGGATTATTAAATTCTCTAGACTCTCAGAGATTATTAAGTTTAATGTTAACCTATATAATGTAGTTTGCTAGAGATTCAAATATATGGTAGAAAAGATAAACTATGATTTAACTGCCCTGAAGTACATTGTCAATTTTGGTTCTAATGCAGAAATCTTAATCTAACAATATTTTTTTGTCTATAAAATATCAGTTACAGAAATGCTGTTGGAAATAGGCTTCCTTCAGTAGTTAATGGGTTGAATAAAATATTTGGCATATGTTTATTCTATATTTTATGCTCTTATGACAGTCATGTCTTCAAGTTTTGAATATTATACTTTTATAAGTATTCATATTTTCTTTTACAGAGGAAATATAATATGGACACTTATCTGTTCAAGGTTCAAGGAAGAAAAATATGTTTTTTAAGAAAATAATCTCCTGACTATATAGTGTAGTAACTTTTATGATCCCAGTGTTGTGCTAATTTGGCAGCAGAACAAATTCTAGGTAAGATACACACTAGTTGGACCATGGTCTTTCTGGACAGTAGACTGAAAACAGAAAGCCAAGAAGAAACCAAATTGACAATAGTTTGTGTAGCCACGTCACACAGGAAATGTCATTTGCTTCCAATTGAGGAGAATATAGCTTGGTTGTGTCTTAACTGAACTCACAGATGGTCTTCTTTACCTTAGAGAACATGCTACATTGCAGGGTCTGCCCTTGAACCTTGCTCAGAACATTATTTGGTTTGTTTTAAAGATCACATTGTTTCAGGACCAGATATACAAAGAAAAAAGACAGATAGATAAAAGCAGCATGTCAATATGAATATATATTAAAATCCATATACACTGAATTGTGTAACTGGAACAGTTACCAGACTACTTGTGCTGACATGCCTCCTGCATTCTCATTCTGTACACTGTTTTACTTTGGGATCTGTGTTGTTTAATATAGAATTGGCCTAATAAAACCCCTTTTACATAAGCGTAACATTTGATTCCCAAATTTGTGCTATTCCCTTTACCTTTGTAGGTTTTCATTCCCACTCATGTTGTTTTGAACAGTAGAATTAATATTTTCAGTATCACAATCAAATCTGACAGGCACTGGGGCTCTTTCTGCTTAGCTTACATAACTTTAATTAATAATATTTATTTTTAATGTTAGCTACATGTGCTTATTTGTTTCCATATTCCCTTCATTTCTTATAAGGACAGTCACTTCAAATACCAAAAACAGCTGGAAAAAATCAGACTGGGATTCATGAAAGTGTTCATACCATACACCATCTGAGTCCTTAAGAAAATCAATTAAATTATTTTTATGAATAATTTTCACAAACATATATTAAGTCTTTGTAACATGATAATAACTGTGATATGGGCTACCATTATAATGTTGAGCATAGTATTAAAACATCCTCTTTTCTCAAGGAGATCATCTGTAAAAAGATATTCATTAGTTTCTTTTAAGTTTGCTTGATTCTCAGTTGGCTCATACATGCAATTACCATTTTGCCTTATTGACCACTTATTGCCAAATATAATAATAATAACTTCTATTTTAATTTTTTGACAAATTACTGGCCTAGGAACATAGATTAGGAATAGGACTATTTAAATTGTTGCAACACTAGAAATACATTCTTAAGAAGATTGGTTATTGTATAACATGTTTAATGGAATCTGTACTAAATCAGGGATAAATATAATTTAACTATAATTGCATAAAAATAAATATTCATATTATTTGTTTTTACTATTAGGTAGCCATATTGGAGATACTTATAATTTGTATTCTTATGCAAATTTAAGTTATTTTCATTAGGGAAACAAAAATCCTACGTTAAATATATCAGTGTTCAATGACATGTTAAATAAAAATGTAGTGCCAATTTTTACTTCGAGCATCCTCATTTTACATTACTGTTTTGTATGCTGCAAAGCACCATGCAATATGTTGCATTACTAGTGACATTTTATAATGTCAAATCTATACAAGGCTTTTTATAACTATTTCTATAACTTTACAACTTCTGCCAAGATATTGTAGCTTTCAATTTGTGCTATTTCACTAGTATTCATTAGTTCTTTAAAAAACACCTACTACATATTAAAGATTCTTGTTGACTTTGGGGCTATCTTGGTGAACAATAAACCAAGTGCAAGAATTCAGTGGTCTAATCAGAAAAATGAATAGACAATTTCAATCTGACATATGTTAGCCCATAGATTCCTAAAGGAATACATAAAAGTGACAACTAACCCAGTCCTAGGAAGATTGCAAAAAAGTATCCCCTGTAGGCTGCAAATCGAGAAATTCAAAAAAAGAGGGACATTCTCCCAAGCAGATAAAAGCACAAAAAACTGGCAAGAGGTATTTGCATATTCTGTAGAATTGTAAGAACTTTATTTTATTTACTTATCATTTTAACCTATATTCTAAATCTCTATCAGTTGAAAAATGCCTAAATTGTCGTATTAAACCAAATCGAACTGGAGTCAATTTTGTTTTCTTAACTTCTTCTGAGTTTAAAAATGGTACAGAATGACCTATGAGAGATTGCATGATCAGGACAGTTTAATAATCTCGTTCTTAAATCATTTTTAACCGAGGATTATAGATCCAAAATATGTGAAAAGAATCAAAACAAGATAGATGTGTGTTTGGTACATTATGCACTGATATCCTGAAATTTTCTTTGACTATTCCATATCTAAATAAAATATTTAAGCTATAGGAATGTATATAGATTGCTTGTTTCAGTAAATCACTTAGGGTTCCATGGTTACACAGAATGTATAGAATTAATTTTATTTAATAATATTCTCTTACAATTTGCTACAGTTCACAAAATAAATTGACTTTTTGTCTGTTTTCCTTTTGCCCATCAAAGGAAAAAGCACAGGTAGATTTTCACCAAATTTGGGCAGTATGTTTTAAATGATTTTATTTAAATATAAGCTTTAAAACACATGAAAATTTATTTTGGGTGCTCCATGTGGCACCATAAAGATAGAGGCGTAATTGGCCTCTAAATGGTTATAACTTCTAAGTGGTTATCCCACTTAACTTCTGAAAAATAATTTATACAGAGAGATTTGTGTCAGATGATTCAGAGACTCATCATATATATTAACATTTTGTGGACAAAGAAAACAACCTTGGTTTTGTAATATGAGCCCCAAATCAAAAGAAACAAGAGCAAACTCTTCTATATTTCAGGTATCGATAATTTTTATAGCTGCTTCTCAAATAGGCAACTCTATGGCAGAATTTTCCAAGATTCATAGTATTATGGGTTTATATATTTACCTGTGGTTAATTCTTACCTATAGACTATCCTAGAGGAGGGTTCCTGGTTATTTTGTTTAAGTGAGAAGAAAATTAAAAATCATTGATTCTTTTGGAGAGAAATATAAACATTGCAAATTTAATTCAATTGAAGCAAATTTATAAATAACTAAAGGTAAAAAAACTGCTAAATTTTATCTTCAAATAAAACATGCATTGAATTTCAGCTCATTGGCTTTGTATTAAAGACAAAAACAAAGACGATATCTACAGTGTAACATGCTATTTATTAATTTTATAATTGAGACCAATTGTGATTCAAATTCCTTTTAGAGAAAAACATCTACAATTTGATAAGCATTTATTCCATATTTTAAAAAATAATCCAGTTTTAGGAACATACTTTGTACACAAGTAAAAACTTGCCTCTAGCTCCTTGACTTATACATCAAGCAGAACATTGGCATGGATGAACAAAACCACAAATAAGAAGCCCAGCTTGATTTAAGCTGCTGAAATAGTGATTTTACTGGCAAGACCTGATCCGCATGCTGTTTTGAGTTGGGTGCCAGGGACACTACATGGCAGGATAGATTCCCTTTTAGATATTAGTCATTTCTTTAGTTATAAAATAGCATTTTTGCTGTAACAGAATTTGTAATGTATTTGTATTCCACAGATTTAGATCCCGGGGGAATGCTGCAATTTACTAGTTATTAGACGTTAGGTACATAAGATAACTTTTTGATTCTGTCTTCACCTGTGTAAAATGGTGTATTAATATCTGCTATGCTGAAAGGCTACTGAAATATTAATAATACAATGAAAAAATTATAGAAAGGCATGTAGGAAATACAAAATGCTGTCTGCTTTCATCCCAAACTGTTTTCTTGCTTACTCAGTTCTCATCACACTGGCCTCCTTACTATTTCTTGAATATCCCAGGCAATATACAGCAGAGCTTTAGCACTTGCCTTTCCTTCTGCTTCACATAAAAACTCTTCCTTCAGATCTTTACTCGAAAGTCATTTTCTCAGTGTTGCCTACTTTGGTCACTCTAAGTTTACACCCCTTCCTCATCCGCCCCTTCTCTCACACACATTCCCCTCTCCATCCACTTTTCATGTTTTAATTTTACTTTTAGCATTTGCTACTCTTTAATATACTAAATTCTGTATTTATTCATCTGGTTCACTCTCTTTCCAATCTGAATATAAACACCATGAAAGTGGTGAATTTTGTGTATTTGTCGATGGTCAGATCCCAGGGTCAATAGCAGTGCCAGTTTGGTAGTGAAAGCTGAGTGTTTTGTTCAGAAGAATGCTCTAAGGGTGATAAAGTTTCATGTTATTAGAAGTGGAAAAAAATAAGTTCAACTTTTAAACCAAGGAGATGTTTTTTAAAAATGTTTATATGTTAATAAGGAGAAAGTGAAGAACACTAATTAAAGAAGGAAAACAAAGAGAAATTTAGTGGCCAAGCAAGGATGACAAATTTTATATTTGTCATGCTGTCCTCAATATTGGTAGCAGCTTCCTGAAGCACTAAATTGAAGAAATTCATCATCTTGGCTCAGACAAAATGACTTTATTCAATTAAAATACCTACTTTAAGTTCTGGGCAGATCAAGTAAGTTACAGCATTTGTGGTATGTATTTGGCATTCCCATTGTAAAGTATTTTAGGAAATTTTATCAGTGGATGTTTGGCAATATAGTGAAAGAGGTGACCTGCTTTAACATAATTAATTCAGGCCATTCTAGAGCTGATCTCGTAGGTTCTTTAACCCAGGGTCAATTCCAATCCTCCTTTGGAGAAAGATCTCTAATTACTCATTGCTCACATTAAACCCTTTTAGAGTCCCTACAACTTCCATAGGTTATTGTAAAAAAGAAATTCAGTTAACCTTACAGCTTGAAAAACAAAAATTAGTTGACCCAATAAAGATTCTTAGAATTCACAGAGTTCGGGAACATTTAAGCAATTCAAGCAGTTAGATGTTGTGAAATATATCATATACAACACCCAGGGCTAGAATAAGCTTTCTGCAGAGTTAAAACATTAGTTTATGAAATTTTGTTTCTGTTAAAAATGAAGGGTTGACAGACTGGGAGAAACTATTTGCAAAAGATACATCTTATAAAGATAATACAAAATATACAAGCACTCTTAAAACTCAATAATAAGAACCTGAACAGACACCTCACCAAGGAAGGTATACAGATGACAAATAAACATATAAAAACATGTTCTACATCATATGTCATTAGGGAAATGCAAATAAAAACAACATTAAGATATCTCTGCATATCTATTATAATGGTCAAAATCCAAAACTGTGACAATACCAAATGCTGACCAGAATGTGGAACAAGAGCTCTCCTTCATTGCTGGTGAAAATACTTAATACAGCCACTTTGGAAGACAGTTTGGCAATTTCTTGCAAAACTAAGCATACTTTTACCATACAATCCAGCAATAATGCTTTTTGGTAAATGACTTGAAAATTTATGTCCACACAAAAACCTGCATAAGGATGTTTATAGCAGCTTTATTTACAATTGCCAAAACTTGAAAGCAACTAAGATGTCCTTCACAGGGTGAAGTGATTAATAAACTGTGGTACATCCGCACAAGTAAATATTATTCAGCACTGAAAAGAAACGAGACATCAAGTCATGAAAAGACATGGAGAAATCTTTGTGAAATGTGATATATAAAATGACAAACCATGGTTCAGAGATCTAAAATGGAGTCAGAAAGCCATCCTAAGAAGGACTGAACAAACTGAAACCTTGCCAGAAAAACCAGGAATTTGCCTCGAACCTTGGAACAGGGCCAAACTGCAATTACCACAACATCTTGGAAAACAACTGAATTTTCCCAGTGCTGCTACTTCTGAACAGTAACAACTAATGAACTATAGACTCATGTATAAAGCCAGTCTCCCCCACCAACGTTAATTCTTTCAAAGCAACTTATGTAATCACTCTCGGCTTCCTTTAAAAAAAAATTGATGCCAGGACCCCCAGACTTTGTGCTATGCACCTCTCCCTTTGGCTGAGTCTAATGTGCATCCTTTTGCCATAATAAAACTGTGATTTTAAGTATATCACTTAAAAAACAAAACCCCTACTCTCCTTCTCTCTTCTAAATACAATATGATCTTTAGCCAAATCTGTGTCTCCTGAATAGCAATCCCTAAGACCCTAATAAATGCCTTGTCTCCCTGCATTGTCGTCTGGTATTTCACCTTTTCTTAGTTGACATCTTAAAATACATGTTACTAATTGAAAAAAAGCCGATCTTAAAAAGCTATATAGTATATCATTCCAACAATATGACATTGGGTAAAAGGCAAAACTACAGAGACAGTAAAAGCGTCAGTGGTTGCCAGGGGTTAGGGAGCAGAGATGGACAAATCAGGGGAGTAGAGAGAATTTTGGGGCCATTACAACTATGAGTGATACCATAATGGTGCATACATGTCTTTATACATTTTCCCAAACCTACAGAATGTAGAATACCAAGAGTGAACTCTAATATAAACTATGGACTTTAGGTGATAATTATATGTAAATGTAAGTTAATCGATTCTAAAAAATGTACCACTTTGGTATGGAATGTTATAGTAAGGCAGGCTGTGTAGTTGTGGGGATAGAGGATAAATGGGAACTGTCTGTACCTTCCACTCAATTTATCTGTGAACCTGAAATTCCTATAAAAAATAAAGTCTATTTTTTAAAAATCATCTAGACTCAATTTTAAGTATCTGTGTCAGAGATATTATGTCAAGTGGAAAAATTGGCCTTGCAACTGTTTTTATCCAGTTTTAAATTCACAGAGAAACTTGTGTATTTCATTTAGACCTCATGACCTCATTAATTCAGATCTGCTCATTTCAAATGCATGATATTCAAGCTGGACTAAAGAATACTTTTGTAGTCTGCGAAAGTAAGGGTTTTCTAGGAGAGAAAAACTTGAATAGAGAATTCATATTATGTTCAAAATATTCATCTGTTTTCAATTATTTTAAGCACTTTAAGCAATTCATTTACACATGAATGACTGAAATGGTAGAATACAAAACTCTTATCTATATAAAAATGCCAATCTGCAGTTTTTTT
>NW_012143079.1:2609322-2610023 GCF_000956105.1 Propithecus coquereli | reverse complement strand
AACATACGTAACCTAAACATCTGTACCCCCATAATATGCTGAAATAAAAAAAAAACCTTAAAAAAAATAGTAAAACGGACATTAAAAAAAATATATTTATCATTGCGATTGCTATCGCTTACTACTTACACAATTTCTGGAAAAGAAAAAGATCATGTGAATATTTCCTGATGAAACATGATTAAGCTTATAGTCAGCAAAAATTCAAATTCCAATTTCTACATCATAGTGGTGTGACATTGAGACAATACTTAACCTTTTTAAAAAATATATTTCAAAGATCTTTAGAATATTGTGGATTCCATGTGATAATATACATAAATACCTTAGCACACTCTCTGATATAAAATACATACTCAATAAATTATCATCTGAAACTCAAATAAATGAAGAAGATGCAATGGATAAGCAGAAACATTTGTTCAGTTATTTTTTTTTAATTTCAGAATATTAAGGGGGTTCAAATGTTTTTGTTACACAGATACCTTGTACAATGGTTAAGTTGGAGCTTTCAGTGTTCCCATAACCAGAATAGTGTTCATTGTACCCGATAGGTAAGTTTTTACCCCTTACCCCCTCCCACCTCCCATCTCCCCCTTTCTTGGTTTCCAATGTTCTTTATTTCCCTTTGTGCCCATGTGCACCTAATGCTTAGCTCCCAATTATTGGAGAGTACATATAGTGTTTGTTTTTCCATTCCT
>NW_012143079.1:2604718-2605468 GCF_000956105.1 Propithecus coquereli | reverse complement strand
TCTCTCTCTCTCTCTCTCTCTCTCTCTCTCTAAAATATAAAACGACAATACTTGTGTTGATTGCCTGCTTTTTGTACTGTTTGCATGACAATTCCTTTGAACAGTGTCTGTCTCTTAATCACAAATAACAACAGGTACTGAGCAATTGATAGGCCACATATCTTACTCTGAACAACACCCATAAAAGGACCTACATGAAGTAAAATACTAAAGACTTATAAATTAAATGATGGTGTTTTTTTCACTTGATTTAATAAATATAGCAAACTTATTGGAAACGTATTTTAAATTTATATGTTCCAATGAATATAGGTTTTGTGTGTGTGTGTGTGGATTTTCCCTTGTTGCTGGTGATAATTACATTTTCTGAAATGTAAAGAGCGACAGAAAAAAATGCCTATGCATCATAAAAGGGTAATACCCCTTTCTTAGGCTATACAATAGCAAAAGGTTAAGTTCCTCTTAATCAAGAAGCCATAACAAAACAACACAAAAATTTTAACTTAATACATTTGAGAAAAAGTGAAACAAAGAAACTAATATATACAGCAAGGGACATGGAGAATATTTTTGCAATACAAATAACTATTCTCTTTATTAACATATAGAAGAATTTTTTAAATTTGATAATAAAAATCCCATAAAAAACTGAGAAAAAATTAAGAAAATGATGCAATTTAACATGACCAAACTATTATAGTAGTTGAAAAAAATACATATAAAGGAAATTTTTCTTTTAATTTCTACAGA
>NW_012143079.1:2592356-2593218 GCF_000956105.1 Propithecus coquereli | reverse complement strand
GTCTCCATTTATACTTTTATTATGCCGTCAATAACATTTTTGTGTGTGTTAATTCAATTCATTTCTCTACAACATTCCTTTGTGCAATCTAGTTGGCAATAATATGGTTGCAATCACCTCATTTTAAATCTAATTCACTGTCTAATTGGGTTATATTGACTGAACTACTATTCACCATTGCCCAAGTCACTGCAACAATTTTATTTGTTCTATGAACATTTCACATCATTAAACTTAAAATATTTTTATATAGCAAATGTCTTAATTTAAATTATTAATTTGACATGTCATATGTATGCATCCTCATATCACAGTGCAAAATAACAGAAGCATATTAACATTGAAGAACAATAAAAACAAACAAAGTTGAAGACTGGCACAAATATGTCATTAAATGTGTACAAGAACAAAAGTTGTAAGTCCCAGAAAAGATGAATAAAGCTTACTTAGCCTGGTAATTTAAATGTGATTTTTGATTTCTCTATATTACCTATTTGACAAACCATTTTAGGAGACATATGGAAATACAAAATGTCAAAATTTCAGCACTTCTGTATTATTAACAATCAGCATGCAAATATATGGCAGAGATTGTATACTGAACCACCATTCTGGAAGCACTTGTGTCTGTAAAACTTAGTGGTTAATATTTCAGGGTATACATAATTTCTGAGAGTTAATTTATAATTGAAAATTGTCAGTGAGATTGGACATTGAATCAAAATCACAGTAATTTTTGTGAAATTGAGTTTATAATTAAACAGAGCCTGTCTTAAAAAACAAAAACTTCTTTCAAGGAGATAAAACAACTAATGTACTTTGTTGTTTATATTTATTGCAATCTTCAGCACCATATTTCCCC
>NW_012143079.1:2588796-2592306 GCF_000956105.1 Propithecus coquereli | reverse complement strand
GTCTGTTTTTGGCCATAGAAAAGTAATGATAAATACAGTAACCTCCACTGTCAAACAACCATCTTTGTTCATTATTTGGGATTCAAATTTGAATTTAAACTGAGCAGCTGAAAAAAACTGTGACAAGGTCTACTAAATACCAAAAGGCAAGTTACTCAATAATTGTATAAGTAGAAATACAGAGCGAATGTCATGTAATGTGCACCAGACCTGGAACACAAAGGATAAATTCTCTGAGACCTTTTCCTCATAAAAGCATTTTGCAGAGGAAAATACTACAGTAGCAATTAACTGAAATGAGTACATGTCATGAGACTTCTTAGTTAAAACTAACCAAATCATACAACGAACTTAATCTTATTTAAATTTGGTTGTCTTAAGTCAGCTTCCCTAGAAACAGACTCTGAAAGGGAGGTTTACATGCAGGCAGTTTACTGGAGTGAAGGAAGTAGGAATTCTCAGAGGGAGAAGTTAAACTGCAATGCTGTCACAGCAGAAGCGCCATCAGTCAATCCCACGGGGAGCTCTGGAACAGGGATGGCCCTTCGGAATGGTCCTGCCTTGAGGCAAAGCATCCGGTATTTGCATGTTGACTCTTCCGGGGAGTTAGGGTAAACTTGGATAAGGAGGCTCCCCTTAGCCAAAGGTAATTCCTCAAGATCATCCCACCTAAGCCCTCACTTCTGTTGCTTCCAGCAGCCGGGGGAAGGAGTGCCACAGTCTTCAAGAGGGCATCTTAATAACACTGTGATGTGCATTATAGTCCATCCTTTGACCTTCTTTACTCTGTGTTTGTTATATGAATAATTCTGGGACGAGCTCCTGTGGAATTGTTTTCTTTTCCTGGGAAACTTACATGAGGATGATAGTGGAAACAACTGGAGGCTACAAATAAATGTTCATTGTCTCCCCCTTCTATGAAGCATTCTAGATGTCTGTCACCATCTAGGAGGCTTGCCTGGTCTAGAGACTCAGACCCTGGTCATCATGACCTTGTCAGTCTGTGAATGTTGCACGTATCCATTTAATATCAAAACTGAAAAAAAATATACCAAGAGCACCTCTGTAAATCACCTAAAAGCCAAAGATATTCTTCTCTACCCTCAGTGTTTTAAATTTCACACTTTGCCTTTATTATTTTTTTTCCTTGTGAGACAGAGTCTAGCTCTGTCTCCCTGGCCAGAGTGCAGTGGCAATATCATAGCTCACTACAGCCTCAAATTCCTGGCCTCAAGCAATTCTTCTGCCTCAGCCACCTGAGTAGCTGAGATGGACTGCAGGGCACACCACCATGCCTGGCTAATTTTTCTTTTTTTTTTTTTTTTTGATACAGATGGGGTATCCCTCTTGCTCAGGCTAGTCTTGAACTCTTGGCCTCAAGTGATCCTTCCTTCTTGACCTCCCAGAGTGGTAGAATTACAGGTGTGAGCCACTGCACCTGGCGATAATATTTTTATTATTGCGCTAGAACACTTTTCATGACATCTACCCTTTTAACAAATTTTCACGTACACAATACCATGTCATTAACTATAGGCACAATGTACAGTAGACTTGATTTCTTGAACTTAATCATCTTGCAACACTGAAACTTTATACCTCTTGAATAGCAATTCCCCACTTCCCCCACCCCTCAGGACCTGGTAACCACCATTCTAATCTCTGCTTCTATGTGTTTGACTATTTTAGTTGTTTCATAAAAGTGGGATCATACAGTATTTGTCTTTCTGTGACTGGTTTATTTCCCTTTATGAGGAAGCTACCGTGGAAAACAGTGTGGTGGTTCCCCCCAAAATTAAAAATAGACACACTATATGATCTATAAATCCCACTTGTGGGTATTTATCCAAAAGAATTGAAACCAGAATCTTGAAGAGATATTTGCACTCCTGTGTTCACAACAGCAAGATGTGGAAACAACCTAAATGTTCATCAGTGGATGAATAGATTTTAAAAAAATGCAGTATATATATATATACAATGGAATACCAGTCAGCTTTAAAAAATAAGGAAATCCTGACATATATAACAACATGGATGAATCTTGAAGACATTATGCTAAGTGAAATAAATCTACCTTTATTTTTTAACAATTCACTACCTCCTTCAAATCAGCATGGCCCATGGTACCTACCAGGATCATGACTCTTTCCCTCTCCTGCTAATCTTTTAGCATAAGAATCCCAAAGATATTAAGTAGCAGTCACAGCCTAAAGCTTAATTTTACTTTTACTATGTCCTCTTTCACAGAGCCATTTCCTCTCTGGAAACCAAGACCTCAAACTGTTCTAACTCAAATTTATGAGAAAGGAAATCATAAATTATCTAAAGTCAAGTAGGAGACAGACCGTATGCTACTCTGTCTACCTTTGGTTCCTAGATTGATGCTTTCCAACTGGTGAAGACACAGTGCTATACAATCATATCTGACTTACGCTTATCCTGAAGGACAGCTCTACATTCTTACAATGCATTGTCACCAAGTGGTACTAAGTTTTACCTTCAAAAGTCTATTCAATTACTCTTCCATGCTGGCAGCTACTGCATGGTGCAGTATGTGACAAGCTCCGCACCTACAACTATGCTGCCTTTGCTGTAACTTGGGCCCTTGGTCCATTGCAATGCTATACGGATCCTACATCGGCTGATCAAATAGTTTATAAGTCCTTATATAATTATGCTACCTATGGAAGTGTCAGCAGGAAAAGCAAAGCCATATCCAGAGTATGTGTCATTTACAGTCAAGATGGATCGCTCACTTTGCAGAATGGAAGGAGTACATTGATTGTGACAACAATAACATAGGGTGATCATGCCTGTCCATTTCTCCTCTATGTGTCCTTTTCCTAATATAGGTAGGAAGATGTGGTAAGTCAAACTGACATTCTTGTTTCCATTAAAACTTAATACATTGGCATCCTTTTGTCTGTTCTTACTTCTTCGAGGAGCATGAAAATGTTGAACCTAGGAAGCCCAGTGTCAGGTTTCCTAGGTTAGATTGAAGAAAAAGCCCAGATGCTGTTGCAGAAGCTAAATTGGAGGAAAGGGGATATAGATCCACATTTTTCTATAATTTAACACTCAGTTTCCTTGAGCAAACTTAGCAGATCCAAAATAATAATAATGACAGTAAGCAACACTATCTTCCAGGGCTGTTCACTACACAAACATTCTTGAAACAGTAGGAAACAAAAGACAGTCAGTGCTTTTGCTTACGAAATGTGCAGAAACGTGAGAGATCCATGAGAGGTTGTGTCTCAACAATTAGTACTGCCAATAAAATAAAAGTTATGTACAAATCTTGGTTTTTACAAGTACATTTTTTTCCTGGAATAAGACTTAAAAACTTTATGGAGGAAATATTAAAAAATGATTATGATTTAAAAAATTTTCTCATCCAAATATTGCCTGCCAATGACAGAATATTTAGACTTTAAATTCAGTCATCTTTGATAATTTGTATACTTTCACTTACAGAAAAGCCATAGCTTTACATATGTCCTTTAAAAA
>NW_012143079.1:2585870-2586916 GCF_000956105.1 Propithecus coquereli | reverse complement strand
GATTGCATATCTTTTTATGGTCACTATATAAATATAAAAAAAGATACCTGCTAAAGGATACCTATGTTTCCTTATACTCAATAATATTTACTCACTATCTTTAGTAGTAGTTAGTGGCTTATAACATATTTGGGAAGCACAAATGTAAAATATAATTAATTCAACTTTATTTATCTATATCTAGAATGTAGGTTTTTTTTTTCAATTCTGTGGAAATAAGGATGAGGGAAAAATGCCAACTGAGTTTTATCCCCTACGAGAGAAGATATTTTCATCCCCTTTCATTGATGAAAAGACTAACTAGAAAACTGTCTTGTGTTAATTTGTTAGGGCAGCCATAACAAAGTACCACAGACTAAATGACTTAAAACACAGTAATTTATTCTCTCACAGTTCTGGTGCTAAAACTCAGAGATCCAGATGTGGTGGGCAGGACTGACTGCTTATGACCCCTGTCTCCTTGGCTTGTAGATGGCCTTCTTCCTCCTGTGTCGTCACATGGTCTTCCCTTTGTGCGTGGCTGTGTCCAGATTTCCTCTTCTCATAGGCACCAGTCATATTAAAGCCAATACTAATGACTTAATTTTAACTTAATTATATCTTTGCCCTATATCCAATTACAGTCCCATTCTGAAGTTCAGTGTGTTAAGACTTCAACATATGAATTTTGGAGAACAAAAATCAGCCCAAAACACATCTGGTGAACTTGAATAACTTTCCCAAATTCATATAGAAGACATGATGTTCTGATATTCCAGAAGCTATTCTGTCTCAAATGGCACAGCAAACATTTTTAATAAGTAAAGTAACACAGAATGTCTTCTTTATGAAGGAATAAAACCATCATCACAAAATATATAACGAATTGCAATTGATATTAACATAAAGTGAATAAGTATGCTTAAGGTTGAGATGACACAAACATTTGACTCATCCTTTTTTCTTTAAGTAGTTGACTGCGTACCAGTTATATATTTATATGAATATACTACTTGGAAGATTTTTTTCATGAACGTGCCTTTTTATGATTTATTAAACCACGTCCT
>NW_012143079.1:2582267-2584325 GCF_000956105.1 Propithecus coquereli | reverse complement strand
TATGAATAACCAAAAATTAATCAAGATGACTGCATTAATCCTCCAAAATCATTTTTGCCTCTCTGTAGTGGGATGCATCCCTAGATAATTACTCCCCAAACCCACCCCCAGATAATCACTGATTTCATATTTACTTTTCAAAGTTTTCCTTGTTTTATCATCACATGTAGTTTTTTATCCAGTGTTTTTAACATAGCCTTAGCTCAGCACTTTAGAGATTCATCCAGGAGTGAATTTGCTTGTTTTTTGTTTTCTTTTGAGTTTTTCTGAATAGTATTGCATTGTGTTGATTTAACACAATGTGTTTATTCATTCACCTTTTGATGGTCCTTTGTGTTGTCTCCAATTTGGGGGGACTATGTATAAAGGTCTTAGTGTGCACAATCTTTTTATCTTTGGGCAAATACCTGGAATTGGGATTTCTGAGCTATATAGTTGGAGTAAGTTTAACTTTATAAGGAATCTTCAAACTATTTTCCAATTTTGCTCTATCATTTTGCATCCTCACCAGTAAAAGATGTGTTCTAGTCACTCCACATCCCTGCCTGCACTTTACATAGTCAATTTTGTAGCTATTTTTCTTCTTCCGTTTTAGCCATTCTATTCTACTAGGTGATGGTGAATGGTAATATCTCATTGTTGTTTTAGTTTGCATTGCCCTAATAATGAATAATTTTTCATATATTTTCATATACCAATTTGATGTTCACATTTTTTTAGGTAAAGTGTTCAAGTTATTTGCCAATTTTGAATTGAGTTTGTTTCTTATTATTGATTTATGAGACTTCTTTATAAATTCTGAATAAAAAATCCTTTATCAGATGTGTGTATTGCAAATATTATTTTGTGTCAATCCACAGCTTATCTTTTTTTGTTGTTTTACCAGTGTTTTTGATGAATAGAGAATCTTAATTTTGATAAAGTTTGAGTTATAAATGTGTTCTTTTATATTTCTTGTATCTTGGGCCCTGCCTAAGTTATTTTTACATAATCCCACATCACAAATATTTTCTCACACTTTTGTCAATAGTTTTATAATTTAGTTATTATATTTAGCTCTATGAGCTCTTGTGCACTATTTTTTATATTGTAGAAGTCTTTGTTTGAGGTTATTTTTTTTTCTATAAGGATATGTCGGCTTTTAGTCTGAAATCTTGGCTCTTAGTGCTCTCATGGCGGAAGAATGACCAGATCCACCATAGTAAGGCAAGCACGAAAATGAGGTTTATTGAGGAGAGAAAGATAAGATTATAGGGCAAGAACAAGATATAGGTTTACAGAGCATGATACATATGTCACAGAAGATGATGGGACCCATTGTTGCAACAAAGGGAGAGCAAAAGGAAAGGGGGCCAAAAGGGGAGTTGGTTATGGTCTGTGTCTTGTTTTGTAGCATCTGGATTGGGACTTCCCTCGTGGTTCAAACGTCACCATGGAGACACTTTGATTGGACAATTGGGAAATATATGACCTGAGTCTTATTGTACATGCAAATCTCCCATGAGCCTCTCTGAAAACCCATTTTGGAGGGTGAATCACAGAAGCACCCACTTTTGTCTCTAGGAGAACTGCAATCCCTTGCTAACTACCTAACAGATATGCAATTGATCCAGTACCATTTGTTGAAAAGAATATTGAGTTTTGTTAACTGTTTTTGTTGAAATTCAATTGTCCCTAAACATAATAGGGATATATCTTGATTCTATGTTCAAATGATTTATATGTCCATCCTTGCCAATACCACAATGTCTTAATTGTATAGCTTTATGATAAGCTTTTAAATCAGGTAGTATAAATCCTCTAACATTTTTCTTCATTTTCAAAACCATATTGACAATTCTAGGACTTCTGTTTTTTAATGTATATTTTGTAATCAGATTGTAGATTTCTAAAATTGAAAAACTAAAGTTTTATTGAGATTGCACTAAATCTATTGACCAATTGACATCTTAACTATAATGTCTTCTGATCCATGTGTTGGTATCTCTCTTTATTTTTCTACTGTTCCTTTAATTTTTTACATCAATAATTTTTAGATTTCAGCATGTAAATTGTGGA
>NW_012143079.1:2579382-2582217 GCF_000956105.1 Propithecus coquereli | reverse complement strand
TTTGCTGATATTAGGTATTAAATATAGATTACAATAGTGTTACATGATATATTGGTCTTGTCTGTGTTTGAAGGTAGTCGAATTCATCTTTTCTCTACTTTCTTATGCTCTTTATGCACAATTTTTATTATCTGTGTGTCTCCATTCTATTCTTGTCCTCAACCAGACTTGAATTCAATCAGGTGCCCTTTCTCATTTTCTCTTCCTCAATTAAGAGATCTTTCCCACTATAAATAGAGGAGGATGAAACTTAGGTTATTCCAACATATTTGGGGCAAAGGGAATCAACCCAATTTCTAATGTTCCTGCACTTACTGTGCCATGAGTTAAAACGTTCTCTGTTCCTATATCTTTGACCCAGAAATCTTGTGTCTTCTGACAAAACTGTGACGACTTTGGAGTTTCTGAGATTTTATTTTACCCTGCTTACAAGTTAATAAGATAGTCTTCCTTTTTTATGGATACTGTCAGAACACGCTGAATAATCTTTACTTACTGATAAGGGAATAGCATGTGAGGATGCTTGCTTGATCCCCTCAGTTTCCATCCTCCAGTAGCCATCTTGGTAATTTTAAATGTGTTGTATATGTCAAAGGAATCATAGAAGGGAGATGACAGTCAAGACTGGGGAAAAAAGTTTTAAGATCAGTGTCAAGTGAATTAAATGAGTAAAAAGACCAGTGAAGTCACTAGACATGAGAATGGCAAGGGTCACTATAGTTACTTATGTTAATGCACATGCAAACTGTCCTTATTTATTGTACATTTTGAAACCAATGTTGCATTGGTTTACATTTACATTTGCCTTCCGTGTTGCATTATATCTGTGCCATGTTAAGACCCGTGTGTGAATCACTTACTGCCTGTATTTTTAAGAAAGGACACCAATATTTAGAGTCAGAACTCTAGAAAATCTTTGTCTGAAGTCTAATATTTGGTCCTTTATCAAATTGTCATCCTTTCTACGTTAAGATTGTTTGACTGCAGTTAACAACTAACTTGACCAATAGTAGATCACATAACAGCAAATCTGGAGAAGGTGAATGAAACTCTGTTCCGGGTTGCAAATCTCAGTCGTGTGCTAACATTCCCTACCACTTACTGTACTGTATTGGCTCATTGTCTTTAGTATAGTATTTTTCTCATCAATACCAGAAGATTGTCAGTTCCAAACATCATGTCCTTATAAAACTATTTCCAAGGAAGGAAGACAAAGAAAGTGACATCGAAATCAAACTTCCCTTTGAGTCTGGCTTTTTTTTTATCAGAAAAGAAGTGCTTTCACAAAGGGCACTGGCTCAATCGTCTTACAATTCTAACTATAAAAGAAGCTGGGAAAGTGGATTTTATTTTTGGTCATGTTTGAGTTGCAACAATCATTCTGTATCAGGAATAGTGTTTCTCTTCCTACAGAGGACTTAGAAATGTAAGAAATGATTTTTGAAAGATTCCCATTTATTGAAGTATAATTGCATGCAGTAAAACTGGCCACTTTTAAATGTACAGTTGTATGAATAACCAAAAATTAATCAAGATGACTGCATTAATCCTCCAAAAGCATTTTTGCCTCTCTGTAGTGGGATGCATCCCTAGATAATTACTCCCCAAACCCACCCCCAGATAATCACTGATTTCATATTTACTTTTCAAAGTTTTCCTTGTTTTATCATCACATGTAGTTTTTTATCCAGTGTTTTTAACATAGCCTTAGCTCAGCACTTTAGAGATTCATCCAGGAGTGAATTTGCTTGTTTTTTGTTTTCTTTTGAGTTTTTCTGAATAGTATTGCATTGTGTTGATTTAACACAATGTGTTTATTCATTCACCTTTTGATGGTCCTTTGTGTTGTCTCCAATTTGGGGGGACTATGTATAAAGGTCTTAGTGTGCACAATCTTTTTATCTTTGGGCAAATACCTGGAATTGGGATTTCTGAGCTATATAGTTGGAGTAAGTTTAACTTTATAAGGAATCTTCAAACTATTTTCCAATTTTGCTCTATCATTTTGCATCCTCACCAGTAAAAGATGTGTTCTAGTCACTCCACATCCCTGCCTGCACTTTACATAGTCAATTTTGTAGCTATTTTTCTTCTTCCGTTTTAGCCATTCTATTCTACTAGGTGATGGTGAATGGTAATATCTCATTGTTGTTTTAGTTTGCATTGCCCTAATAATGAATAATTTTTCATATATTTTCATATACCAATTTGATGTTCACATTTTTTTAGGTAAAGTGTTCAAGTTATTTGCCAATTTTGAATTGAGTTTGTTTCTTATTATTGATTTATGAGACTTCTTTATAAATTCTGAATAAAAAATCCTTTATCAGATGTGTGTATTGCAAATATTATTTTGTGTCAATCCACAGCTTATCTTTTTTTGTTGTTTTACCAGTGTTTTTGATGAATAGAGAATCTTAATTTTGATAAAGTTTGAGTTATAAATGTGTTCTTTTATATTTCTTGTATCTTGGGCCCTGCCTAAGTTATTTTTACATAATCCCACATCACAAATATTTTCTCACACTTTTGTCAATAGTTTTATAATTTAGTTATTATATTTAGCTCTATGAGCTCTTGTGCACTATTTTTTATATTGTAGAAGTCTTTGTTTGAGGTTATTTTTTTTTCTATAAGGATATGTCGGCTTTTAGTCTGAAATCTTGGCTCTTAGTGCTCTCATGGCGGAAGAATGACCAGATCCACCATAGTAAGGCAAGCACGAAAATGAGGTTTATTGAGGAGAGAAAGATAAGATTATAGGGCAAGAACAAGATATAGGTTTACAGAGCATGATACATATGTCACAGAAGATGATGGGACCCATTGTTGCAA
>NW_012143079.1:2570845-2571877 GCF_000956105.1 Propithecus coquereli | reverse complement strand
CAGAACATCAATCTTATAAGCATTTTCAAGAAACAGAAAATAACTTATAAATACTGAAAGGCTTGCTTTGGGAAACAATAAGAAGCAAGAAATATGAGTTGAATTTTAAAAGGTAATATACTCTATAGAATTGGGATTTGTAAGTCATTATCTAAGAAGAAATCAAAAAAGCCTTTAGCAAAATGTATATCTGCATTCAAAAGGCAAATAGGAATTGGAACTGAATAGCTAAAGAAGTTAACAATAAAATAAAAAGACAGGAAAATTGCTGTTTCAGTAATTAGCTAATATTCAGCTAAATTGCTAAATCTGGTATTGGCCATCCTAACTTTAGAATAACATAAATAGGTTCTTCATGGCCTATCAAAAATGAATGCTGAAATGCTGATTCATTCTGTAAGGGGACAACCAAAAAATATTTAACCAAAAGGACAGCAAACTGGGGAGAGGGAGGAAGTATTCTGAGTATTTCACAGGAAACATTTATTTGTTTCACTGAAAATAATCCTTTTTTTTTTCGTTTTATTCATCAAGTGTGCAGTTCTCACTCTCTCTTCCTTTCTCTCTCTCTCTCTCTATCTCTCTCCATCTCTTTCACTCTCTCTTCTTCTTTGCATGTGCTGTGCCATATTGAAGTAGTTAGAGATGTCAGCCAAAATGGGGACTAGGAAATATGCAGCAATGAATGACATCTGGACTGCATTGTGGCCTCACTTATCACCAGATGCAGTTAGAAAACAACTGCTAATTTCCCATTTTATATTAGATTAAATAGCCACTGAATATTCTGTAAAACTCCTGGTAAATGGCAGTAAGGAAAACATCCTTTGAACAGTTTTGATTTGTATTCCCTGTCGGTTCTCAGAGTTTCGCAAACCACTGGCATTGATCCCTAGCAGATGTCTTAACTCCCAGGGAATTTCAAGAACCTAGTAAACTATTATGCCGCCTGTGAAAGTTAAAACACTTTGTGTTGCTAACTGACTTCCTTTCTGTTTTATTGATGTCTGCCCCAATCTTTTCTAAAATAGA
>NW_012143079.1:2568179-2569655 GCF_000956105.1 Propithecus coquereli | reverse complement strand
CAATGCTGAAGTGCACTCTTTGATAGACATTAATAACACAGAGGCTTTGAGGCTATAAAATTAAAGCCTATGACTCACAGGAATGCTCCAGTTTAAACATATACATTTGAGAATTATCAAAACTTACATGTTGTTTAAATTTTGGATACTGGATGAAAACATGCAGTAAATTATAGTAAATAAAAGAGAACAAGAGAATGCCATGTGAAGACAGATGCAGAAGGCAGACAGAGGCAGAGATTGTAGTTATGTTTCTACAAGCCAAGGAATGTCTGGCATATCCCAACATTTAGAGATAGTGCTGATGAAGAGAAGGTAGCCAGGAGGTGACCAAGATGGTCTCTAAACTTAAGAAAGTCTTCTTCCTGACTCCAGGCCCTAACTTCCGCTTACTTTGAGCATTTGCTTTCAAACCCTTGTAATTGCAAATTCTTTCTCTGTTCCTTTAAGATGTAAATGTTTTTAGAAGTTTTTCTCAAGGACCTTGGAGTCATTCCTTTGAAATGTCAAGGGACTCTCAGGGAAGATAGTGCCCCTACCGCCCAGTCTGTGTGGGTGGATGAGAATGTAACTTAAATGGGTCCCTGGCTCCAAATTAAAAATACATCCAGGGAAGATTTCAGAAAGTTTACCTTCCCTTAGGGTGAGGCCAATTAACAAACACAGGTGACCTTTGATCCCTGCCCCAACTCAACTCATAAAAAATCTGAGACCCTTTGTTTCAATGGAATTGAGCTTGGACTGAGTTATGGCCTCTTCTCTCTTGCAATAGCCTTGATCAAAGTCACCCTTGTCTGTTTAACTTTGTCCAATTCGATTTTTCTTTTTGCAGAAGTTTTAGACAAACTTTGACAAGTCTCTGTTCTGTAAGGAAATGTGAAGACATTTTTAAAAAGAGAGCACAATACTTTCAATTATAAAATAATTGCTAAAGTAAGATTAATTAAGAAATAACCATTGGAATTACCAACTTAGAGATAATTGGTGACTTCTGTGGGGTGGTGGCAAGACAATTTTATTAAAATGCGTTTAATGGAGGCAGGAAGAAAAACAAAAATGAAAGAGGAGATTACAGGTAAAGTTGGAGAGAAATGGTGCAGAAGCTAGAAAAGGAAGTTGAATCAAAAGGAGGCCCCTTCCTCCTTTTAGATGGGGCAAAGAAGACTGGTTGAAATCAGTCAATATTGACTGGGAAGTCAAAGATGAAGATAAGAGAAAATTATTTTGGAGCCATTCAAATGAGTAAATGATGTGGAATGTGAAGGAGGGATGGGATCTCTATGTAATATCAATGTTCTTGGTGGAGAAAAAAATTAAGGTTGCCATTTGAGGATGAGAATAGTAAAGCAGGATTAGACTCTTAGTAGAGAAAAATATGAAATATCTATTAATATGTAAGGTGGAGAGATTGAGATTGCTATCAACATCTGTGCTCAAAAGCACTTAGGGCTCATTTAAATTGGTCATCCTACATTT
>NW_012143079.1:2565726-2566539 GCF_000956105.1 Propithecus coquereli | reverse complement strand
TGATTCCTAGTGAATTACATATATTAACTATTTTTGTAAAGTTTTATTACTTTTAAGTAGTTTTGACCAAATTCAAGGAAAATATATTCTTAAAAAGTCTATGTGACGCTCCCTGTTTAATCAATAAACAGTGGTTATATTTAATACAGCAGGGTTCAATTTCTGATTTTTACATTGATGAGTTTTGTGATCATATTCTGTCTGAGCAGAAAGGTATGTATTAATAAGATAACTTGGCAGAGACCATTTTATATCATTAATATCTTAGAGCTCCAACATTCTATGAACAATTTAGATTTTATTACATTTTTGATGTGCTTGAATGTCCTTAAAAAGAACTTCAAAGAAACATTAATTTTGGTCTTTGTTAACAATATCAACAAATCAGTTCTAAATATACAACCTCAAAATTATCCAAATTATAAGAGATTAGCAATTAGAGAAGTTTGAACAGTGAAAGTTTTTTGTATTTATGAAACTCTCCATTAAAATGGAAAATATTATGAAGTAAATTTCAATCGTTGTCTCCCGTTACTGTCCAGAGAGTCACAGCAATGAAGGGGACATAAGGTTAGCTTCAGGCAAAGAAAACAGCAAACTTGATTCCTATAGGCTCAGTATACATGATTGTGCATTTAAAGTAAATATTTATTAGTTTTTTTTCAATAATTAGAATTGTTCATATTTTTATCAATTAACACAGAGAAATTAGGGAGTGCCTGTTTCTTCATTTTGGATACTATGGATCACATTTGATCAAATCACGTTTGTAAACTTTACTCCTATACCAAATTTTGCTGTACATTGTTTTAT
>NW_012143079.1:2561699-2564278 GCF_000956105.1 Propithecus coquereli | reverse complement strand
CTTCTATAACTCAAATATTTAGGTATTACATCATATCCATTATTTTAGCTATGGTATCGACACTTCCATTTTTGTGTCCATTGATAGATGAATGGATAAAGAAAATGTGATTATTTGTAGCTATTTCTATAGATATAGATAGAAATACGGGCTTAAAAAGGGAGTAAATCTTGCCATTTGTGATAATAGGAATGAACCTGGAGGACATTATGGTCTATGAAATAAGACAGACACAAAAAGACAAATCCCACATGGTCTCACTTATATGTGAAATCTAAAAAAGTCAAACACATATAAACAAAGAGTAGCAGGGTGATTAACAGGAGTAGGGGGTTGTAGAAAATGTGGAGATGTAGATCAAAGGGAACAGGGGAACAAACTTGCATTTATAAGATGAATAAGTTCTGGAGACCTACTGTGCAGCATGGTTACAATTGTTAATTAAATGTGTTGCATACTTGAAATTTGCTAACAGAGTAGATCTTACGTAACACTTACACACTCACACAGACACAGAGGTGACGTGGCCCGTTTCTAGGGACGAGGAATGAACACAGAGACAAAGAGACACAGACACACAAAGACGGTACAAGACTGCAGAGCCTTCCTGCTGCAGTTCTTTATTTTTAATACAGTCTGTTTGGCAACTGTCCCACTGCAATTTCTTTGTTCCCACACTGTCTCAACTCAACACGTCCCGTTCCTTGTTGTTTCGTCTCCGGAGAGCCAATGTTTTCATCCTGAACTCTCTAGCCCTTAGTGTTTTCAGATCAGGGCGCCCTGGACTCGCGTTCAAGCCCACAGGCATATTCTGAGGAAAACAACAAGGAACCGTTCCCAGACAAAATGTCCTCTACACAGAGGTAACTATGTGACATAGTGGGTATGTTAATTACCTTGATTGTGCTAATCATTTCACAATGTATGTACACATATATCAAAACATCATGCTGTACACCTTGAGTATACAACATAATTTTTATTTGTCAATTATACTTCAATAAAGCTGAAAAAAAGAAAAAGAAAAAATATGTAGCAATGTCATTAATGGAATTATTCCTCCTTTTAATGTAGAAATATACCTTAGAACTCTATGCACATAATCACATTTACATTGGCCTCATTATTTATTTAAGGTAATAGAAATTAATATTCCATTACAATAATATTGAGGTCTTGATATAAACAGGATATCAGGATATAAACAGGATATAAACCAGGAATCAGAACTGCTCTAAAGATCTCAGACACATTTACAAAGATTCTCTTCAAGTGTTTCTATTAAGAGATACCAGTCCAAGCTCTGGATATCTTGGATTAGTATTCCACATTAAAGAAGGAAAAAGAAAAAAAAAATGATAGTTATGGTGCAGGATAAGTTTCTACATTTAAATTTTCCCTACCTCTATTTTATTGGTACAATTGAGAAACAGCTGCTAGAGGCACTTCCTCGCATATTAAGGGTAATTCCCAGAGAAAATAAGTTTAGTATTAGACAAGCAGCCAAACCAATATGTAGTTAATGCATTTTGATGCCAGGGGATTCCAATATTTGCTCTTAGGATTATTAATAATACTAATGTTAATATATTGAGCACAGGCTGTGCCAAATTATATACTGTATAAAATATCCTGTTTAATCCTCAAAGCCAACCTGCAAGGTAGGTAAGATTACAAATAATCCCCATTTTATAGATAATGAATCTAAGGCTTACATTATTTCATTAGCAATATTCTAATATGTTCCCATGTGTATAATTTTCCCTCTGTTGTCAAATTTATATTGAAGAGCTCCATATTTATTGTGATACACTTGGTATACATTCAGTAATATCATTGTGTAGTGAATGACTAAAATGCTGATTAACTGTATTGAAAATAAGCAAATACATGAACAAATTTTAAAGGCTGAACTTGTTTCTTATAAAGGAAAACTGCACAAACCTGCTTGGACAATGATTTTAATGATGTAATGAGAGAAAACAATCTTATACTTTATCAGAATCAATATAGTACTATTTGTATCTATACCTATATCTATACTTAAATCTACAACTATGGATATGCTTATACATGTACAATCATGTACCACATAAAGAAGTTTCAGTCAATGACAGACTGCATATACAACAGTGATCCCATAAGATTAAAATAGAGCTGAAAAATTTCCATCTCCTAGTGATGTAATATCCCTTGTAACATCATAGTGCAATGCATTACTCACACGTTTGTGGTGATGCTGGTGTAAACAAACCTACTGCTCTGACAGTCACATGAAAGTATAGAACATAGAATTTTGTACTACCATACAAACTAATATTTGATAATGATAATGAATGACTGTTACAGGTTTATATATTTACTATACCAATTTTTAAGTGTTATTTTAGAGGGCACTGCTTCTACTTACAAAAAAAAGTTAACTTCAAAATAGCCTCAGGCAGATCCTTCAAGAGGTATTCCAGGGAAAGGAGTTGTTATCATAGGAGATGACAGCTTCAGAAATGTTATTGCCCCGGAAGACCTTCCAGTGGGACAAGATGTGGAGGTGGAAGACAGTGATATTGATGATCCTGACT
>NW_012143079.1:2559393-2560078 GCF_000956105.1 Propithecus coquereli | reverse complement strand
TTGTGTCAACTTGATTGGGCTAACAAATGTTTAGCTAGTGGGTAAAACGTTGTTTCTGGGTGTGTCTGTCTATGAGTATGTTTCTGGAAGAAATCAGCATTTGAATATGTAGACTGAGTGAAGAAGGTGACCCTCACCAATGCAGTTGGGCCTTAGAACAAAAAGGCAGAGGGAGGGAGAACATGCTCTCCGCTTAAACTGGCACATCCATCTTCTCCTGTTCCCAGACATGGGTACTTCTTGTTCTTGGGCCTTCAGACTAGAACTGGGACTCACATCATTGATTGTTCTGTTTTCAGGCCTTCAGGTTTGAACTGGAACTTTGCCACAGGATTTCCTGGGCCTCTACCTTGCAGACAGCAAATTGTGGGACTTCTCAGTCTCTTTAATCAGCATGAGCCAGTCCCTCATAATAAATCTCTTTCTATATGTCTATATGTATCCTATCAGTTCTGTTTCTTTGGAGAGCCCTTACTAATACACCAAAATCTCCTTTAAATTTGATAAGAGACAGAAGTACAGATTTCGAAATTCTGTGAGTCAAATCAAAGGGTGGGAATGTTTAATGGCATGCATCATCTGCATAGCAAGCACCCAATCTTACTTTTGCTTTCTTTTTTTCTTTCTTTGTAATGATGATTTAGGGAACACAACTGACAGACATTCAACAACTATTAGGAAAAGC
>NW_012143079.1:2554200-2555709 GCF_000956105.1 Propithecus coquereli | reverse complement strand
AAATGAAATTTTGTTTTTATTAATTTTACATTACATCTATAAAACAGATAAATTTTTAGTAGCACCAATCTTTTGATATAGCTGATATTTGCTTCAGATATATTTAGTCAATTCTATCAAAGTTCTATGTGTGCTGGAAAGGAATGTATTTCTTAAGTATTTAAATCAGTGTAGCATGCATGAGCATGAAATAAAGCTTCTTTTCAAATTAATTGTTCTAGAAGATCTCTCTGGTATATCAAATGCTGAATAAAGTCTGTTAAAACATTTCGTTGTGATTTTGAGTGTGTTGATTTCTAAGTTTTAACATTCACTTTTCTGGAGGAATTTTGGGATTTTTTTTTTTTTTTTTTACTTTAGATAACTTAAGACCTCGTTAGTAGGTACTATACTAATAACATTATACTTATCATACTTCTTTGTGAAAGTTCCCCTTTATTGATGATCTACAGACTCTCCCTATGCCGTAAATGCTGTTAATTTAAGCTCTTATTTACATGTGATATTTGGGCAGTATGTTAATATTGTCATTATCTGGAGTTTGGCCATTCTTGTTCTTTTTATTTGTGTGTCTGCTACTTCTTATCCATCATGCTCTATGCTTCTGGATTGAGAGCTCATATTTAGAGTATTTTTTCAAGTAGAAATACTGAGAGGCTTGGGTTGAGTCTGTGTCCCTGTAGAACTAGCCTATGTTTACATGATATTGTAAGCGTCTCATTGTTCCGGAACCAATTTGTCTGGGGGTAGAAGAAGAGACTGAGGATTTCTGGATTATGTTATTTAGTATAAATTCCAACTGCAAACTCCTATGATGCTCAACATCATAGTTATGAATTCTAAGAGAGAATTAGTTTTGTACTCATACTTCCTGAATCTTACCTTATATACAGCTTTATTGCAATCTTGGTCCCAAATCTTCATTAAGAATTTTATCTCCTATTCTTATAAACGTGCATATATGTTATAATATAATTGTTTGTTCTAGAACATTTTGTAGTTTAGTAAAAAAAGAAAAAAGACAACACAAGTAAAATAGCATCCATAGATTTTTTCTGCAAATATTGCATTTCCATTCAAAGAAGTGAAGTGTGAATATCAAGGATGCATATATACGTATAAATGTATGTCTATATATGATTAAAATCATCATAATCCCATACCCCAATGCTTATAGTTCTTCAAATGATTTTTGAATTCCCTGATTTCATCATGCATTTTCTGCCTCCATACTCAGTATTAAGACAGCAATCCCAATGCAAATGCCACTCCTTCAGCAGCTCCCACAGAGAATCCACTTAAACTCAGTACATTTTGAGTTTAACTTTACCAAAGAGTTTGCCTTTCTTGGCAAAGATATTCAAATCACTGAGTCAGTGATCTCCCATCATCTTGCAAGTTCCGCCATCCTTCTTCCTTCATTCTCTTTAAATTTATAACATGTCCCCTCCACCTCCGCACAATATTCCACTTAAAGGATTCTTCTAACATTTAAGACTTCTATAGCAT
>NW_012143079.1:2541551-2543145 GCF_000956105.1 Propithecus coquereli | reverse complement strand
ATATTTCACCATATATAATTTAAGAATATCTCCAATAGTGCTGAGTCAATAAATTAGTGATTTTCTGATATGAGCTTTCCTTTGAAGCATTAATTTAAATTGTTAAGACAGAGTGGCAGTTTAAACCCTTACACTAATTATTTGTATTATGGTAGTTATGATTTCTGTTGCATCTTCCAACTTATATGAACTTAACCTTTCATTGTTTATTGGTTAGACTCTGAGCCAGTGGCCCACAGCTATCAGACTGGCTGGTGGCTTATAAAAAGATTGATTAAGATACTCTGGTTTCTCTTCAGATCATATAAATTTTTTGCCTTTTACTAAAAAGATTGATTAAGAAAAGTTTCTAATAGACCACATATAAGCTCTCTCTTGAAAATTTTTATTAAGACATAATGAGGATTTCTAGTAAACAATAATGGATTATTAGGCAAGAGTAACAGAGCCACTGTGATGTACCAAAATTGTAATCCAGCAGTCTTTTCTAGAAATTTCCTCTAGGGTTCCCTGCATTCAGTTACAGTGTCAATGAAACCTAGTGAAAATTGCAACCACTGTCCTCAAGCTCCAGTGGCGGACTTGTCTATCTTTGCTAAAAAAAAATCTCTTTTTTTGTAGCTAGCATGACCCTTAAAAAAGGGGAGCAAAACCCCCTGGAAAACAGCATTTTGAAATCTCACCATACCCAATTACCATGTGAATCTTGTCAGCAATACATCCTCAGGTGTTCTATCAAATTGGATGCGATACTAATTTTTAAAATTCTCATTGAATATTTTCTTGAAAATATAAAACACATTGAAAATACATCAAGCAAAGACATTAAAAATTGAACAGTAAACACCAAATTCCATAAGACCTGTTTGTAAGATCAAATTAGTGGATGTCTAGTGCAGTTTATTTTGAAGTGAGTGCTTTGTCAGGCAGGCTTATCTGTTATTTTTTAGTACAACAATTGTTAAACACTATGTAGTTTTGTATTGTCGTCGAAAGGAAAATATCCAATTAAACATTCCAAGAAAATATAAGCTAAGACGAATATATAAGACTGAAAATAATTTTTCAAGATATTTCTGTCATTCCATCTCAGTTTAAAGAGATGAGAAATCCCTTATTGCATATTAACTTGCTAATTTCCATTTATTCTGCCACTCATAGCCACTATAATTTCCCATTCTAGTGAAGCTGATCAGGTTAGGTGGCTCAAAGCCAGTAGTTCTATGAGTTCAGATTTCTTCTAATCTCAATTTGATTCCTTGGAAGTTAAGTCGTGAGTCCTGGTGGTCATTCTTACTACTCAATAGCACATTCAGAAAATGGTACTTTCAGAAAATCAACCAATCTACTGCACTGCATTTTGAAATTTAATTTTGTTATCTATTCTATTTAAAATAGTTAAAAATCAGACTTATATAACATAGAATACTTGTTTGATAATTGAAATAGCAATTTTTCAGAAACCCGACAATCAAATCTCATGATGCTGCTCAACATGATCTACTTATTTGCAATTTGGGGAATGTCACAATATGTGAACAAACATAAGATGTCCAACAGAATATACTTCCCCATTGTGCATTAGCAGATGTAT
>NW_012143079.1:2538275-2541501 GCF_000956105.1 Propithecus coquereli | reverse complement strand
GCCAACTGTTTACGGAAATCATCCACACAATATGAATCTATGTATAGAACAGTGAAAGTGGCAAATTATTCAATCATAAATGCCATCGAAGATGTGTAAAGCTTAAATTGTAGGTGTTAGGTTAAAAAGAAATTCAGTGCTTGTTCCACTGAACAAGGAAAATGCCAGACACACTAGAGTTATTTTTGCTTATAAGCCAGGTAGCTAGCAAAGCAAGACATAATTTATGGTTGATTTATAGGCTAGATTTTCATTTTGAAGATGCTGAACAAGTTTTAATGCAGGAAAAAAAAAAAAAACTACTAATGTTTTCAAACATAATTGTTGCAAGATTTAGGTTTGAAGTCAGAGTTCTGCCACTAGGTTTCAAGTTCATGCCTATGTAGCTATTGCTGCAATCCAGAAGTTAACAAGCAGCTGTTGCAACCTCTCAGAGTTCAGGACACTGCAGTAACCACTGTTGATTTCACAGCTGCCCTACACTCAAAAGGCTTGTTCTTACACACTGAAACATAGAGGCTTTCTATTGTACAAACTATTATAACATTGTCCTCTACTGCAGCTTGGGGAAGAATAGCATCTGTCTCCTTTTGCCTTCCCAATTTGAGATGAGCTCATTTCCTTCGAACAACGTAAATCACATCCCAAACCTTGGTGAAAGGAGGATCTGCAAATGTAGCTTTTAGCCCCTCAGTCTTTGCAATATAGTGAGAGTAAGATTAAAGTGATAGACTGAATGCTGAGTGTTAGTAGACAATAATTTAGTATAGCAAGTATCACTAACACACAAACTGTTATATGAGGTGGTGGAAGTATTCACTTTCCAAGTTTAGTACTGAGACAGAGTCATAAAATGTGCTCTTCAGTATTATATTGTCTTACCTCTTCAAATTACCTTCTTCAACTTTACATGAACTCTCTTCCTTCAAAGATAGAAGTGAAAATTTGAACATCTAGACCATTTCATCAGGGAGATAAGACGTTTAATCTCTATAGCTCTATAGGGCCCCAATGAGCCTAAGGAGTTCTTGTTTTCCCAAAGTGGAGAAAATGCTAAGGGACATGTGGGTCACTCCCAAGTCCTCCTCTGTGACAACAGGTATGGCAGGAAGACCCCCATATGTTCATTTTCACTCTCCTGTATAATCTTCTAGCTTTGAGTATGGGCAGAACCTCTGACTTGCTTCTAACCAATAGAATATGGCAGAGGTGATGGGAAGTCATTCCTGTGGTCACATGCCATTATATAGCAAAGGTGATGGGATATCACTCCCACAATTATGCTATGTTATATCGAACTTCATCGTGCTAACCAAATTGTCGTAGAATCTGTCTCTCTTTCTCTCTTTCTCCCTCCTTTTTTTTTCTCTATCTCTCCATTGCTGACTCTTAGGAAATAAGTTGCCATGAATCTTTTAGCAATAAGAAAATGCATTCTGCCAGTAATGTGATAAGAGTTGAAATTGGACTCTTTTCCAGTCAAGCTTTCAGATAAGAACACAGTCCTAACTGACATCTTGATTATGGCCTTACAGAGGATCATAACCAGATTAGTGACTCATAGCTACTGTGAGATAATAAGTGTGTGATGTGTTAAGATGATAAATTTGTGGTGATATGTTTTTCAACAGTATAAAACTAATATGTGGGATATGGAAAATTATAAATATGCTAGAAAAAGTAATTTCAGAGAGAAAAATCTTCAGGAAGGCCTGTCACAGTAAGTAAACAAATATATAGTGAGTAAATAAATTATTATACAATACTCAAGTTTATGACATTGTTGATTAGACACCCCTTATCTTCTTTTTATTTTCTCTTCTCAGGGTAAGATAGGGGTCAGATATTTTGACAGAGGTGAAAAGAATGATAGCATGTTCTTCATCCTTAAGAAATAAACATACAATCACTTAGGGGAGTATAGATATAAGTGTGAATATTTTCACAAATTACTAGTTCATTAACATTGACCGTATAATTATTTTATTTCTATAATTTACTTTCAGGTTCAGTTAATTGAAGAATTTAACCTATGGTGATAAAAATTAAGTAAAATGAAATAAAAATATTATGAAAAATTTGTACTGTAAAAGATACAAGTGTATTTGAAAATATCTGTGGATATTAAACATAATAAGTACCATATTTGAAACTGTATTTTACCTATATTAATAGTTCAAATCCCAAAACAATAAAGATGATAAAATTATCCTGATGTAACAGATGAAGAAAGTGAGATTAAGAAAAGTTATTAAGTGGTTTGTTTACAGGCAAACAACTAGTAATTGGTAGTGTTTTATTAAATTCTGAAGCTGATTATCTATGCTGCGGCCTCTTTGTTTAGATATCATGCACCCAATTATTTCTACTGAGCATCATGCAGTTCTGAATATTTCTAAATTTTGAGGGAATGTTGCATAAGAAAAAAGTACATGATATGACTCATATCTAAGTAAAAGGAATTAAAACATATTTAGCCTATGTTAAAGCAAATATACTTAAAACATAATATGTGATATTCTAATAATAATTATGGACTTAAATGATGCCAATTATCCTTAATCATATTTACTTTCTCTATATTCAGTAATCTGACAAATGTGATATTTTGCTCTGATGACATTATTTTGTAGTATTTTACTTTTTTTTCTGTGTCATAATACAGTCTTATCCACAGACATGAAAATCAGTTTTTCATTTTCCAAAACATAAAATGTAATGTATTCTATCTCAAGTAATCTTTGCATTGTGTTTTTTTAAAAATGTAGTTTTATGGAGGAAAAAATAAAACTTTGGACCAAAAACATCTAGTCAACAATAATTTCAACTGTTTCTCTTTGTGTGCTTGGTCTTTTGTCGTTGATAATGTCATTTCGTTGTTGTTGAATTGTGTATTTCATTGATTTACATCCAGGTTTCTGCAAGCCTTAACTATGTCTCAAGAAGGATAACTTATTGTGGAGGCTAATTTCTCAAACTTATTTGACCAGGGTAGGCTTTTATCACAGAACACTTATATTACATAGAGCTAGAATTTCCAAAAATACTTTTGGTGAATCTTTTGTAAATCAATATAAGTTATTTATAGCAGCAGTCAGAAGTTGATTTCTATACATGCCATTTATATTTTCATTTAATGGTGCTTAAATTGATGTCAGTTATCAAAAACAAAATTTTTCTTTCAGTGGAGCTAAGGAAACAACAGGAGTTTTGTTTTGTTTTTAAT
>NW_012143079.1:2525227-2527596 GCF_000956105.1 Propithecus coquereli | reverse complement strand
GAGTAAGTTAAGAAAGGTTTGTGTGTAAGTATGGACAGTGATTATAGATTACCATTTTTTTCACTATGATGAGGTACAAAGACATTGAGCAAAAGTTAGATGATGGCATAGACCAAGTGAATTCTTTCTTTTTTTTATGGCAGATAATCTAATATGTTTGTGTACTATTAGGAGTTGTAAGCAAATCAAAAATATCCTACATAAAAAAGATAAGTAATTTCATGATCATTGTCTTTATTGTTTGGAAATGAAGAGAATTCAGCATGCTGGCAAAAGATTTGGCTTTGGCTAAAAACATTGACATGCCATCCTCTGAATAGGGTGTATGTATACATATGTCAACATATAAAAAAATATATGTAAAAGTGCAAGTGGTCTCATGGATTTAGAAAGGTGGTGGTGGTGATGATGGTGATGATGATAAAGCACAATTCCACTTCTAGTTTCTCACTGAAATGAGAAGCAAGGTTATCCCTAAGAAGGAGATTTTAACTGTGGTATAAGGAGTTAGGAATATTTTAAATAGGCACTAAGAGGATGAGAGTGAATATGGTCATAATTTGGAGGAAAGAAAAAAGAAAGACATGTCTACATGTTTAATTTTTCACAGCCATACTTAGTTATTTGTAGGCAGAGAGTTAGGTGTGATCATGGCTGAGAGCTTTACTAAGCATGCATACAGGAAATGATAATGACAAGAAAGCTTAGAGTGCACGTACTGGAGTGATTACATAATAGTGGCCTTTCTAATCTAACATGGATAAGGAGGATAAAGAGAGAAGCAAGGTCATGGAGATTGGAAAGTCAATTGATCAATGTACAAATAAGGTCAAGTAATTGTTGTAGGACTAATAGTGGCAGAAAGCTGGAGTTCAATAATCGAGATGATTATAAACTAAATATCAGTGACAATGCAATTATTGGTATTGACATGGTCTAGGGTATAATTTGGTGGCTAATGTTGGGTGTAGGAATAGATGGTTAGGGTAATAAGGCTAAAAACTAAGAGTCTAGGGTTTTGGATAAACTAATCATGTAAATGCTGACAATACAAAAAATGATGACAAGATAATGAGATGTTCCATGATCAAGGTAGGAATATTTAACTTGTTTTTGAAGAGAGACCTAAATTTCTATAAATTATTCTCATTTTCTTATGCTATTTTACTTTTTTATTTACTGGATAATAATTATTTGTATACGGCTTTATAATTTCCAAAAATATTTTACACACATTCGTTTATTCACCATTTTTTTTTTACCAACAAAGCTACTTAGGAAATAGGAAAGTAATATGATAATTTTAGAAAAAAAGAAATTCAACTTGATATTTAACCCTATCTTAATTTAAATGTAGGTTGTTTGTTTGGTTTTAATCTTTGTAGACTATCTATTTCTTAAAATCCTCTGGCTTAATATTTCTGTAGTGTTCAGATGCTATCTTTCATTTAGAGAATCATGTAATCTTGGAAGTCGAGGTCCTTTTCGACTGGTGCTAATTAAATTCATCTAATTAAATCTTCCCGGAACTCTGAGCTCACATTCATTCTGCCTTCTTAACACCTCCAATTGCACATATCTCAAATTTCAGACATAAGATGTCCAAAATGCAAATATTTCTTCACAGAGTAACCTCCCTCCTGTGTTTTTCCCATTTTAATAAGTGCACTATCATTTGCCTTTTTGTTCAAAACCTAAACTCAGGAATCTTTCTTGCTTTTTTTTTTTTCATTTGTCTAACTTTCCGTTCAGACTCTGATTCGAACAATATCTTAAGTCAGTAAAATTCTATCTGCATTGCTACCACCTTAAGTTAGGCCTCCATAATGTATATTCTGTGCTTTTACAACAGTTTTTAACTAATCTCTTTGCTTTCTACAAGAGACCATTCTCCATTAAGAGGTCCAAATGAAACTCTTAAATTGTAAATTAATATTTTTGTCTCCCACACATATACTTAGGGAAAAGTTCAAACTCTTTGCCATGGCCTTAATGTTGTGCATAATATGACACCATTTCTATGAACTTCACTTAAAAAATTGTACCTTGCTCATTAGCCCCCACGTGGGTAGGATTGAAATTACTCATTCAAACATATCCTTATCTGTGATTGTTACAATTTTCTTCTTTCTACCTAGAATTCTTTCTTAGGTTTATGTTAAGTTGATTTTCCTCATTTTTGAAGTCTGCTCTTAAATATGATCCTTTCAGAAAGGCCCCTTTAAGACCATATTTAAGGATGTTCTCTTGTAAATATTGATCTCTATCACAAACAAAAACACAATAACAAAAAAATCTACAAACAAGAAAGAAAAAGTTATCCATATGCCACTGCTTAAATAAATATTATTAATGAAGATCACTTCTGT
>NW_012143079.1:2522920-2523863 GCF_000956105.1 Propithecus coquereli | reverse complement strand
TTTCTTTCTGTTTTTTAGTAGAGATGGGGTCTCACTCTTGCTCAGGCTGGTCTTGAACTCCTGAGCTCAAGCAATCCTCCTGCCTCAGCCTCCCATACATTTTATTAATCCACTAATGTATTGATGGGCACTTGCATTGATTCTACATCTTTGCAATTGTGAATTGTGCTGCAATAAGCATTCGAGTGCAAGTGTCTTTTTGAAAAAATTCCTTTTTTTCCTTTGGATGAATACCCAGTAGTAGGATTGCTGGATCAAATGGTAGGTCTACTTTTAGTTCTTTGAGGAATCTTCATATATTTTCCATAGAGGTTTCACCAGTTTGCAGTCCCACCAACAGTGTATAAGTATTCCTTTCTTTCCACATCCACACCAGCATCCATTGTTTGGGGACTTTTTGATGAAAGCCATTCTCATTGATGTTAGGTGATATCTCATTGTGGTTTTGATTTGCATTTCTCTGATGATTAGTGACACTGATCATGTTTTCATATGTTTATTGGACATTAGTCTATCTTCTTTTGAAAAGTTTCTGTTCATGTTATAGCCCATTTTTTAATGGAGTTGTTTAATTTTTTTCTTGCTGATTTGTAGAGTCTGATTATTAGCCCTTTATTGGATGTATAGCATGTGAATATTTTCTCCCATTCTGTAGGTTGTCTATTTGCTCTGTTGATTGTTTCCTTAGCTGTGTAGAAGATTTTTAATTTAATCAAGCCCCCCCCCTTAATTTTTTTTAATTTTCGTTGTTGCTGTGATTGCTCTCAAGGTCTTCTTCATAAATTCTTTGCCTGGGCCACTATCTAGAAGAGTTTTACAAACATTTTCTTTTAGAATTCTTATGATTTCATGTCTACAACCATACCACCCTGAACTTGCCCAAACTCATCTGATGAGCTATTTTTGACAATTGCCAGTTTCCAAGCCATCAGTATCAATACAC
>NW_012143079.1:2520771-2522870 GCF_000956105.1 Propithecus coquereli | reverse complement strand
AACTACTTGTGTGACTTTGAAACATTTAATTCAGCGAGCTTCAGCTACCTCATATGCAAACTCAAGTAAAAAATAAGACCTCCTAATAGGTAACAGGATTATTAAGTAGTAGGATTATTAGAAAGATTACATAAAATGAAAAAAAATATCCAGAATATTGAACACACTGGCTTTTACAGTAAAGGCTTCATAGGAATTATCTTCCGCTGGATGTATATTTTCTGTCTCAACTCATCCAGCACTCTTCATCTCCCTTCCTTGCTTTATTTTTCTCCATAGCTCTATCATTTTATAACAAGCTAGGTATGTTAATATTAATCAGGTTTAATGTTTGTCTTTTCCCAATCGTACGTAAAATTCATAGGGCAAAATGCTGGGTGTTGTGATCCCTTCTGTGTCCCTACCACCTAGAATAGTGTCTGAAAGATAAGAGATAGTGAATAAATCATCCTTGAATCAATGAGTAATACTTCTTCTAGTTATTATTGTCAAAAATTGTTAGATTGGTTTTATTTCTTTATGTATTTACTGTTAGCCATCGTCAAAAATGACTAATTGTATAATCGAAAGTGGCAATCCTCTCATTTAACAAGAAAAAAATACAAATATATTTTCCTTTAATATAGGAGTTAATATCAGGTGTGAATTATGATTTTTGAACTCTTTATATAAATTATAAGTGTACAAATCCTTTCCTTACCTTTATTTGAGTTTTGAGTAGACTTAAAGATAGTAGTCACAATATACAACAGCAAATATTCATGTATACTAAATATTTGCCAGCCTGTCTTGCAGGTGCTGGGGATGTAGTCAGGACAAGAATATTTCTTCCTTTTCTGTAGTTCACATTTTATTAAGGGGGATGTAAAATAAACAATTAAAATAGAAAAAACTCAGAAAGTTAAAAATAATGTTACTTGAAGCATTGTAAGGGGATAAACAGTGAGGAGTTACTTTTATATGTGGCTTATCAGAACAGGCCTCTCTGAAGAAGTGGCATTTGAGCAGAAACCAAAGTAAAATGAGAATGTTATCCCTGTGAATACTTGGTGGAAATGCCTCTGAGAACAGAGATCGACACACGTAGAGATTCTAAGGGAAGAACAAACTAGAACATTTGAGAACATAGATAATATTTTTATGGTTATAACTGATTAAGAAAAATAAAGTTGGAAAATTACTAGAGTTAGATTTGTAAAGCCTTGTATGCATTTTATACAATTTTAATTTTGAGTATTGTAGGAAGTCAATGAATATTTTAGATTAAGAGATGAAATAAGATTCATTGATTGTTATTAAGAGTATAGATTTTAGGAGACAAAAACAGAAAGACTAGCGAAAATCTGTTGGTGTGACTTAAGTGGCAGGTAACTAGGGCTTTCTGGCTTGGATTATACTGATTGTGATAGGAGTGACGAGGAGTCATTTGATTTGAGATCGATTTTGAAGGTAGAGTTGAAAGGAGTTACAAATGAATTTGATATGAATAGGAGAAAAGTAAAGAAATAGTGAGACTCCCCAAAGTTTTTAATCTACACAATTCAGTGAATATTGTCAAAAATTAAGAAACAGAATGTTAAGAATACGTGTATGATGGGCAGTGTGTGTTGCGGCAGGGGGGATTAAAATCCAAGAGTTCTCTTTGGACATATTTAATTTGATAAGCTTTTAAAATTTCCTAGTGTCAGCTATTTAGATGAACACATTGGTCTGTATCTAGGAAAGAGATCAAGCCTGGAGATTAAAATCTGGGAGCTACTAGTATAGAGACACTATTAAAACCATGGAAGTAAATGATGTCATCTAGGAAGTTAGTATAAATAGAAAACACAAAAAGTTTCAAGGACTATCTCTTAGTCCATAAAAAAATTATACGTTTGGAAGATAAGGAGAATCCAACAAAGGAGAGTTAAAAGGAATGGCTAGAGTGATAGTGGTAAAACTAGAGACACGGTACAGAAAGTAGTTCATGAAATAGGAAGAGATTCACTCCATCAAAGAATGAATGAGTGACTAAGTCCTCAATGACTAAAACTTAATACTTTAAATTTAAAAATGAAGGTCAACATAGTCATAGTAGAAGTAATGAACAATTAATT
>NW_012143079.1:2505928-2507046 GCF_000956105.1 Propithecus coquereli | reverse complement strand
TATCTTTTTTTTAAAAGATAACTGCAGCAGGACAGATCCTTGAATGCCCTTGGCCAATCAGTCTGTTCCCCTTTTTGCTTGCAATTCTTGGACAGAATGTATTGAGCATGCAACCTGAAACAAGAAGAAATTTTCCAGAACAGCTCAGGTTTTGTCCTTACCCCTACCCAAATAGGATATTCTGCAACACTTGAACTCAGCAAACCAAGTCGCCCTCAGTATATAAAACTCAGAGTGGGGTTCTTTTGAGGCTCTCAGTTGTGCTGTGAAGTGGGGCACTTGCAGATGAGACTCCATCCACTCTGTGCAACTTGCCTGAGCCTGGGGAGGACCAGCTCACCATGGAGCCCAGGTTTCTGTTAATTCTTGCTGCCTATCTGTGAGTAATAAAGTTGCTTTGCCTGACTTGTACCAGTGTTCTGTCACACCAGAATAGAACTAAGAATGTAAGTGGTAGAGGTACAACTGCTGTGGCAGCTGGATCTTCATTGAGCTATTGCCAGAATCAAGAATCCTTGCAGAACTCTGGCAGCTGTGTTTTGCAAAGCCTCCTGCAAGACTTAGAAAACTTAGCAGAAATTGATGAGGTGTTTAGATTCCTCCCCGGGATTGGTAACCTGTGCACAATGTTCTTCCGAGATTGACATCAGCACATGATATTTCTGCTTAACAATGACACTACACATCGAACTGGAGGCCTAAGTCAGTTTATGTAGAAAGGCATGAAAGCAGAATTGTGGCCATACATTGATATTAGTAAAGCAAATAGTCATTGTCGCAATAATAATTGCAATTTAATAATGTCTCATAAAGAAACAACGAAGTACTTAATGAAAGCTAAGGAGGATGCATACAAGCAAACGAAATTTTGATAGGTTTTGTTTTTAAGATATGTGTAAAAATATTTCAATTTTTAGTATGTCCTTTTACAGACTGAGTAAAGAAATTGAAGACAGGAGAATTGGCTAAATTCCACAAAAAAGATGAAAGACATACTAAAATAATGAGACTCTAGTCACATATTGCTCAGGATCATCATTAAGACATGAATATCAATTTGTCAAAGACTTCCTGTGCCTTAAGCAGAAGGTGCATACCTTTGAGGCATATGTGAATCT
>NW_012143079.1:2504608-2505878 GCF_000956105.1 Propithecus coquereli | reverse complement strand
AAAAAAAATTATCAAAGGCAAAAACATCAGAGGGAAACCAGTCACATGTCTAGAAGACAGATATCGGAAATCAAGGCATTGGCAGAGTCAGCTCCTTCTCGGAGTCTCAGAGGAAAGTATGTCGCATTCCTCTCTTCTAATTTCCAGTAGTTGCCAGCAACCTTTCACATTCTTTGCTTATGACAATATAACTCCAATTTCTGGCTCCATCTTCACATGGTATCCTACCTGTGTCTTTTCTTCTCCTACAAGGAGGACAATCATAACTGGATTTAATTAATAGTCCACCTTACTCTCATCTTAACTATAACCTTACTCTCATCTTAACTATAACTTCATCTTAACTAGTCACATCTGTAATGATGTTATATCCAAATAAGTTCACATTCTAATGTTCCAGGAAAACCATAGATTTTGGAGAGCACTATGAAGTCCAGCACAAGGCAGTAGTGTATGGAAAGAAGTAATGCACAAAATACGTGAAATATGTAGAAGACAGATATTGCTAATTGCTGTTAAAAGAATAAAGCACATAAGGGAAAGGGAGTATTGCTATCTTGAAATGAGCGGTCAAACAAGTTACCCTTGAAAATTCTTAAGGATGTGAGAGAGGGATGGTGCCTGAATATATATATGATCACATAATATGTCAATTAATAAATGTGCAAATATTTCTAAAGACTCAAACTATAAATTTCATGTTTGCAATAGTAAAATCTAACTATACTAACTATTCTAGACTCAAACTTTTTATCACTCACAATTTAATTAGCAAAATCTTTGAAGAGGAAAACAGATGCTGAATGTCAAGCTTACTTCTCTGCATTCCCTTATCTCCAATATCTTGGTCGCTAAGGACCTAGCTGCTTCAATAATGCTCAACTGTAATTTTTATCTCCCCCTCTATTGCCTAAACAATTCTGGCTTCTCTATCTCCCTAAAACCATTTTCTGTTTAGCTTCTTATCAGATATGCCCACAAGGAGGAAAATAGCTGCTAATTTCACTGTTAGTGATGGTCTGCTGCAAATTTTTTTATTCTGAACATAAGCAGAATTTCTCTTCACTTTTCTGATGTTCATTTTTTTCACACTGTAACATCTCTGAAAATGTCCATGACATTGCACAACTGCTGTTAACAAACTGTCAGTCACAATGTAATTGCCATTATCTATACATTTGTGATGTACAAACTTGATTATATCTTTATATTTTTGATATTTCAAATGAGTTAAGTGTATTGCTGTTATTATCTATTTTTTTTTTTTTTT
>NW_012143079.1:2500760-2502630 GCF_000956105.1 Propithecus coquereli | reverse complement strand
ATGTTGACCTGGAATTCAAATTAAGGTTTATATTTTTCCAAAGTCTTTGTTTTTAAACAAAACTATCTTTCAATATTAAAGTTTCCTCTCTTCTTTTCTCCACATTCTTTCCATGTTTTCCTTCCTTCCTTCCTCTCTTTCGTTCTTCGTTTCTTCCTCTTCCTTCTCTTTCTTTTTTATTCTCTGCTTCTGTTTCAGCCTTTTTCTTTTTAACAAGACTGAAAAGAGAGAAATTACATTTATAATTATTAATGAACTACAATCTCTTTAGCACTGTTGATAAGCCATGGTAACAATACTGAAATTTTCCTCAGTTTTTCCATATTTAGTCAAAGTTATGTTAAATTTTTCTTCACTTTTTATCAAATGGCTTTTACCAATAACTTTCTGCATAATGAAAATTTCAGAACTTTAAATAAATCATTTAACTCATCACCATCTCCATTATATTTTTAAGTAACATGTTATCAACCCTGACACATTTATTATTAGGAGTAAATGTTAGTGTTTAATTATTCATTATGTGACTATGCCATAGGCAACATTTTGAAATTTCTGTATATCTTTCCTAAGATCAAAACACAATTTTTAAGCAGAACAATATTTAATTTATTCATTCAATCAACACCCTCTCCCCTTAAAGAAAGTAAATGCCTTCTAAGAAGAATGAATATTTTTTAAAGAAATGTTAATCAATGAGAAAATCATCTGATTTAAGTAGATTATACTTTTTAAGTAACAGCATTGAGTATAATTTATCAAATTTCTGTTTTGTCATAGACAACCCATATTTGAACTTAAACAACCAAGTTTGCCTTCAACACACCATAAAATTACAGTAGAGACAATGTGCTAAATATTAAGTTAGCCAAATGTGCACATTTAACATATTTCCACTTTATCTGGAGAAGTTTGCTCCTACCCATGATTAGAAGCAAGTCACTAGGCATTATGTATGCTTCATTCATTTTTCGGTATTATTTTAGTTTCACAGAAGCTGCTCTGTTAAGATAAACTTTGGACATCCTTACTTATAATATGTTCTACCTGATTTTTGTATTACCTTTTATGCCTACAGAGATTTGCATTCATTATTATTGTAGAATGCCTACAGATTACCTTTGAATATCTAACAGTGACATGTTCTTTTGATACATTAGGGATGTGAGATTTAAGAGTCTTGAGAAGCTTAAACTGTATTAAACTTTTATTAACTAAGGATTTTCTCTATGTAATTGAATAACTCAAAGCTCTGACAGCTGACATGACTTAACACAGATTCAATCTTCACATTAAGTTAAAAATAACTTTCATATTTTTGAGTTAAGAAAGTAAAATAAACTTTCAGTAAACATCATTTAATATTTCTTTTTGGAGTTATATTTACTTAGCACTCATGACCTAAATGATCCTTTATAAGTATAATTTTTAAGCACTTGTCCTTTCTGAAAGTAGCTTTGGATTATAAATTCTGATGCACCACAAGAAATATATTCTGGTTTATACTATGAAATTTTTTGTTCATAAGCAAATAATATTTTCATATTTTAATGAAACTCATATTGCCATGTAGTTAAGACTTCTAATTTTTGAAATTATCTTTTAAATAAAGTCAAACATTGCTTTATTGTATTCATTGGCATTACTTCCCTAAATGCATTTTATATTACTTAAAATTGTATATATGATACCACAAAAGCCTTTTCAAATGCTTAGTGCATTTAATTGGCTGATTAATTTCTGAAATTTCATATTAAGAATAAATTTGACTATGGCACACCAGACTTATTAATTATTAATTGACTTTTAGAAATAAGGTGATATTATTTGGGTACTCAGTTTGAGTCAGGAAATACATAATACACCCATA
>NW_012143079.1:2499473-2500710 GCF_000956105.1 Propithecus coquereli | reverse complement strand
GTCAGGGTATACATAATGTTTAAGAGCAAGGGAAACTGACAGAAGAAGTATCTGTGTCTAAGTCATTTGAAAGATTCAAATTGAATTAATATTCAATTTACTATATTTCTCTATATCTCAATTTTTGTCTTGGATAAAGTGAAGGCAATAATATAATCTAACAAGCAAGATTGTTGTGAGCATTGGAGTAAGCAGTAACTATTGAGTGTTTTTTTACCATTGTGATGTATTCAATGTAGCAATAGTACCACAGTATTAAAAATTTATATAAAGTGTTTTAGAAGTATAGAATTTTACACAATTATGGTTTATATACATTAGACAATATGATTTCAGCAATCTATGCAATAAAATAACAACAATAGGAGGTAAGATAGGGGTCCAACTGCCAATGTTTCGCATGTGGAAATTCAGTTGTTCCTGCATCATTTGTTGAAGTGACTTTTCTTTCCTCATTGAATAGACTTGGCAACCTTGTCAAAAACACATGGCCCTGGACAGAGGGGTTTATTTTCGAACTATTAATTCTATTCCATTGACCAATATGTTTATCCTTATGCCAGTATCACATTGTTTTTATTATTGTTCCTTAGTAGTAAGTTTTGAAGTTGAATCCTCCAACTTCGTTCTCATTTTTCAAAAGTGTTTTGGATATTCAGAGCCTCTTATAATCGGTTTTTCCAAGTTTTGAAGTTGAATCCTCTTTGTTCTTATTTTTCAAGTGCTTTGGATATTCTGAGCCCCTGTAATTCCATATTTACATGAGAATTCATTTTTCTAACTTTGCAAACAAAATGAAATAAAAAGCTGTTGAAATTTCAATAGGGATTCCATTGAATCTGTAGATCTCTTTGGATAGTATTGACATTTTAGCAGTATTAGGTAGTCCAATCCATGAACATGATATGTCCTTTTATTTACTTAGGTCTGTAATTTCCAACAGCAATCGTTTGTAGTTTTCTCTGTAGTGACTTTCATATCCTTGGTTAAATTTATTTGTAAGTACTTTGTTCTTTAGGATGTTACTGTGAATGAAATTGTTTTCTTAATTTCCTTTTCAGTTTGTTGATTGCTGAAATATAGAAACACAATTCATTTTTGTGTGTTGATCTTGTATCCTGCAACTTTGCTTAATTAATTTATTAGTTTTAGTATCTTTCTTGTGGACTCATTTCAATTTTTTATATATAGGATTATGCCCTCTGTGAATAGATTTTTTTTTTAATTTCTTCTTTCA
>NW_012143079.1:2483632-2488251 GCF_000956105.1 Propithecus coquereli | reverse complement strand
ATGTCCTATGGATATATCAGAAAAGTAAATAGACTATTAAATATAATGTCATGTGTTTAAATGCAAATCTTCTGGAAAATAAATAGGGAAGAACATTTAATCCAATCCTTGGGGTGACACAGATTTCTGGAGATGAGCCGGACCTAAGACTTGAAAGTGAACTGTTATTTTTCTAATTGAAGGAACTAGAGAATGCAACCTTTGAAAAGAACTATAAATGAGAGAAAGTATATTCATTTGGGAACTGTAAGTAGTGCAGTACAATTGGATAGCAATCTGATAATTGTAAAAGTAAGGGGCTTGGTAAAATATGAGGCTGAATTACTGTCAGGAACTTGATAATGCCTTATTTAACATACAAGTCAGTTTTCAGTGTACCTAAGGACAAGGGGAGTTGCGAATACGTGAGTTTTTTTGAAAGGTTGCTGTGGCTGTAGAGTGAAAGAGAAACTAAAGAAGGGCAAGACTGAGAATAAGGAAGAGCAAAGAATATGTAGCTATCGTCTAAAATGGCATTTAGAGCAGAAGCTAGTTAGCTAGCTAGCTGGATGATAGATTGACAGAAATCATTGGCAGAAAGACAGATAGGTGCTTTCTAAAGCAGGTCTCACCCCTTTACAACTAGAAAAAAGGGTCCCATTTCCTTCCATAACCAAGTTATAAACATGTGAGCCTTGCACAGCCTACTTCTCAAAAATAATTGTATCAGCAATTTGTACCCCAGCAACTGTGAGAATTCTTAAAGCATTGGCCACATATGCAGTCAGAAAAAAATCTTTCAAGTTGTTCTCAGGCCTTCTCATTTCCCCCCAGAACTTATTTATTTATTTATTTATGGTTTTCAGACTAGACATAATTTTATTTGGGGGTTATCTATATTTTATAATTTTTCTTTGATCAGCACTTATTATACTTAGTAAAATTTATTTATTATTTTTATTTCTATAGATTTAAAGGGTATAGGTGGTTTTTGTAACATGGATGAATTTATAATGCTGAAGTCAGGGTTTTTAACTGTACCTATCACCTGATGAGTGGTAAAGAAAACCTGCTATACATATACCATGGAGTACTACTCAGCCAAACTTAATGTTTTCTTTGTCAGCCTGCAATAAGCCTAATCACAGCAACTCTGTCTCTATCTGTATTTATCACTTCCATTTCCCCTTCTGAAATCAGAGGAGCCATTGCTCTCAATAACAATCATAAACTCTCTCCGAATTCCCCAAAGCACAAACTGATAACTGAATGTAACTTAATGAGTATTTTCTTACAGTCCAATGATAATAAAAAGTAAAGTAATAAAGAGCAGTAGTTCTCCAAATTTTCCATGCATAAGAATCATCTAGGGAGCTTGTTAAAACAAAGATGCTTAGGCTCCATTCCTAGTAATTTTGATTCAATAGGACTAAGGTGATTCCCAACAGACTACATTTCTAATAATTTCCCAGGTGATGCTTCTAGTCTGCATAACTTACTCTGTGTAATAAGGATGGAGAGAAAATTGCTGCCCAAGCTGAGCCATAATGTAATGTCTCTTACAAGATAATCTTGTTCCCTCACTTTCACCTGCCCTTAAATTGGACAGGACTTGATGAAGCAACTTCAAATCATAACCAATATTTTTCTATTCTTGGGAATCCTAGAGAATAGACTAATAGTTTGTACTGAGAGCCCTCTTCTTACTTCATACAAAGACTGTATCCCCAAATCTTCATGTATTATCCAATATTACTATTTTCTAAAGACGACTTCTAATAGATTGTTCAATTGCCTTTAGGGAAACCTCCTCTTCTAAATGATGTGGTCTGTTATCATAGTGGAGGAAAACAGCAGCAATTTTTTTGTCATTGGTAGAATTTTATTTTGCTTATTTGTTCAAATATATACTTGTGTAAGACTTACCATGTGCTTTTAAGCACTATATAATGATTAATTCATTTAATCTTCATAAATGTCTTATGAAGTAGATAAGGCTATAACCTTCTTTACAAATGTGGAAAATGAAGTACAAAGAGAGAAAGTAAATTTCCCACACTCACATAATTGATAACAAAGACTGTGGTCTGGTTCTAGACCCCATATTCTTAGCTACCACCTTATGCTATTTTTCCATTTTACACAGAAGCCACTCAAAATTTGTATTATTTAAGCTTTTCCATCTTTAACTTGTTGTGCCAGAAAGTAACAGGTAAATTTGTGCAGAAGTTGAACTGGCATCAGCATAAGGATCAAAGGACAAATTATCAAATCAATAGTCAATGTTGCAAGTGGAAGTTGGAGCTCCACTGTGTCCCTGTCATTGTGAATGCTGAGCTTTTCTTTGAAGGAGGCCATTGTGACATATGGTATAGAAAGAAAAATAAATCTCAGCTTCATATGAACACATTTAAAGTCAGGGAATTAAGTATAAACCACTTCCACAAAAGACATAAAATATCTCATGGGAGAGAGATGGCTACTGAGTCACAACAGAAAAAAACGGGGGCACAGAATCTGACCTACAAAATATATGGGGAGCAATATTTACCAATCATGTCTACCTAGGGTTTCTAAATCAAATTCCTCAGAGGAGATCTGGAGATGTTATTGCAAATGCTAATAGGACAAAAGAAGAAGGAGAAACCAAGGTAAAGCTGTTGGGAATTGAAGGCAGAGTAGGAGGATGAAGGGTCTGGGGAGAAACAGAAGAAGCACCCAGAGGAGTTCCCTAAACTTCTGTTTAGAGTCATTTCATACCTTATGTGTGGCTTGTAGTTTCAGGCACTGCAATTTTATTTGGCTGTATTTAGCATCTGGGTATGGCAGAATGGAAGAAGAGAGTAAGATCCTTAAATTGCTACAGAAAAAAACAGAAGGATGCTGGCCCTTCCCTCTCCACTACTCCTATATCTCTGGCATGTTTCTTTCCCGTCTATGGACTGCATGGTGTACTTCAGACCTATTGTCTTTGTTTTTTAAATCTAGGCCATTGATTTTATCTTCCAATTTCATTCCTCAACCATTGTCATCTGGTCCTCTTTGGAACATACTTTGGATTTATTCTGAGACTTGTCTTGACTTGGGGAGTCCTCATTTCTTAACTTTTCTCTCATCAGTCATGGCAATGAATTATAACACATATTTTCAAGAAAGACAAGAAAACCATATAGATGATAGATTCATGACAACTCAAACACTAAAGATTTGAAAACCAGGAAACTCAAATTAGCGCTTGAACTCCAGTCCAACTTTGGGAAGCAGGACTACTGATCAGATAGAGTGTGATATGTAACAGTTGTGATGGAAATATCTTTACATAGAATTTCTTCCCTTCATTCATCGTATTTTCCATATCTATGACTATATTCTAGTTTTATTCCCCAATCTCCACTATTATTAATATATCCCTACCAGATTGTTTTACCCTTAGTATTAATACATATTACATTTATTATATCTATAGCTACTCATTAACATATTATATGATTTTACTGCAATGTACCTGAGTTTTGGCATCAAGAATACCTCATTTCAAATACTGGCTCCATCATTTCTTTGCCCATCTCCTTTCCATCTTCAATTTACTCCCTTATAAAATGGAGTGTGGGATATCCCTCTTAGATAACTGTGAAATTTTCGGGATGGTATGTGTGAAGCCATTTATAAAAGGAACTGTTATGAAATGAGACATCATTGGCCAAATACCTTTCTCTTTCTCATATGCAAACATGATGTGTACAGTTATAATGGCTATCTCGTGATATTTAGTGTCAAGTCCGAGGACAATAACTAAGGATGCCAGTGCTCAAAGATAGGAATAGCCTAGTTATTGATAATGATATATTTGAACTTTTGAATGACTCCTAGGCCAATCCATCTTAAAAGTTGTTTTTTTTTAGTAAATTCAGCAAACATCCTAGCCACAACTAGTTGGGTTTTCTCACATGCATTCCAGAGAATTATTACCTGATGAGGTTAAAAATAGAATTTGTTACTTAGCAAGGCACTAAACAAATCCAAATATGCAGTGAAAAACACAGCGAGGATGTGCAGCACCTATGGTAATGTGTTTATCTGCATTGTAACTAATATCTTCAATACTTACCTAACTCACCAGGGTTAATGAAGTGTTATTAGTCAGGAATGATTGTAGGCATTTAATGCGTAAAAATTTATGACAGTGAATCAAAAGCTTATTGGTTGTTTAAAGAGAAAATGATAATGTATTTATAACAATTTGTTTATAACACATGTAGAAATAAATACATGACAGCCATAGAACAAAAGGAGGAAAGGGAAAATGGAAGGCTGTAAGGTTCTTACTGTGTAAGTGTTATAACACTATTTGAAGATACTGTGATAAGCTAAAGATACATATTGTAAATCCTAGAGAAATCACGTTAAAAAATAAAAAGGTAGGCCGGGCGCGGTGGCTCACGCCTGTAATCCTAGCACTCTGGGAGGCCCAGGCAGGTGGATAGCTCAAAGTCAGGAGTTTGAGACCAGCCTGAGCAAGAGTGAGACCCTGCCTCTACTAAAAATAGAAATTATCTGGACAACTAAAAATATATATATAGAAAAAATTAGCCGGGCATGGTGGCGCATGCCTGTAGTCCCAGCTACTCGGGAGGCTGAGG
>NW_012143079.1:2478511-2481062 GCF_000956105.1 Propithecus coquereli | reverse complement strand
CTCACAGCAACCTCAAACTCCTGGGCTCAAGCAATCCTTCTGCCTCAGCCTCCCGAGTAGCTGGGACTACAGGCATGTGCCACCATGCCCGCCTAATTTTTTTTTTCTATGTATTTTTAGTTGTCCAGCTAATTTCTTTCTATTTTTAGTAAAGATGGGATCTCGCTCTTGCTCAGGCTGGTCTCAAACTCCTGAGCTCAAAGGATACATCCGCCTCGGCCTTCCAGAGTGCTAGGATTACAGGCGTGAGCCACCGCGCCTGGCCTTCAACTTACTTTTTAAGTTAGAAGTTTCTTACTGTCTTAAAAATTTAATGTCTCTTACTATCCCTTTTGCATTTTCTTTTGAATTAATTTTGTTTGTTGTTGTAAAGCTAATTATGGTCTTAGCTCTAGAATTTTTGTTAATAACTTTTATCAAATTGACAGATTTTCCTTCTATTCTTAGATTTCTGAGAGTTGTATGTGGTTTCTTTTAGTCATAAACAGGTATTGAATTTTGTCAAATACATTTTCCATCTCTTTGAGATAATCATATGGGATCCTTTTTACTGTCTAAGTAATAAGTTTCATTGATTGATTTTCAAACGTTTAAAACTAACTTTTGCATTCCAGGGATTAAACCCTACTTAGGAAAGTTGCATTATGTTTTCTATACATAGCTGGAATCAAGGTGTTATATTTTGCCATTTTTGTGTGTTTTTATTTCAAGATTATGTTGGCCTAATAAAATAAGTTTAGAAGTATTCCTTCTTCCTCTATTTTCTGAAAAAGTTTATATAATATTATTTCCTTTCTTCAATATTCAGTAGAATTTACCAGTGAAGTAATATGAGTTTAGAGTTTTCCATGAGAAGATATTTTTAATGGCTTATTCAATTTATTCAATCAATATAGGGCTATTCAGATTTTCTAATTTTTCATGGTGTCAGTTTTATTAAATTGTTTTTTTCTTGCTTCTTCTTTGGTCAGTGTAGAGTAAAGTTGATCGATTTAATTGCTCTCTTCAAAATGAACTTTTCATTGCTTGATTTTTTATTATTCCTTTCATAAGTCTGTTTTCTAATTCATTAATTTATGCTCTCATCGTTATCATTACCTTCCTTCTACTAAATTTGATGCAGCATGCTCATATTTTTCTTGCTTCTCAAGAATCTCAGTTATTATTTTTAACTTTTTCTGCTTTTCTAATGTAAGCATTTAAAATTATAAATTTATTTCTAAACGTATCTTTAGCTTCATCCTACAAATTTTGATAGGTTTTGCTTTTATTATCTGTTTAACATATTTTCTAATTTCCTTTGCAATTTTCTCCCTAACCCATAAGTTATTTAGGATTTACTAGTTTAATTTTCAGTTATTTGAAGATTTCCTAGATACCATTTTATTAGGATTTTTTAATGTAATTCCAATGTGACCAGGGTATATACTTTTTATATTTTCAAGCTTTTGATATGTATTGGGCTTTTTTTATACCCATCACTATCTAGTATACTTGAAACTTATCCCAGTCTACTTGAATATTATATGCATTTTGCCATTGCTTAGTCTGGTGTTTTTTTAAAAATGTCAAATAGGTCAATGAGATAATTGCACTATTTATGTCTTTTATACCTTACTAATTTTCTATCTATTTGTTCCATTATCTGCTGAGATGAGAGTGATAAAACCTTCAGCTATAATTGTGGATTTATCTAGAGTGCTTTATTTTCGTCTATTTTTGCCACATGTATTTTGGAGGTACATCCATGATTATATCCTATTATTTGTTTTTATTACTACAATTTTTTATGGTTTTAATAATTTCTCTAATGTGGTAGACTTCAGAGAGGGTTCACCACTCTGTCTACACCCTTATCCTCAGAACCTGTGAATGAGTTAATTTACATGGCAGGAGAGATCTTCTAGATGTTATTAAAATGAAAAACCTAGAGGTAGGGACATTATTCTGGGTTGCCCAGGTTGGCTTAGTCTCACTAGAGGAGACCTTAACATGGGAGAAACTTTCCCAGCTGGGTCAGAGAGAAAGCTGCAATGATGAAAGAGGAGTCAGAGGGATGCAGCCTGAGAAGAAATCAACTCATTTTTGCTGGCTTTGAAGATGCAGTAAGGGGACTATGAGCCAAGGAAGAGGGCAGCCTCTAGAGACTGGGAATGGTCCTCTGATGACAGCCAGCAAGAAAATGGGGGCCCTCACTTCTACAACCACAAGAAAATAAAGTCTGCCAACAACCTGAATGAGCAAGAAGGGATTCTCCCTTAGACCTCCAGAAAGGAATGCAGCCTTGTCGATACCTTAATTTTATATTTAGTGCAGTGTACCTTGGGAGACTTCTGTCTCACAGGCATGTACGATAATATATGTGTGCTATTTTCAGCCCCTCCAGGCTCAAAGGATTCTCGAGACATTCATGAACAGACTTACACAATATGCTGCAAAACGGTCAAGGTGATCCACAGAAAAATTAGCTACCAGACGGGGAGAAAAATCAAAGCTAAATACTCTATTAGGGAAGACAATAAAATCCAGAAATTCAATAGCATAATACTCA
>NW_012143079.1:2476066-2478461 GCF_000956105.1 Propithecus coquereli | reverse complement strand
CACAGCACTCTGGCCAGGGCAACAGAGCCAGACTCTGTCTCAAAAAATAAAAATAAAAAAATAAAATAAAAAGGTATAGGTAATCAGCCAACAGTAGAGATAAAATCATACCTTAAAAAATAATCAGTAAATGCAAAAGAACCCCGAAGAAGTGGAAACAAGGAAGAAAGAAAAAATGAGACAAATAGAAAATCAACAGCAAAATGATATAACAAACAATACTGATGATTACATTAAAGGTAAATGGTCCAATCACTCCAAGTAAAAAGCAGAAATTATGAGATAAGATAAAAAAGCAAATCCCATTTAGGACTTCTCAGTTTCTCTCACTTTTTTCTCTGTCCTGACTGAGAAATGCAGAGTTGCATGACCACTCCGACAACGTGTTCTCCCCTGTATGCTTGAACCCAAGCAGGGGCCTTCAACATTTCCAGAATTTAATAAAGCTGTTTAGGTTAGTGATCAAAAACATTCTGAGAGACTAATTCTTTTGCTAAACACACAGAAACTAGCCCTCACCCTGAGTCAAATTCCTTAAACTCTCATGTAAACTCCCTAAACCAACACCTCATGGCAGACATACCTAGGTAGAGCATCCCTTGTCTCACTGTTTTTCATAGGAATATGCTACAGCCACCCGTGTACATAACTTCCCCTAATAAATACTCTGGACTTATTAAAAAAAAAACAGCCATGAGAAATGTTGAGGGGCAGATGTCAGGGAAAATCTCACCTGGATTTCAGAAAATCAAAAGAGATCAAATCACACTGTTTTTTTCATTTATTGATACCAAAAATATAAATTTTTTCTTTTCCTCATTTAAATAAAATATCTCTATCAACTTTATTAGCAAGATGAATCACCCCGTTGGTAGATTAATGTCGTTCTTTTTCTATTTCAATATTATGAGGATTCTCAAAGCGGCAAATAGAATTTCAAATTCTAGTTCAAAGGAACTATTATTGTGACTCCAAAATGAAACAATCAGCATATGGTTTTATGGAATGAATGGTTGTCCAAATTTTATACGTTGAAATACTAACTACCAATGTAGTGGCATTAGTGGGTAAAATTTTGGGGCATTTTACCTTTTGGGAGGCAAAATTGGTGCATGAGGGTGAAACCTTCATGAATGGAATTAGTGCCCTTGTGAAAGGAATCCCAGAGAAATTGCTAGCCCTCTGTCCACTATGTGAGGTCAAAATGAGAAATCGGAAGTCTTCCGCTTGAAAGAGGGCCATCACCAAAACCTGACCACACTGGCACCCTGATCTCAGATTTCCAGCCTCCAGAATTGTGAGAAATAATTTTCCACTGTTTATAAGCCACCCACTCTGTGGTCCTTTGTTATAGCAGGCCACGCCGACTAAGAATATGGAAACTAAATTCTAAATCAGTCAAGCCCAAGTTGTAAGATAGAAAGCAAAAATTTTAGTCTAAAAATGGAAAGAAGCGATTAAGTTTCCACTCCTTGATTCCTTTACCTGTGTGTTCTGTCTATGGGAGAAACTGTAACACATATTGTACACGGGTTCTGAGCACACAAAGCTTGACTTCAGACCCATAATAAACCACGATAGAGTCCCATGAAACTGTGAGATAGTCAGTGCCCCTAAATTATGACAGATTACTATTGCTTTAGGTACAGTACCAGGGGCTACATTAATTTGTTTCAGCAAAGAGACTACAAATTCATTAACTTTATTATAATCTTGCACTCCATGATACACCTGTCATATAAGTGGGCAAGATGTGAGTCAAAAGGGGAACATAATATGAATCTCCATTCCTGCATCTTAGCTGTAAACATTTTTATTATAAAATAGAACAAAAGTACTACCTATAGAACAATGCACCCATGTAATAAAGATTCAGGCCAAAATGGAGCATTTATAGAATATATGACACCATATATTTTCTATGTGCCCCCACAGAAGATCACCAGTATTCTGGCTTTTATAGAAATAAATTCCTTGATTCAAATGAAAATTTTAACTCCTAAACATATATGTCTAGGAATTATAGTTAATTTTTTCCAACTTTTAATATTTTATTAACACAGTTTCTCTTAGTTACTGTTTATATGGAATTTATTTTTTATATTACTTTCAACCTATGTGTCTCCTTATGTTTGAGATGTGCATATAGTTGAAAATGGATTTCACTCTGAAAACATTTTTTTACAGAGCATTTTAAAGCATCTGTTTTTAAAGCACTGATATACAAGCATCCATCACTATCTGAATGCATTATCTACTTAATTTAGATAATATTAATAAATGATGTGAGTTCACATGGTGAATATACAGATAGCAAGAGATATCTCAACAACATATCTAAGTATATTAGGATCCTAAGGGCTCATAAAAAGACTTTGAATATCAAAGATTCAGA
>NW_012143079.1:2464140-2472991 GCF_000956105.1 Propithecus coquereli | reverse complement strand
GTCAGAACAGTTCAAAGTTCTTGTCTGTTAATTTCTTTTTCTCTGTCATTTCTTAGTTTTTCCTTTTGACTTATTTTTCTGTTTATCGTCATAAATTTTTGTAGCTTCGCAGCTATAGCAATTTATGATTGGGTGCTGGACGTAATGAACATCATGCTATTGAATGTCTGGATTTTATTGTCTTCCTTAATAGAGTGTTTAGCTTTGGTTTTTTCCACCTCACATCTGGTAGCTAATTTTTATGTGGATCACCTTGACACTTTTCTAGCATATTTTATAAGTTTGTTCATGAATGTCTCGAAAATCCTTTGAGCCTAGATTAGCACTTCCCCTAACAGAGCCTTTCTGTAGTCTTTATCGAATGCCAAGTTGCTCAACGATGTTTATACTGGGCTTTTTGGACATTTTATCCCTAGAGAACTCTTAGAGTTTTTCGTCTCTCCATTCCCTGGTATTTGTTCCCCTCCCCAGGAATTGTCTGTGGCTGATCTCATGAAGTTTCATCCAGAGCATGTTCAGTTAATATTTGGCTAAAGATTCAAAGAAACCCACATGTACATTTCTGAAGCTTCTTTTTTACATAATTCCCTCTCTCTCTGAAATCTTGCCACACAAATTCTATTCCCTTCAGTATCTCAAACATCAATCTTTGTCTCCTCACCTCAGTGAGACCACAGTGTTCTCTTTGCCCTTCCCTTGTCTGCATTGATGTTAGGAAAGTGCTCTCTCTAAGGAAAATGAGGCAATGGTGGAGCTCACACTGTCTGTTTCTCTTCTCTTAGGGATCACAGTTTTCTGCTTCCTGTTATTCAGATTTGAAAATAGTTACTTCATATGATTTTCCGGTTTTTAAATTATTTATGGTTATTTATTCTATCATGATTATAAATGAAAATCTCACACACATATGTGCACATGCACACCAGAGGAACCACTATGAGAAATCATTTATTATTTTGTACAGTCAACATTTACTCAGATTTATCAATCAACATTGTTAAATGTTTCATTGTTTTTTGTTATTTCCTGCATCTCAGATATTTCATCTTGTATCCTTTACTCTTCTGCTTGAAGAACACCCTTTAATATTGTCTTTGCTATGGTTCTTTAAGTGTCAAAGTCTCTCAGCTTTTGCTATTTTACTTTGAAAATGTCTTTATTTCATTTTCATTCTTGGTTGATGTCTTTCATGTAAGAGGAATAATTAAGCTGTAAACTAATTTTAATTTGGAAATGTGATTTATCCCTATAAAATCTGTATTTTCTCAGATGTAAATGTTAGGAGTTAGAGGCTTAATTAGAACCAGATTAAACATCTTAGAGAAAGACTACTTCATAAATGACATTAGTACTTCATATTGCACGATTTTCGTACTGTTAAGAGGTATAATAGATTTAAATGCCCATACGTCTTTGACAGTCCTCCTATCAATAATCAATGTTTCCTCCCCTTGAATCTGTGAGGATACTATGACTATTTTAAATAAGAGAAAAGATTTGGTGTCAATTTCTCTTCCCAGACCTTAAGAGACAAAAAACATCATTGTAATGGGTTAACTATCATCCCTTCAAAATTCATGTCCACCAGAACATCAGAATGTGATCTTATTTTGAAATAGAGTCTTTGCAGATGAATCAGTTAAGAATCTCAAGATGAAATCATCTTGAATCAGGGTGAACTCTAAATCCAATGATTGGCATCCTTATAAGGAGAAGAGAATACATAGGAAAGGATGCCTTCTGAAGACAGAAGCAGAAATTGGAATCATACAGCCATAATCCAAAGAATATCAAAGATTGCTGGGAGACACCTGCAGGTAGAAGGAGACACTGAGGGTTTTTTCCTAGAGCCTTCAGAAGGAATATGGCCCTGATGTCAACTTAATTTGGACTCCTAGTCCCCAGATCTGTGAGATAATAAGTTCCTATTGTTTTAAACCACTAAGTTTGTGGTACTTTGTTGTGGAAGCCCTAGGAAACTAATATAATCCCCTAGGTCAATAAGAATATGACACTGACTATCTACAAATCACAAATGAACCACCCAACTAAATCTTTCTGACTTTTCGATCAGAACTTGTGAGCAAAATAGAATAGATTCTTTGAGCCCCTAAGTTTTGGGAGAGTTTGTTCTGCAACAATAGACGGGTTGTAAATGAGTTGTTTCCATACCCATAGCATCTCAATAGATAAGATGGAAACGTCATACCAATCTTAGTAGATGAAATAGAAATGAGTTGTATCCATACCAATAATAACACAAAACATGTGGAACTGACTTAGGGATGAAACAGCAGGTAGAATTTGGAAGAGCCTTAAGAATACAGTTGGTAAGGACTTAAATGATAGTGAGAAAAATGTTATTGGAGGTTGGAGAAAGAAGATGCTTATAATAGTGGAATGTTTTGTAGGAATGTATAAAGGGTACCTAGTTAACTTGTGGAGAGTGTAGAATATGGGCAGGCCATTGAAAGTACCTACTGGATTCTTCTCACTAACTAGAATAGAGTATAAGAACTGAAGATGAACCTAATAAGGAAATGTTTAGTTTTATAAAATTTACTGGAGATACAAAAAGTCTGAAATAGTCTTGTCAGAGAGTAAGTTTTCAAAGAAAGTATTAACATTAGTCAAGTAGCAAATCCAGAGCAAAATGATACAGTATAAAGATAAAGAAGTCAAGGGTGGAACATAAACCTGTCCTCAGAGTATGAAAAGATTTAAGGTAGTGTCTCATACACTATCTCAGCTACACAAAATTTTCTAAGGATTATAAGACTGAAAACTTTATAGAGCTCTGCTAATTAATAAACCTACTAAGACTGTTAAAAGTGTCATATCACCACAGATTTTCAAGGGCCCTAAGCTATAGAAGGTCTTGTTTTAATCATTCTGTGTATTTGGTTTTGTCCAGAGGAGGGCCTTATAATTTGATGTATAGTAAATTGCCAATATTTTTAAAGACATCATACCAAGTTGTACTGAAAAATGATAAAGGCTGTTCAAAAACAAGAGACGCCTTTGGATCCATGACTAACAGACAAAATACAAGCTAAAAAATATATGTACCCAGAAAAAAAAGAAGTATTATATTTAAAGACTTTAAGAAAGAACACAAATGACAGAGCCAAAAACTATGGCAAATCATTTCTAGGCAGTAGAACTGGGTTCTAATTAAGGAACTGGCACTATGTGCTGGGCAGGAATTCAAAAGTGGTATGAATCAGTGGCTGCTATGGGCTTCCTCACTTCCTTCTTTTTGAGTGGGAATGTCATTATGCTCAATTTCAAGTTGATATTTCCATTTCAAAATTAACATTATAAGAATCCTTCTTAGCTTCTTTTATTTTATGTTTGCAGTTCTTTTTCTATCATTAAAATATACTAGTTTCCAAAAAAATGACTTAGTTCTTTATAACTTTAATTTATTTATTTGTTTGTTTTTATTACAAAAGTATAACTATTTTTAAACTTATTATACCCCTATTGCTCTAGAAATAAAGTTCCTTGGTGAAATTCAGCATTTCTCTGCAGTTGCTTTTGGGTGTAGACTAAAGCCTAGTAACAAGGTTGCTGTATTTAAAAGTTACTTGAAAACATAAAAATATTTTCAATGTGATTATATTACAATTGGATTTACAGTTAGGTAAATTTACCTTTGTGTATAGATTTAGGATTTTTTTTTTTATTCTTGACTAATGTTTATTTTTCAAATAGGTAAATCATTTGCATGGTTCAAAATCAAGGCTATCTTAAAAAAAAAAAAAAAGTCCAGAAGTCTCAACCTCATTCTTATTTTCTCCACTCAGTTTCCACTTACTCAACACCATTAGACCATTTTGATTAGTTTCTAGTTTACTTTCATATATACTCATTATCTAAAATGAGTACATACAATGCACATATGTATGTGTGTTTGTGTATGCATAAATATATATGTGTGTGCATATATACCTGCACGTGTTCTTATTTATCAAATAAGAAAATTTGATTTTCAAATTTAGGACATTCATATCTATATTCTATATTCTTAGATATAGCTGTATATTTTTTCTAAAGGGGATTAGCAGTTGATAATTAATTATTCTGACAAGGCTTGTCATGTCTTAATATTATAGGAATTCAATTTTCAGATAACTAGATCATTATTAATTTCATGTCTAAACATATAAGATAACTACCCTGAAATTTTTAAAGATCTACGTCTTGGGAAACACGTTGTTTAACAACTATGGATCAATATTCTATGAGAAAATGAACACTATAAATATTTAAGGATATATATAGCAATTTTCAAACATCTGGTGTCACAAATGCCACACAGTCTTTCAAAAAGGTATTGAATGCGGCTACATAACTCTAGTGAGAATGGTTTTTACAAGAAAGTCCCAAAACAACAAATGCTGGCATGGATGCAGGGAGATAGGAATGTTCATATGCTGCTGATGGGACTGCAAATTAGTATAACCTTTATGGAAATTAGTGTGGAGATACCTCAAAGAACTAAAAGTAGAACTACCATTCGATCCAGCAATGCCACTACTGAGTATTTACCAAAAGGAAAATAAGACATTCTATAATAAAGACATCTGCACTAGAATGTTTATAGCAGCACAATTCACAATTACAAATATGGGGAAACAACCCGAGTGCCCATCAATACATGAGTGGATTAATAAAATATGGTATATGTATTCCATGGAGTACTACTCAGCCATAAAAAACAATGGTGAACTAATACTTCTTATCTTATCCTGGATGGAGCTGGAGCCCACTCTTCTAACTGAAGTATCACGAGAATGGAAAAACAAGCACCACATGTACTCACCACTAATTTGGCAGTAATTGATCAACACTTATGTGCACATATGAAAGTAACATTCATCGGTTGTCAGGCAGGTGCGAGGGGGCAGGTGGGGTTGGATAAATTAACACCTAATGGGTATGGTGCACGCTTTCTGGGGGATGGGCATGCTTGTAGCTCTCACTCAGGTGGGGCAAAAGCAATATATGTAACCTAAACGTTTGTACTCCCATTATATTCTGAAATTAATATATATATAAATATATAAAGTATTTAGAAAAAAGAGGACAGTCTTATGAATATGTAGTCAGTGTATATTGTGAAAATCAAATGAATGTGCTTATGACTCAGTCACTCAGAGAAACACAGAGCTGAACATTAACCACGAGCCATGGTGGACTTGGCCATCACATAACTATAAAGTGTTTTTATTCTTAGTCATAATAAAATTATCTTAATTTTGGATAATTATTTAAGATCAGTATATAAAAAATATAGAAACTGACACATACACATTAACAAGGCATATAAAATATTAATAATTCTCAAATCTGTTTCAATATGAAGTTCATGAAATCTGTAAGCTACATTCATTTGATCAAAATTCTCATGTAGCACATCAGAAGACTTAAGAATAATTCAAAAATCAATATTAAATGGAGAATGTAAAGATGAATTTATATTTGTGTGGGAATAAAGACTATTTTTAAGCATGTGTTAATATTAGAGGAGTGCATATAACCAAACTAAACAAAATATAAAAATACTAGATGTATCCTTGTGCATGTAAAATATAAGAATTTCAAATATTCACAATAAAATAGTTTTTAATCTAAAAAAAGGTATTGAAGATTTTATAGGTCTTTGATGTAATGACTTATTTTTGTCTATATTTACTGTTAAAAATTAAAATTTTTAAAATATTTAACTCACTTATAAATAACAAAAATAAACCCATTTCATATCAGCATGAAAACATATTCTTAAGGAAAATAACTGCACTTTCCAAAACCAAAATAAATTAGTGAAGAGCAATATTGCTCTACATTTTTTGCAGATCATTTTAACGCCTGGCAAAAAGAAGGCAGCTAGATTTTCATATCTTCTTTTGCATTCAGTGTATTACAATGTATTATTTTGGTTGAATTATATGAAACAAACTTGTCTCAACAAAGATACATAGTTGGAAAGGGGAGAAGTATTATTTCAGGTGTAATTATGATATCCTGATTACTACACCAAAACCTGGCAGGTGTTAGTTCCTTAAACTTTAGCTGTTATGTGGGCTCTAAGAACATAACAATGAACTCTTTATATTATTTTACATTAAAATTCATTGACCTATCTTGAACTTTGAAAGGATCTTTTCTCTAGGTATGCTTTTGTATCTGCGTACATCGGTCATTCGAAATATATTGATTCAATGAGCTATGGAGATGTTCTAAAAGTAGACACATTTCATTATTTGATATAAAAATACTGCCAGTCTCATCAGATGAGTCTTAAGTATTCTAAGTCTATCAAAGTAATAGTGGTGAATATTAGCTTTATAACTATAATTTTTTCTCAAAGACAGGATTTTAAATTGGTAATAAATACTGTCAGTTGTTTCCTGACAGTTTTCTGAAGTGTCTGGCTTACTTAGCTCATTTGCAAGAAATTACGTAACACCCAAATCAGACTAAATAGTCATAGTTTGTCAGTCATTTTTTAAAAATAAAACTGGTGTTCTGTAAAAAAATCAGTTACTTCAGCTCATGACTCAATCACAAAAATGTTTTTCCTGAAAACAACCACTGCAACTTTATGAGTACTTTTGATTTTGTCACACAGAATTTTTTTAAAAGCACTCAGAATTGAGATGTAATAAAATTAATAATTTTACTGCTCTGTCAAGAACATTCCTAAGTGAAACTGTCTCTCCCCCTTCACTCCTCCACTCTAGTGAGTTCATAGTGGAATAGAATATAATAACTTCTAATGCAGATTGAAAAGATTGACTTCATTATCAAGATGTGAGCAATTTTATCTACCTTCATTTCACAAAGGTGCATTGTCAACACAGTGAAAAAGATCAATATTGTCTTACTGTTAGTATGAAAATGATCTTGACCTTGTAATCTCTCTGAAAGTGTCTCAGGGAGCTTCAGAGTTGCTTGAAATTTATTATAAAACACAATGATTAACTGATTACTTGTGTATGTATTTCAAATAAATTTGGCATCTCCTGTGCACTTTTTAATTTCAAAGTTTCTCTTGATGTATCATTTGCAGCTTAAAGTCTCACAAAGTTAATAATTTCTAATGTCATTATCATCTATGCTGACTATGACTTCTATAGATTACTTATTTTGTCCTTCCCAAAATATTTCTGATCTGCAAAATCCTCAATTTCTTATGCTCCATTAGAAGATGTTACTTATTGCAATAGAGGGAATTGCTGTTATTTTAAATGCAGTAAGTTAGAGTTTGCAGCAGCAAGTCCATTTTCAAATTTTCAAGTTTTGTACTGGAAACAAATAACTAATTAAATTAATCATTTACTATCTTCACTGTATTAACTCTATTTTAAAATGAGTCATTGGTTTATATTTCATTCTACACTATTCTTGCCGTATAATTCATATCAGGCAAAGCAGTGAAGAATATTTTGATACTGTTTTCAGCAAAGTGCCTATAAGAATTAAGTCTTTAAGTATATATTTCTCTAACATTTGTCTCTGAAGTTATGTCATTGATTTTTTATTTAGTTTCTTATTAGTACCTATGTTCATGAAAAGGATCTGTTTTAATTGAATAAATACCTGAGAAGAAAGTGCAGAAGAGATTTACTCCATTGCCCTATGTATCTTTGTCAAAAGTTGTTTGTATATAAGATATTCATCTTCCCAGTTCCTCTTAAGGAAACAAATAGTTCAAATGTTAATGGAAAACGTAGTGTAATTTTTGTTATATGATTTGTTTCTTTGATTTTCACATTTTATTTATTTAATAAATTTTGTTATTGAGTCATTCAGTTATTGTTAAAAGCTATTCATAGAAATTTACATTCTAGGGCTTTAAAGATTGATTTCCAGAAAGGATTTAGAATAAACTTTCTGCTCTTTCACTTTAATAGTCATATGCTTTCATAAACATTATTAATAAGATTTGATATAGCCTAAAAGAAAAATGTTCTGTTCATAAATTTTAAAATACCTATATTTGCACTCTAGAGTAAAGCAAAATGATTCCAAATAAACTTCATTTTATGACTAAATTTACATTGATTCTCTGCTCATATCTAATGCTAATAATAATGGGTTGAGAAATAATTAATTGTGTTTTGCTCTGAATTGTTCAAAGAGACCAGAACATGTGGGAAATATTTTTCCCTATTTCCCAAGTCCCATCCCGATATATCAGGAAGTCAAATCACAAAGCCAGAACTTTTTTAAGGAATTCCTGTCTCAAGTAGAGAGACCCTAATTATGTCTTCTGTTGTTTGTTTTATTATATGCTGGTGTGGGAAGACTAAGGCATAAATTTATATGCTTAATTTAGTATAGAAGGAAGCACTTTACTTTCTCCCCAAAGAAATCTACTGCATTCTTCTTTACTTTTTTTTTGTTTTGTTTTAGTTCTACCTTAGTTTTGACTTCTATGCTTTTTTTAAAAAATATACATTTCAACTAATATTAGTAAATTTATAAAATTTTTCATTATCACAGTCCAGTTTTAGTACATACGCATCACCTCTCAAAATTCCTTGTGTTCGTTTGTAGTCCATCTCCATTTTCATGCCAGTCCTAGGTAAAAATTTATCTGCCTTTTGTCTCTATAGTTTTGACCTTTGCAACTATTTCATATAAATAAAATCATGTAATGTGTAATTATTGTGTGTGTGGCTGATTTTTAAATAAGTTTGGGCTACAATAATGAAACTAAGCTAAATATTTAGTTTTAAGTTTAAAATTGTGTGTATATGGCTTCCATAAATTAGTGAAGAGCAATATTGCTCTACATTTTTTGTAGATCATTTTAACGCCTGGCAAAAAGAAGGCAGCT
>NW_012143079.1:2460804-2463605 GCF_000956105.1 Propithecus coquereli | reverse complement strand
ATAGTAAATATTAATTGATATAACACACATACACAAAAGTTTTTTGGAGTACTCAATTTTTAAGAGTGTAAAGGATCTCTGATATCAAAATGTTTGAATACTGCTACTCTAGATACCAGGTTGGTGCAAAAGTAATTGCGGTTTTGGACCACGAATTTTTAAATCATTGTAACGAGGTTCAAGAACATCTTTATTAATCAAAACAGGAACCATTACAATCAACACATTTTTGACAATGAAAAGTTTTTTTTATTCCTGTAGTGTAAAAATCTGTGCTTCAGGATTCTAGAAAACTCTGGGAAAGCATTTTCTGTATCCTGCTGGTTGTGGAAGTGTTTTCCCTGCAAAAAGCTGTTGAGATGCTTGAAGAAGTTGGCAAGAGGTCAGGTGAACATGGCAGATGAGGCAACCTTCATTGCCCAATTCATTCAACTTTCAAAGCGTTGGTTGTTGTGCAACATGTGGTCGGTCGTTGTTCTGGAAAAGAATTGGGCCCTTTTTGTTGACCAATGCCAGCTGCAGGCATTGCAGTTTTCCATGCATCTCATCAATTTGCTGAGTGTACTTCTCAGATGTAATGGTTTTGCTGGGATTCAGAAAGCTGTAGTGCATCAGACCGGCAGCAGACCACCCAACAGTGACCATGACCTTTTTTTGGTGCCAGTTTTCCTTTGGGAAGTGTTTTTGAGCTTCTTATCAGTCCAACCACTGAGCTGGTTGTCGCAGGTTGTCCTGTAAAATCCACTTTTGGTCACACATCACAATCCGATTGAGAAATGGTTTATTGTTGTTGCATACAGTAAGAGAAGACAACACTTAAAAACGATGATTTTTTTTTTTGATTTTCCGTTGGCTCATGAGGCACCCACTTATCTAGCTTTTTCACTTTGCCAAGTTGCTTCAAATGCTGAACAACCATTTAATAGTTGACCTTCAGTTCTTTGGCAACTTCTCGTGTAGTTGTAAGAGGATCAGCTTCAATGATTGCTCTCAACTGGTTCTTGTCAAATTCCGATGGCTGGTCTCTGTGCTCCTCATCTTCAAGGCTCTCATCTCCTTTGCAAAAACTTCGTGAACCACCACTGCACTATACCAGTGCAGTGGGCCAAATGCATTGTTGATGTTGCGAGTTGTCACCACTAATTTATGACCCATTTTGAACTTAAATAAGAAAATTGTTCAAATTTCTTTTTTTGTTTAACGTCATTTCCATAGTCTAAAATAAATATAAAACAAACAGCAAGTAATAAGTCGTTACCAAAAATAAATAAATAAATAAATAAATCAAGCAAGAAATGCACATTAAAATGATGTAAAACATAACCACATTTATTTAAGAATGTATTCCAATATCAAATGGCAAATTTCAACAATGGTAAAACCACAATTACTTTTACACCAGTCTAAATATTATGCAAGCTCATGATATATAGCAGATCAATTAGGAAAAAAAACATAGCCAATAAACAGATCACAATGGAAAAATTAACTAGAAAAATAGGCTTCTATTGTCTTCCAATAGAATAGAATAAATCTTGTATAAATCAAAGGAATGTTCAGCATATAAAGTCAAATTTGAAAATCTTAAGATACAAAGATTTTTGAAAATAGCAATGCATGGAATCTCAAGAAAAAGCAAGTTAACTTAAAATGAAGATTATAAAATATTTAGGTCCTTGAAAAGCCTCATGAAAAGAAAAATAGAAACATTGATTACCTAAAATTATAGCCACATTGGCTAAAGAACTACATTGATTATTATCAGAGAAGAATGTGTAATTTTGAATGTCAGAGTCCAAAGTGATAATTTGAATTGTGTGGCATAAACATATGTATTGGTTAAATAATATAGTTATAACTACATAGAGTATATTCCAATATTCTTTGTTATATTTTTATGATCTCCATATATTCAATGTCAATGCAAAGAAACCATTTAGTTACTATCATAGAGTAGATACTTGGGTTAAAATTTTTTATTTACTTAATGAGCATACATGGTAACCAATTGCCTTCTGATTTAGAGAAATTCCAGTTTAGCACAGATTCTGCCAGCCTACTTCTGTTTAGATTCTAACTTGAATTTTAGTCAGTCCTGATAACTTAATCAGTGATTTAAATTTACTGTGCTTTGTTTCCTCATCTATGTTTTGGGAATAATAATTATATATACCTCAAAAGATTACTGTGAAGTTTAAATGAATTAATATCTAAAGTTACTAAAGAAGGACAAGCATATAATAAGTAATATATGTGTTAATGAATATTAAATTTTTCTATTTTCCTATTCACAAGCCTCCAAAACATTCTGTTTTCATACAAGCCCTTGCCCCTGAATTTTGTCTTCTTTTGATCTAGAATTACAAATGGGTCAAATAGGTAAGTTCTAAAATATGAGCTGATCATAGTAATTTGTTTCTTTAATTGTTCAAAAGGAAATTAAAACATTATTTTACTAGTTAATTAAATTTTGCCTCTTCTTTGGGTCTGATGAACTCTGGCTAAAAAAGACACAAAAAAATCTTGCCTACAGGGCAATTTGTAGACAAACTCTTTGAAAAAAATAGGACCAGATAAAGGTGAATATGAATACATTTTGTTTCCCATGAACCTTATAATAAAGATTAATTTTGAGAGAAGGTTTAATTTAGGAGCCCTAGATTTCTAATAAGCACATTAACATTTAAGAATTTTATCAATATAACAATATTTCTAAATCGACTATTTTTTAGTTTAAATAAGAGTGAAATTTGAATTACTAATCATGTTTATGATGTTCATTAGCAATTATAAAAAGAAGA
>NW_012143079.1:2452718-2459169 GCF_000956105.1 Propithecus coquereli | reverse complement strand
GGACATTTTAACGATATTGATTCTACCAATCCATGAGCAAGGTAGGTTTTTCCATCTGTTTACATCTTCTACAATTTCTTTTTTTAGTATTTCGTAGTTCTCCCTGTATAAGTCTCTTACGTCTTTCATTAAATATATTCCAAGTCCTTGATTCTATTTATTAGGTTGTCAATTTATGATCTTTCTGTTTTTTGGATATGAGCATTTATTGCTATTAGTTTTCCTCTCAGGAATGCTTTGGCTGTATCCCATAGGTTTTGATAGCTTGTTTCTCTGTTATCATTTAGTTCGAAGAAGTTCTTGATTTCCCTCTGTATTTCCTCCTTGACCCAGGAGTTAGTCAACAATAGATTGTTGAATTTAAATGACTTTGTGAGGTGGCAAGTATTTCTGTTGGAATTGAACTCTAATTTTAAGCCACTATGGTCTGAGAAAGTACACGGTATAATTTCTATTTCTCTGAATTTGTTGAGGTCTGATTTGTGGCCTAGTATGTGGTCCATTTTGGAGAAATTTTCGTGGACAGATGAGAAGAATGTAAATTCAGCTTTATTTGGGTGGAATGTTCTGTAGAGATCTGTCAGACCTTTTTGTTCAAGACCTCTGTTTAAGTCCATTATTTCTTTGCTTATTTTGTGTTTGGAGATCTGTCCAGTTCATTCAGTGGAGTGTTGAAATTCCCTGTTATTATGGTGTTATTGTTTATCATGTTGTTTAGAACAGACAAGGTTTGCTTTATGTAACTGGGTGTTCGTGTATTGGGTGCATAGATATTAAGAATTGTAAACTATTCTTGTTGGATCTTCCCTTTCACCAATATATAGTGGCCATCTTTGTCTTTTTTTACTTTTGCTATTTTAAGCTTATGTTATCTGAAAATAGTATAGCAACCCCTGCTTTCTTTTGACTTCCATTCGTCTGGATGATAGTTTTCCATCCCTTGATCTTTAGTCTGAAGGCATCTTTGTGGGTTAGATGCGTTTCCTGTAGTCAGCTGATACTAGGCTTGTGGATTTTTATCCACTCTACCAACCTGTATCTTTTCAGAGGACAGTTCAGTCCATTCACATTTATTGAGAGTATTGAGATTTGTGGTAGATTTCCATTCATATTGTTGGGTGAAATCCTGTTGTTTTCTTTTGCTCCTTGAACCATCACAAAGTCCACATTCTAGGCTTTAACTCTTGAATGCTTTTACTTTGAAGAGTGTCTATTATGCTGTTCAGTGTGTGATGTAGGACTGAGTACTTCCTGTAGGGCTGGCCTTTGCAAATTCTATCAGTGATTGCTTGTCTGGGAAGAATTTTATTACTCCCTCGTATATGAAGCTTAATTTTCCTGGATAAAGAATTATGGGTTGGGCATTATTCTGTTTTAGAAGATAAAGGATAGGGACCCAGTCCCTTCTGGCTTGTAGGGTTTCAGATGATAAATCAGCAGTTAGTCTGATCGGCTTTCCTTTATACGTTATTTGTTGCTTTTATCTAGCTGCTCGAAGAATTGCTTCTTTCGTATTTACTTTGGTCAGTCTAATAACTATGTGACGTGGTGATTGCCTTTTCACATTGAGTCTCCCACGAGTTCTGTATGCTTCTTGTATCTGGATGTCCAGATTTCTGGCCAAACCTGGCATATTTTCCTCCAGTATTCCAATGAAATAGATTTTCCAGCCCTTGAGTATCTTCTTCTCTCTCTGGAAGACCGATGATCCTAAGATTCTGTTTCTGTACATAATCCCACATTTCTTGAAAGCTTTGGTCCTGTCTCTTGCTTCTGAGTTCTTTTTCTTCATCTGATTTGTTCAGCACATAGCATTATGTTCAAGCTCTGAGATTCTTTCCTCTGCATGATCCATTCTCTTCTTGAGGTTTTCCATTGTATTTTGAAGTTCCCTGAATTCCTTCTTCATTGACAAAATTTCTGTTTGGTTTTTCCTTAGTATTTCAATCTCTTTGGAAAATTTTTCATTCATTTCCTGGATTGTTCTTGTGGTTTCTTTATGTTGGGATTCTATTTTCTCTTCTATTCTGTTCAGTTTTCTTACAATCCATAATCGGAATTCTTCCTCTGTCAGCTTAATCGTATCATGTACGTTGGTATCTGTTGATGGAGATTGAATATTTTCTTTTGGAGGTGACTTTTCTCTCTGATCTTTCATGTTTCCTGTGTTCTTTCGCTGATTATTTTTTGTCGGGCTACTTTGTCAAGGACTGGATGTGCTATGACTGGTTTATGAACTTAATTTTGGGGCTCCAAATGGGTGTTCCTTGGCAGAGCTGAAGAGATGTTCCCTGGTCTTGTACTGTCTTGGTGGGGTTTTGGCCTGTTAGGTTATATCTGGCCTGTTGTCTGTTCCTTCTGCTTACAGAGATTAATGAGTTTCTTTTCCTTGCTTAGCTTTCCAGGAGTTGGGTCACTTTTGAGTATGTGACTCCGCTATCGACTGCTTGGTTGAGGTGGAAGGTGCTGGGTTTAGTTATGAGGTTGCTCTCTCTTTTGTTGTTTGAATTTTGCGTGGGGGAGTCAGTTGTCAAGGTATTCCAGAACCTTTGAATTGAGCTCTAAAATCCCAAATGGGACATACAAAAGCCTGAGTCTTTGGGAAACGTTTTGCCACTCCCAAGGGCTACTTGAGCCTTGTTACCATTTAAGATGTGGTGAGCAGAACAGCAGGAATCAGCATGCCTGAGGCAGTATACTTCAGAAATTGCTTGATCTGTAGCTAGGAGAGAACTGCTAATATGTTATTCAGGGCTCATTAGGCACTCTTGTGGAGGAATTCCTAATGGGTGTGTGAGTTGGTGCAATTGCTAAGGACTCTGGTCGAGATTTTCCTTCCCAGGCCACTAGCCCCTAAGATGACAACAGCCTGGGCACCAAGTGCAAGCTTTTGTGTTATGTTCTTGTTAGGTGTTCAAAACCGATCAGCTGTATCACGTCAACAAACTGTCCCCTTTTGCTTAGATCCAAGGTCATACAGATTCAGGCTAATCCTATGGGGAAAGTATTTTTTCTCCTTTCTCCCTACCTTCAGGGGCAGGCTCTGTCCTGGAGGGATGTGGGAGGGGCATTGGCTGAGACTGTCACAAGACCCAACCTGAAAAACATCTTCTTTCATTTCTTTCCTCCTCCTAGGGTGGGTTTTGCACCTGCCAGAGGGGTAGATAACTCCCCAGTTGGGGGAAGGGCACTTCCTGGGGCTACCTGGTGTCTCAGCTCAGGAAGTGGTGACCCTTATTATTCCTCCCCTTCAAGGGCAGGGTTGACTAGCTGGTAAGAAGTACACACTTCAGGGCTGCTAGAGAAGCCCTGCCTAAGGCCCCTGAAGGACCCAGACCAGAAAGCAGCCTGTCCTGCTATTCCACCCCAGTGGATGTGGGGTCAGTCCCTTTGGTACGCAATATCGGTGGTCAGATCATAGTCAAGGGTCATCCACCATCCCTACAGGGTCACAGTCCAGAGAACAGCTTCCCTTGTTCCTCCGCACTACCAAGGGTGGGGTACTAATTCTTTGGGAGGAGGCGCTGATTACCAAGTCACTGCGAAAATGAGGCTACAGGACCCCGCTGAGAAAACAGCCTCCTTCACTCTCTACTCGGCCCTTCCTGCAGTGGAGTCTGTCCATTTGGCCGGCAGCTCTAGCTACCAAGTTGCACCAGAGAGGTGACTATGTGTCTCAGCTTGAAGAGCGGCCTCCTTGGTCACTAGACACTCTTAGGGGTGTGTGCTGTCTCTTCGGTGCAAAATAGCCCCGCTGTGGAGATTCAACAATCGGGCTCCTGCAGTCTGGCTTTCAGATATACACCCACACACATACACACTTGCAGAAAGAGAGTAAAAAGGAAGAAGAAGGGAAAGAGAAGGAAAGAAGAAAAATGTGTGTGTGTATATATATATATATATATATATATATACAAAAAAGAGAGTAAGAATTAAGAGAAATATGTATATAAAAAAAGAAAAAAGAAAAGAAACAAAGGAAAAAAAGAAAAGAAAAAAAAAAAAAACACGAAAAACGACCGTTTACTCCGCCTGGAGGCAGAGGCCAGCCCTTTGGTGTGATGTGTGGGGAGGGGTTGAGTCGCCTGGCAGAGGGGGAGTTATGTGTCCCAGATCACAGTTCTACAAGCGGTCTCCTTCAGTTCACCCTCAGTTCCCCATCACCTTTGCGGATAGCGCCAGTGACTGAATGGAATAGGGCCAGTGGAGACTTCCTGGAAACTCAGCAGAAATATTGCTCTTTCTCCCTTTTCCGCCCTTTCAGAGGCAGAGCTTGAGTCCGCGGCTGGGATAGACTGTCCGCAGATTCGGGAGAAAAGTGGCTACGTGCGCTACTCTTCTGGTAGGGCTGGACCAGCGAACTTTCAGCGATTTCCACGGGTAGAGCCTCTTTTATGGAGTTCCCCTCCCCCAATCTAGTCCTGGCAGTCTCCTGTGGCAAGAAGCTGCCTCCAATCTCTCCCCGTGGGCCCGGGCAGACTCCGATCCGGGGAGCGCCCGCTCGGGCCAGTCCCTCCCCTCCGATACTGACCCTGCGCCGCGCTCCAGAGAATTCAAAATGGACCCTTCTCCTGTCTCGGCTCCCCACCGCTTGTCAGTCTGTGCTACCACTTCACACTGACTTCTGGCACTTCTCTGCCTGTGTGGGAGTGGGGTTTGGTAAAGGAAGAGTCGTCTTCCTGTGAGTCAGATCTCACTGCCCGGGCCAGCCCGCCGCTGGGCATGGCCGTCCCGCACTGCAGTCCCCCTTTGTCCCGCACTCTCCGGTATTTGCGGGCGCTTGTCCAGTTCATCTTATTTTTTCACAGCACTGCTTGTCCCTCGCTGCTTCTCTGTAGATTCACAAAGCTGATCCTGTGGGGGAGCGCCTCACTCACGTGTGGGTGTCCGTGTTCTTCAACTCCCACTCTGGGAGCAGAGAGCCAGGAGGTCGCCCCTAATCGGCCATTTTCTCAACCCCCTCTTAACTTTTCTTGATGTTTACTCATCCAGCCAAACAAATATCTTTACATCATCACTGTCCAGCACTAGTTGATTATGTAGTTTTTATACAGTAATAAGATGTCTGGACTCACTGACACTATGAAATAGCTCTACTTCAGGGCATGCCGTTTTTACTGATACATTTAAATATATTTATTGGTACATGTGATATTCTTTTACATGCATAGAACATGCAGTGATCAAGTCAGAGTATTTAGGGTATCTGTCAATTCACTTTTTTATCAATTCTGTGTGTTGGGAACATTTCAAGCTTCTCTTCTTGCTATTTTAAAGTGTGCAATATATTATTTTTAACTATAGTCACTCTACTTACTCTACTATTGAACATTAGAACTTATTCTTTCTATCTGACTGTATATTTGCACCCATTAACCAACCTCTCTTTATCACCTCATCCCACCACACATCGTTCCCAGACTCTGATATCTAATAAGATCCACTTTTTTTAACTTCCAAATATGGGTGAGAGCATAAGATATTTTTTTTTCTGTGCCTGACTTATTTCACTTAACATAATGGCCTCCAGTTTCATCCATGTTGCTGCAAATGACATGATTTCATTCATTTAACAATGGTCAAATAATATTCCATTGTGTATATACATTGCATTTCCTTTATCCATTCATCCATTTATCAACAAGGATTGATATCATATCTTTACTATTGTGAATACAGCTGCAAATAAATATGGGGGTACAAGTATGCCTTTAACATACTAATTTTTTTTCCTTTGGAAAAATACCCAGTAGTGGGATTACTGTATTGCATGATAGTTTTATTTTTAGTTTTTTGAGAAATCTCCGTGATATTTTCCACAGTGGCTGTTCTAATTTACATTCCCAGCAACAGTGTATATGAGTTCCTTTTCTCTGTATTTCCCCAGTATCTGTTATTGTTTGTATTTTTAATAACAGCCATTCTAACTGGTGTAAGATAATACCTCATTGTGGTTTTGATTTACACTTCTCTGATTATTAGCAATGTTGAACATTTTTTCTTATGACTGTTAGCCATTTGTATATCTTCTTTTGAGAAATGTCTATTCCAGTCCTTTGCCTACTTTGTAACAGAATTAATTACTTTTTTTTTTTTTTTTTTTACTGTTGAGTTGAGTTTCTTGTATATTTTGTATGTTAATCCCTTGTCAGGTGACTAGTTTAAAAATTTTTTCTCCCATTCAATAGGTTGTCAATCATTGATTCGTTACTTTGCTGTGAAGATGGTTTGCAGTTTAATATACTTCCATTTGTCGATTTTTGTTTTTCTTGCCTGTGCTTTTGAGGTCTTAGCCATAAAATCTTTGTCTAGATCAATGTCCTGAACTATTTCCTCTGTTTTTTCTTCTAGTGTTTTATAGTTTCATGTCTTACATTTAAGCCTTTAATCCATTTAGAGTTGATTTTTGCAGATGTTGAGAAATACATGACCAATTTTTTTTTTTTTTTTT
>NW_012143079.1:2437081-2452046 GCF_000956105.1 Propithecus coquereli | reverse complement strand
TAAAAAAGACCTCAAATAGCCAATAGAATACTGAACAAAAGAAGAAAGATAGAAGCATCATACTAACTGACTTCAAAATATACTACAAAGCTATGGTAACCAAAACAGCAATGCATTGGTATAAAAACAGACACGTGGACCAGTGGAACAAAATAGAAATCCCAGAAATAAATCTGTGTATTTATAGCCAACTCATTTTTAACAGATATGCCAAAGATATCCACTGGGGAAAGAACAATTTATTCAATAAATGGTGCTGGGAAATCTGGACATCCATATGCAGAAGAATGAAATTAGACCCCTATTTTTCACCATATATAAAAATCAACTCAAATTTGATTAAGTACTTCAATATAAGACCCAAAGCTATAAAACTACTAGAAGAAAACAGAGAAAGCACTTGATCTGGGCAAACATTTTATGGAAAAACACAAGCAACTAAAACAAAAAATAGACAAATGGAATTATTTCAAACTAAAAAGTACACAGCAAAGGAAACAATGAACAAAGTGAAAAGACAAACAGTAAAATGGGAGAATACATTTGTAATGTCTTCATCCCTCAAAAGATTAATATCCAGACTATTCAATGAACTCAGTATCAGAAAAATAAATAATACAATTTAAAAAGGGTAAATGAGCTGAATAGACATTTCTCAAAAGAAGACATATAAATGGCCAATGAATAGATGGAAAAATGCTCAACGTCATTAACGATCCAGAAAATGCAAATCAAAACCACAATGAGATATCATTTCATTCCAATTAGAATGTCTATTATAAAAAGACAAAAAAAAAAAGTGCTGGGGAGGGTGTGGAGAAAGGGAAACTTTTACACACTATTGATGGGAATGTACATTAGTACAGCCATTGTGGAAAACATTATGGAAGTGCTCAAAAAATCAAAACTAGAACTACCATATGATCTAGCAATCACACTACTTGGTATATATTCACTATACTTTACTTAAAATTTTCATAGACCATATGTAAAAATAACAAGCTTCTAGAGTGGGAATGTTAATTGTGAGTAACAATTAATATGTTCAAGAAATACACAATGACATGCACATATCTGATACTATATTTCTATCTTTCTTTATAACTTCATTCACATTCGTTATAAATTCAGCTTCTTTTCATTTGATTGAAATAATTTTTATCAACATTTTTGAGTCATCTAATTGTATCTTGTCTTTACAGGTCAAATAAATTCAATCAATAATTCATGTTTAATAACAATTTTTAACATTGTTCCAATGTATCGTTAGTAACTTGATAGACTACTCAAAGACTATAGATCAAACATTTTAAATTAAACAGTCTTACAATAATGAAAGTTGATAAACTTTCCCAGGAGACTTGAGGCATCTTAAATTATTAGATTTCTTTTTAGTAAGGAAGCAATTCTAAAAAATCCTCTGGGGATTTCTCATATTGAACTCTCAAGGATATTTACTTCTAACACAAAAGCTTTTCATATTTTACTGTATAAATTCTTCTTTAAGAAAAAAGAGTTGTCAGAGATTAACAAAGTGTCCATGTATCAGCACACTGAAGAATTTTACTGTAAACTAAAAGATCAAATACAAATAAATCAATAAATGAAATTCAAAATGTTATACTAACTTTATGATTGATTTCATTTGATTGTTACTTAGTTGTCTATAGGGTGACACATTGGAGTTTATTAAAGCACAGTACAACAATTTAAAAGGCAGCAGAAGATGCTGACTAAAATAAAGAATAACTCATTAGCATAAGATATATAGATAATTTCCTAATGGAACCAAGGATTGTGAGAAAATAAATCAACGTGGCAGTAATCATCATGGTTTGAGATAAAAACAATCAGCGTTCACATAAATATCATCAGAGTTAACAAAGCTCTTTAATATATCTCTATCATTTGTGCAATAACCATGTAAGAAAAAGTCATTACATCTGTGTGAACATTTTCAACATCAGAATTTAAAGCTCTAATATGGTTTAACAGAAAAATATGATTGAAATAAAAATACTGTCATTATATCATTTTTTTATCTAACTAGTGGTATTAGGATCAATAAAGTTTATTTTTCTAATTAGGTAATATGTATATCAGAAATACAACCCTAAAAATGACTCAATCTTTAAAAAAACATAAAAATAATATTTCAAAACAACTTTGAGAAAGACTGATTCTACTGACAATGTAAAAAGAATTAAAGATTTGTCATGAGATGAAATATAAAACAATTTTCATTTTTACTAATACACAGTTGAATATAAAATATACATTAGATTTTTAGAAGAATCAGAAATACATAAATGATAAAATGTGTTGCTCCATCTTTCTTCTTATGACAAAGCTCATTATTGCAATGTTGGAAATTTTTATTTTTTAAAAGTGATTTTCTTCAAAGGTGAGTCCACAGAAGAAGAAATCATCTTTACTAGACTTTAAGAAGTCATAAAGAGGTTAACGGAAAAAAAAAAAAAAAGATGTTCCACGATAGACATACGAAAGTCAGAATGCTTTCAATTTAAGTTTGCAGGGTCTAGTATATTCAAGTTTTATGGGTCTCAGGAGATTTTTCTTTAGTCAAAAAGTAGTGGCCTTAGACTTCATGTCTCTTAACTGAGAAAAAGCCAGTTAATAAAACTGATACTATTCTTTCACAGATCTTGAAGATTTCAAGAAGTTTGTTCTTTTTTTTTAAAGCCCTGTTTAAAGGGCACACATAAGAAATCAAACAAAATGAGGGAAATAACATAGAGAGAGGGAGAATGAAATTAGTGTGTTTGAATAAACTACAATATTGTTTTCTTATTATAAATATACATGAAGTAACAATTTAAGAAGTTTATCCCTTAACAAGGAAACAAAACAGTACAAAATGACCAATTAGGTCATGACTGTAAAATTTCAATTAAAGGTGAGCTATAGATAGAGCTCATCACATTTCTTCATGTGGGCACTAAGAATATGGAAGCAGTTAATTTTGAGCAAATTAAAGGTACTCTGGGGAAATGATAAAGGAGAAATGGACATAGATCATATTCTTTTAAAACTTTTTTACTAAAATAACAGATTTTGTAGGAAAAATCTGTGTTTGAGAGACACTAAAAAATACTGGCTCTTGAATTAATGTTTTAACAATAAAAAATGAAGAAGAAGAAGTTTTAATTTGGTAACTGAAAAAATTCATAATATTTTGCCTCAGAGGTATAACATCAAAGCAATGCATTTAAGAATCAATATAGATGAATTCTTATAAAACAAAGAGTTTATACAAATGCATTTGTAAACTCATAGTTATCTATAGAACAATTGTTTTAGAATTAGATTAAGTAAATTAGAGAAGATTTAACAGATTTGTTTTGTGAGGAGACAAGGTTAGAAATGGTTCAAAGACAAAAGAAAAATTGGTTTATATGAACAGTTCAGGTGAGTCAAATATGTTTTTCCAATAATTAATTTTACCTCTTTATAGATATCTTATTATTATTTACTATATCTCAGGTGCTATAACTATAAATATACAGATGCACTGACCTCAAAACCCAAAAACCAGAAATAGTACAGCAAAGTGAAATTGCAATAATCTTTGAAACCAAAGGAGCCTGAATTCAAATTTCATTTCTGAAGTTAAACAGATATGTAACTATTGGTTTACCTAAACTCACAAAGACTTGGTTTATCTTTTTGTAAATTTGGGATAAGAACAAGTATCACTTAAAGTGATATAGGAAAATATCTTATGTGTTGATGAGAAGAAAGTGTATTCGGTAGTTTTGGGGTAGAATGTTCAGTAAATGTCTGTTAGGTCCATTTGTTCTAGAGTCTTGTTTAAGTTCAGTGTTGCCTTATTCACTTTCTGCTTTGATGATCTGTGAAGTTCTGTCAGTGGAATATTGAAGTCCCTGGCAATTAAGGTGCTATTGTTTGTTTCTTTGCTTTGATCTTGCAGAATTTGCTTTATGAAATGGGGAGCTCCTATGTTAGGTGCATATATAGTTAGGATTGTTATGTATTATTGTGGAATTGTTTCCTTTACCATTTTATAATGATCAACTGTGTCTTTCTTTTACCATTATTAATTTAAAGCCTATTTTATCTGATATAAGAATGGCTACACCTGCTTGTTTTTGGTTTCCATTTGCATGGAATATTTTTTTTCCATTCTTTTACGTTGAATCTGTATGAGTCCTTGTGGTTTAGATGTGTTTCCTGGAGACAGAAAGAACTTGGATTGGGTTTTTTCATCCATTCAATCAGTCTACATCTTTTAAGTGGGATATTTAGACCATTCACATTGAGTGTTACTACTGATATGTGGGATGCTGTTCCCTCATCATGTTGGATGATAACTTATCATTTTGTTTTTCCTGTTGTGCTGTTGTTTGTAAGAGCTGTGAACTATAACTTTGGGGTATTTTTACACCGGTGGTTATCTATCGTGCTGCATATTCAGTGCACTTATAAGCATTTCCTGTAGGCCAGGTCTAGTACTGACAAATTCCCTCAGTATTTACATGTCTGGAAGTCTTTATTTCACCATTATTTATAAAATTTAGTTTTGAAGGATACAAAATACTTGGTTGGCAGTTGTTCTGTTTAAGAGGACTATAAAATGGGGCCCTAATCCCTTCTGACTTGTGAGGACTCCATTGAAAAATTTACTGTTAGCCTGATGGGTTTTTCTTCGTATGTTAGGTGTTGCTTTCATCTTGCAACTTGTAGAATTTTCTCCTTCAGTTTGAGTTTGGCCAGGTTGATGATTATGTGTCTTGGAGCTGTCCTATTTGCTAAGAATCAGTGTTTGATGACCATCTTGTGTCTGGATTTCTGAATCTCTGGCAATACCAGGGAAGTTCTCCTTAATTATTCACTTGAGTAGATTTTCCATGCTTTTTGCTTTTTCTTCTTCTCCCTCTGAGATACTTATAATTTATATATTAGCTCACTTCACATAGTCCCATATTTCTCTGAGTTATTGTTCATTCTTCTTTATTCCTTTTCCGCATCTTTGACTGACTGCGTTAGTTTAAAAGCCTTGTCTTCAAGTGCTGAGATTCTTCCTTTTGCTAGCTATAGTCTGAGGATGAAGTTTTCTGCTGTATTCCATAGTTCCTAAAGGAATCTTTCATTTCTTTAAGTTCTGTTATATCCTTTCTTATATTGTCTATCTGTTTAGTGAATTTTACATTTTTTTCTTTTTCATTCATGTCTTGGAATACTTTTTGGTTTCTTTGGGTTGGTTTTCAACTATCTCTTCAGTTCCATTTCTCTTGCTTGGCATCCATATTCTGAACTCCATTTCTGAAATTTTGGCTATTTCCTTTTGGTTGGGTTCCATTGCTGTGGATCTATTGTGATCCTTTGGATATATCAAACTAGCTTGTGTTTTCATGTTGCCAGGATTTGTTTGCTATTTCTTGTCATCTGAAACCTCTTCTCTCAGCTAAGGGCTGACATCTTTGCAGAGTACCTGTTCTCTTTCGCTAGGAACTCTTCTACTCAGTGAGAAGAAGAAGAGGTCCCTCAATAATGCTTTTGTATCCTACTCCAGCGGATTGACCCAGTGGGAGAGGTGAAGATGCACTGATAGCCTGTAACACAGCTGTTCTCCTGCATCATCTTGATCCCCTGTGGGTTGTCACAGTCTAAGTTGGTGCTAAGGGATATTTGTTCAGTTTGGTGGGTTGGTCACCAAGCCACTGTTGAAAGCTCAGGCAGAGAGTTGTACAAGTCCCTCCCCATGGAGATGGGTGGTATGACCTTAGCTGGCACACATGGGCGAGGGGTCATGTCTTGGCAGGGCATGTGGGTCTGCAGGGATGTGGCCCACCAGCTGGTGTGCAGGGCTGATGGGTGTGGCCCACCACACAGAGTGCAGGTCCCCAGGGACTTCCTCAAGTTGGCAGGTGGAACCCCAGGGACATAGCTCACCAGTTGGTATGTGGGTCCACATGGCCTGAGGCCTGGTGTGTGGTTCCATGGGAGCATGGGTCCCCACTCAGTGTGTCAGCCCACAGGGGGGCATGGACCTTCACTTAGCACCCAAGTCCACTGGGATGTGGGCCTTGGCGTGGCAGCCAAATGGGCCAGGGGGCTTATTCCACTGGCCAGCATGTGGGGTCATGGGGGCTGTGCTGCTGGATGGCTGGGGCTCTCTCCCCACTTGGGTCCTGCTAAGGCTGGTACCTTCGGACCTCTCAAGCTCCATTCAAGTTCCATGCTATGTGTGTGTGGGGGGGGGCGCTTGACTCCCAGCCATTGGTGAGCAAGAACATCTGCTCTCCCTGCTCCCTACCCAGCTGGGAAAGGGGTGATGTTGGGGCGTTTATAGCAAAACCAATCCTTGTGTAGGCCAGGTGCTCTGGACCTGAGAGTTTAGTGTGTTAACAGCTGCAGCAACCCAAGAACTGAGACCAGCAGTTTCCTAATAAGCCTGCCCTGAAATGCAACTTTACAGTCTCCAAGCAGTTTCCTAAGGCCTGTGGTCATGGGGGTGGGCCCCTTACAGCTCAAGTCTCAGTGTCTGCATGGAGGCTATAGGGCCCTGAGGTTCTCTCCTTTACCACTCCCCCCCCCATATGTAGGGGTCTTCCCCAGGTACCTTCCTATCTTAGCAAGTAGAACTCCTCAGATCCATCTCCTTACTCTGAGTGTCTCCCATCCATTCTTTTATGATTTATAATGCTCTCTCCAATGGGGTTCATCCATAGGTGTGGGCATCTACTTGCATTTTTTTTATCTTCTCTTAGAGAGCTACATGTGCAGGCTATGTCTAGTCTGAAATCTTGGCCTCCTCCCAAAACAATCTTGACAAAGAAGAACAAACTTGATGTTTCACATTTCCTGATTTCTAAATATATCATAAAACTACAGTAATTAAAACAGTATGGTACTGACATAAAGACAGACATATACAACAATGGGAAAGAATAGTCAAAAAATAAATCCATGCATATAATGTCAACTATTCTTACACCAGGGTGCCAAGAATACACAAAGGGGAAAGGGTAGTATTTTCATCAAATGGTGTCAGGAAAACTGGATATACACATACAAAAGAATGAAATCAGACCTTTATCTTGACCCATACACGAAATTCAACTCAAAATGAATTAAGGACTTAAATATAAAACTTGAAGCTGTAAAACTATTAGAAACACAGAGGAAACGATTTATGACATTGGAATTTGCAAAGATTTCTTGTATATGATATGAAAAGGACAAACAATAAAAACAAAAATAGAAAAGAGTAACTAGATCAAATTAAAAACTAACAAACATATTTCTGCCCAGTACCGCCCCCCAAAAAACCTATCAACAGAGTGAAAAGGCAACATAGAGAATGAGAAAAAAAATTGTGAACCATGTTGTATAAGGTATTAATATCTGAAAAATACAGGAAAATTTCTACAAATCCATAGCAAAATAATGATAATAATAATAAATAAAAATAATGAGTAAAAAATAGGCAAATGACTTAAGTAGACATTTTGTCCAAAGAAGACATGTAAATGGCTGACAGGTATATGAGAAGATGCTCAACTTCATTAATCATCAGGGAAATGTAAATAAAACTCAGAAAGAGATACCACCTCACACCTGTTGGGATGGTCATGATAAAAAAACAAAAACAAAAACAAAAAAAAAGTGTTGGCTAGGATGTTGAGAAATTAAATCTCTTGTACATTATCATTGGAAATGTAAAATGGTTCAGCTGCTATGGAAAACAGTATGGAGCTTTCTCAAGAAATTAAATATAAAACTATCATATGATCCATCAATCCCACTTTCTGGGTGCTTATTTCAAATAACTGAAATGATCTTGAAGAGATATTTGCACTCTCATGTTCTTTGCAGCATTACTCACAATAACCAAGCTGTGGAAGCAAACTAAATGTTCATCAATGGATGAATAGGAAAGAAAATGTGTTATATACCCACAATGGAGCTTATGTACTATATACTTACAATGTGTTACATACCCACAGTTCAGCCTTATAAAAGAAAATCTTGTCATATGTGACACCATGAATAAACCTCACGTACATTGTGCTAGATGAAATTAACCAGTCACAGAAAGACAAATACTGTATAAGTACATTTATATAAAGTTTTTAAAGTTATCAAACTCGTAGTAGCAAAAAGTAGAGTTGTGGCTGACAATGACTGGGGGAGGGGAAAAGGGAGTTGCTGTTCAATGGCTGTAAAGTTTCCGTCATGAAAGTTGAAGAAGTTCTTCAGATCTGTTGTACAACATTGTCTTTATGGTTAATAATACTGCATGATGCACTTAAAATATTGTAAGAGGACAGATCTCATGTTATATGGTTTTTTGCCAAAATGAAAAAAATTACAAAACTCTGTTTTATAAATAGTAACTAAAATAGTAATTAACGATGCTCTTTTTACAATTGGCTTTTACTAGAGTTTCAACATCTTGAAAGTGAAAACATTTGATTTTTTTCTTTAATCTCAGTGTCTAAAATGCTGCTTGAGAAGGGAAATGTTTGAAAACACATTTGTTGAATTTAATTATGAACTTTAGCTGGGTTTCTATATTTCTGGCACATTGGAAACATGTAAACAAACTCTAAACAGACTAAAAATGCCAAATGCCGTAAAATCTAAGGAATACAGCAACACTAACAATGACTTGCATAATATATGTTTGTACTTTCTTTTCTCCAGCGCACTCCCCATGTTTTACTCCAAAGACAAATAGAGAAAACGGAGTAACTGTTTTACCAGGAACTCTATCTGCTTATAAGTTCCTGACTTTCTAAGGGCCAAGCCCATTAGCCTATTAATAAATGAGTTTAAAATTAAATGTCTACTTAGTCCTTTAGTGGATGATAAATTAGAGATGATTAGCTATCACTGTTAAAAATGTACTATTTTCCAGTGTGGGAGCAGAGATAATTATAGATAATTAATAAATGATATTTCCAGTACTGATATATATTCTCCATTCTCTGAGGGTCTAATTAAAGTGGTTCCCAGGTCTTGCCTGTACATTAGAAATAATTGGAAAACTTAAAAAATAAAACAAACCTAAAATACCTAGGTTTCAATCCAAATCAATTAAATAAAAATCTCTAGAGCATGGGCTCTGGTATCAAAAGTTTCACAGGTGGTTCCAATGGTCAATGAGAACTGATTCAAGGACTTGCCACAGTGATGTTTTTAAGAGCATGTACTGGAGCATGCCAGTATATTCCCTTGTGAAAGTTGTCAGAATCAAAATGGAGTCACTTGTGCTAATGCTGACACATGGAGCCAGGGAAGGCCATGAAGGAAGGGTTCTCATGCATGTTCTCATGTCTGGTTACAAGAACTATCAAAAAAGTCTCTGCAAAACCCAAAAACTTGCACAAAGGTCAACACAACCTTACACAAAAGTTACTTCTGCAAAGACGTCTGTCCAGCAACAGCCTGTCCAACCCTGGAATGACACCACCTTTGTTATTGATCCTTGCAGCCAAGGATAATTGTCACAAAACAACTTAAGTAACCTTCCTCATTTTTACTTTAAAAACCTTTGTCTTCCTTTACCTCCCTGAACACACCAACTGTATTCCCATGGCAATTCTCAACCTTGAATAAGTACCATTTTCTTTTGGAGTACCTCCCTCTCTGTCTGTTATTTGGATTTACAACCTAAATGGCGAAAGAAGAGTTTTTATATCTCATATCTTCTTCCGCTAAGAAGGAGGCACAGATGTTGAAAGGATCCTCTTGATTTTAAAAGGAGCATTTATGGTACCTGAAAAGAATTCTTTGACCCGTTTATCAGGTGATATCTTAGAAGCAGGAATTGCAGTATATCTAGAATAGAAGTGATTTTGCCACTTTTGCTATAGGATCCAACATATAAAGTGTTTAAAATGCCTCTAGTAAATAAAATGCCTTATTGAGTTCCTAGAAAGTCTGAAGCAGAGATCTATGTAGAACCCAATGATTCTGCAATGATGTTATAAGATCTACACTCCACGTGAAAAATAATTTTACGGTGTTATAGGATATGAGGTGACTGTGCGTCCGTCATCGATGTAATAGAAGTCATCTGACTGTGAATCAAGAAGTCAGCCTATGTATATTGGCCATCACCCTGAGCTAGTCCAGAAGACATTATATTGCAAGAAGAAATGACCTAGATTCTCATATCACATACCTATGTTACACTGGTACTTTTTCCTCAAGTCGATCTATGGCCCCACAGGTGATTTCCTATAACAAGATGAAGAAGTAAATGAATACCTTACAAACAGTTTGGGGTAGTTTATTAACGTTAGATGACACTACACAGTTGCCACAATACAGTTCCATTTTGAGGTGAACTTAAAGAAATATGATAAAGGAGAAACTTCTCAGTGGGTAGAGTTGCAAATCCTATAATTGCCATTCAATTTGTAGAAAAGAAAAATATGGCCTGACATGGGCATATACACTTCCTCTTGTGCAGAGGAATATGGTTCGCTTTTGGTTCATGAGTCTAAAGGAACAAGACTAGAAGAGCCAATGTCAAGGGGCTCTGAGGAAAATTATATGGATAGAACCTATGGGAACAAGAAAAAAACATGAGTCTTTCTTACTTTAATGCTTTTATGAAATATGCACTGCAGAGAATGGCCTTGTGAATGCCATTCACAAGGATGACAGCTTGAGTTATCCTGTGACTATTAATCATTCTTTCTCCTTACTAACTCCAGTGTCAGCACAATGGGCTCATGAAGAATGTGGCCATGATAGCAGAAATGATGCTCTGTTTTAGACTGTTCTGAGATGCAGTAAGCTCATTTGGTCTCTATCAAATGTCCTATGAGACCAAGCAATCAGTAATATTCATTATAAAGCAAAACAATAAACAGAAAAAAATACATTTTTCTTTTTCCTTTTTATTCGTCCTTTTTGACCTTGTATTCCTGCTTGTATGGGATCGCATGCTTCCATAGAGTTTTAACATGCAAGTTTTTCCTCAGGCCCTGTATTCTAGAGAATACGTATGTAAACATCAACCATGTATAGTCTAAAAAAATATTTTTAAGAACACATTGTACTCCAAATTATAATGTAGATCAAAGAAGTAATTAAAATTGATCTTGTATCTACTTATAGTATTTAATTGGTGGTTTAATTTAGCTAATTATGTGTACTTAATCTAAACACCTAGTAAAATATACCTTCTATGATTGGTTTTTCCCTTTCTTGGGGACCACAAACAGGTACTCTCATCACTAAGACTCCAGTGATCGTATGGTTTTGCGTATCTCTTTCTTCTAACCTATTTCTCACCCCCCATCTTTGAAACTATCTCACTGTGTCTTCTGGAATGTAGAGTTAGTAAATCGTTTTATAATATGAAACACATCTCTGAAGTTTTCCTTTGCTCTCTTTTTTTAACTAACATGTAGCTTTCCCTGTGACACTGCTTCCTCACAGCCTTCCCAGGGCTGTATGTTTTCTCATATACACCCTCAGGTACTGGGAATAGGTTCAGTGTCCTCTTTAATCTTCACTAATGCTTCTAGCTTATTCTCTTTCTCTCCCCTCTCTAAAAATTTAAGGTTTTAATTGTATGATATAACATTCTACATTCTATTATTGCTTATTGAAGTAATCTACTATTTCTAGGCCCATTCTTTTTTATTCTAAAAGAAGTCTGTAGCTTTTGGCTTTTGGTCCATTTCTCACTAACTATCTACATGGTTTGTGATTTCACTTTCTACATAGACTCCTGTAATAAGCAGGGTTTTCAGTTTTTTGACTACCTGGACAATAACACTCTCATCCTCCTTTCTACATCTTCCACTCACTTCTTTGGTCATAACTCAAACCTTATCATTACCTATGTAGGGGCAGAAAGGGAATAATCCTCTTTTGCCTCTTCAGAAAGAGTCACTGCTGACACCCTTATAACAAAAACACAAGTAAAAAGAGAGAAGCATAACAAATTTATTTCTATTATGTGAAAATTTCTGCACAGACGTCATTACAAAATATGAACTCAGAGGAGGGCCAGATGATTGCAGTCTAAATGCTGCATAAAGGAGGAGAAAATGGGGGTGGGGATGAATTTGCCTAGTGCTCAGATAATGGTTCACAGGAACAAATGGTGTCTTCTTATGAAGATGAAGTTTCTTAGTAATCTTTTAGAACTGCTCTCAGAAGAACAGAAGAAAATTCCATCTGGGCTCTCTTGGCGTCCTTCTTTTTGGCTCTCCCTAAGCTGCAACAGTGGGTCCGGTCGTCATCTGTGGCATGTACCATGGTCTGTAAACCTCTATCTTGCTCTTCCCTATAATCTTCCCTATAATCCTATCTTTCTCTCAGTAAACCTCATTTTCCTGCTTGCCTAAAAAAAAAAAGAAGATTCCATCTGGGTGTGGGGATAACTCCCAGTCTCTTCTCTTGTCTGGTGGTTGATCATTCCTGGTTATTTGATGAGATCGCTAGAGAGGGAGTCTTGAGATAATTGCATTTATTTTGGAAACAAGCTTTCATAGTCAGATAAGGAATTCTGGGAGAAGACAAGAAAGCAGTAGATGAAGCTTGAATCTGAGGCAGCTTCTAAGGCCTCTCTGCATGTCAAAGTGCCAGTCTTTGGGGTATCACTTTCTGATCCCCAACGTTACCCTACCTAACATTTCTTTAGAAGGTTCATACACTAAAACCTGAGTGTTCGGCTATGGAGAGAAAAATCAAATCAACAGCTGAGCAGCAAAAGTTCTTATTTCTGGAAATATGTCAGTTCAATCAAAAAATTGTGTCTCATTTCATCAAATGCTGTTGCAGATGGGATCTCAAAGCTAGGCTTCTACATACGTTTCAAGCAAACAGATCTTTAATAAGATGTACTTTTTTGGAAACACAAGAAAAACAATGGTTAATGCCTGGAATAGTCTATAAACTAGTTTCTTTAGAGTCTAGAGGACAGACAGTTAAGAAGACAAGTGACAATCTTACAGATTTTTCTGATTTGCAGTTTGCATGCACAAAGTTTGTCCAAATATAAGTTTTTGTGGTGAATTTTCTTCAAAGCCAAGTTCACTAGCTTTAGTTTGTAGGGTCTTAGGAAAAAAGCAGTTTCAGTTTCAGTAAGTCTAAGTCAAAAAAATAGGTTAAAAATTTGGAAACGCTAGTTTAAGAGTTGCAGTCAGTAAGGAATTTGAGACTCAGTTTAAATTCTAGGCAAATAATAAAACTTCAAAAACAATGAACAGTGCTAGAATCTATTAATAATGACAGGACTACTGTAGCTTTTCTTCTGATAAGTAATTTTCTGTCTCCATTCCCCCCATTTTTACCAAAGATAATCACAGTAAGTTCAATTTATTTGTAAAATAAACGTAGACTTATTAACTCAGCCTCATTATTTGCATGAAGTACAGTAAGAATAGTGATTTATCATTTAGGACCTATTTAAGTAGGCTTTGCTGAAAACTTTTTATAAGGAATCTAAGATTAGACTCTTAAAGAGCCTTTCGGTGCTTAGGAGCCAAGCCAAGGATTTGAATTGCCTTCAGACTGTGTCTGTAATAATTGTATGAACTGGGTGAATTCCTTTCTTCTAAATGTTTCCAAAATACCTTGACGTTCCTGGGCCTGTCAGAAAGTGACATTCTTTATTTACTACAAGTCCAGGAAACTTGTAGGGGAACCACAGAGACAAGAGTGAAAATAAAAAAATAAGAAAAGAAATTTTTATCAGAGGAAGACAAGCCCCTTTAAATAAACAAACTGAGAGAAACATTGGAATAAAATAGCATTTACCTCACTCCCTCTTTGTAACAGAAGGAATGACCTGAAAAAAATGGCAAAAAAAAAAAAAAATAGTTTCTGTCTCCTTAAAACAACCCCCACTCTTTCTTTGAGAACCAGGGGATGGCAGGGGAATATCTTTTGTTCTTTGTGCTATGGGAGATGGTGGGCAGAGGTCCAGCGTGGAGGTCACAGGATTGTATTCTGCTGAGATAGGACTGTGGAGATGAGATGGACATGGGATGATTAGAATCATCAACTGTAGTTGAACTGCAAATGCTGAAGCTGAGAACTCACCCTTTAAAAGCTCTGTATTTCTTTGTATTATTAGGACACTGGCATTTCAGACAGGAGTCTCCATCCTCCTCACTTGCCAGCAAGCTAATGAATCTCTCCCTTCCCTTCTCCTCAAACCACGTGTCCTGGTTCTTCTGTTGCAGCCTCAAAGACAAGTGCCAAGCTTTCAGCAACACCTCGAGCCAAGTAATTATCTTGTGAAACCACCAGCTATGAGGACTCCAGACTGTTGCCAACTAGCCATAATGCTATATGCTGAACACCAAAACTCATACCCTATAGTTCAAAAATGTATAGCTAATTACTAATCAACGTTATCTTTGTAAACCAATGAAAATTCCTGTTGAACAATTTTGTAACAGCCTACTCCTTATTCTATTTACCTTGAAAAACTTACTTGTAACTAAAGCTTGATGGAGCACTCGTCAAGGCAACTGGAAGTGTGTCCCATGCAGCTGTCTTCATTTTGACTCAAGTAAACTCCTTAAATTATATTTTGTGCTTCAGCTTCTTCCTATTAGGTCAACCCAAGGTGCCAGACCAGTTTTTTTTCAAAATATATTGGCTTTATAAAGTTAACCTCTATTTCTTTTTTTTTCTTTTTTTTATTTCAGCATATTATGGGGGTACAAATGTTTAGGTTAACCTCAATTTCTCAAAGCTGTTTGGTAATACCTGAAAATATAACATTCCACTCAAATCATTAATAAACTAACAATTGTCTCCAATTGTATACTGTTACAAAAGAGAATAAATTCTAACTGACTTATGCAAAAGCTATATTGCCATAAAATAAGAAAACTCACAAATAGTTTCTGAATTCTGGAGGGATGAGGTACAGAGAAATATAAATTATTCATTTTTGCTTATGAAAGTATTTTAGCAAATTGCTGCAAAGCTATAGATA
>NW_012143079.1:2433255-2436766 GCF_000956105.1 Propithecus coquereli | reverse complement strand
GACTGATAAAATTACCAAGATATATCAGATTTGGGGGAATCTCATACAATTATGGAGCACATATTATAACATATTCATTGCAAATATAACTCAAAGAAGTTTAAATATCTTTTTTTAATGTGACAAAGCTTCCAAGAAAATTAGTTAGTTTGAGGTCTTGAAGTTTGATTTTGGGAGACCTCTCAAATATGTCAAAGGTTTAAAATACTTGATCAAAATAGGAAAGTTTTACAACTCTTAATAAAAATAGGATCACAGATCACTGTAAAATAATAATAATTCATTTACCCAAAGTGTTAATTAAAAGATTTCATAAAGCAAAAGCCCTAACTATTAGATATAAAGGAGACTCAGTTTTCCAAATAATCAAAAGATCTAATAAAGACTTCATGAGGCACACAGAATCTGTTTCTCTCTCTTCTCTCTATTTTTTGCAGTTTACTCCAAAAGTGAACATATTTTTTTCACTATTTTTATGATTATTATATGAAAATCTTATTTTAAAGAGAAAACCAAATTTTAGTTTTGTGCCAGTGTAATATAAATACCAAGGTTAATTTTAATAAAACTTCTTTTAAAAATCCATCCAATCTCAGTCAGCTTTGAATACACAATAAGAGATTTCCATAAACATTTTATATCTTCTTACATTTTTCTATGCTCTTTCATTTCCCAATTTTCTATATCCATTAAATCATATATATCATTTTTTTAATTTTGTCATTTTATTTTTAATTTTAATAGATGTAGGGGGTAGAGGTGTTTTTTTAATGTGAATGAATTGTATAATATTGAAGTCAGACCTTTTAGTGTACCTATCACTCAAATAGTATACATTGTACATCTTAGGTAATTTTTGAAACTTGACTCCTCCCACTCCTCATTCTTCTGAATCTCCAAAGACCATTGTACCACTCTGTATGACCCAAGTATACCCATCATTTAGCTCCTTCTTATAAGTGAGTATGTATGGTATTAGTTTTTCTGTTCCTGAGATAATTCACATAGGATAATGGCTTCCAGTTCCATCAGCACTGTTGTGAAAGACACTATTTCATTATTTTTTAGGGCTGATTAATATTATACAGTATATATGTACCATATTTTCTTTATCCAATCATCAGTTGATCGGCACTTAGATTGATTCCATATCTTTGCACTTGTGACTATGCTGTGAGAAATGTATGAATACATATGTGCTTTTGATACAATGATTTATTTTCCTCTTTATAGATACCCAGTAGTGGGATTACTGGAATGAATTATATATCTACTTTTCATTCTTTGAGTAATTACTATACTTTTTTCCATAGGGGTTGTACTAATTTACATTCTCACCAATAGTGTTTAAGTTCTCCCTGTTCACCACATGTGTGCCAAACATCTACTGTTTTTTGAAATTTTAATAATATCTATTCTTATAGGGATAAAGAAGTTTATCATTGTGATTTTCATTTGCATTTTTTCCCTGATGATTAGTGATGTCATTGATCATTGTTTCAGATGTTTGTTGGCCATTTATATCTCTTCTTATGAGAAATGTCTGTTCATGTCTTTTGCTCATGTTTTATCGAGGTTATCATTTTTTTCTTGCTAAAATTGTTTGAGTCTCTTATGTATTCTGGATATTAGTCCTTTGTCAGATGTATAGCTTGTGAATATGTTCTCCTTTTCTCTATGTTGTCTATTAATATTTACAGTCGATTATTAATTTTTTTTGCTCTTCAAAGTTTTTAGTTTAATTAAATCCTATTTATTTTAATTTTCATTATATTTGATTTTGAAGTCCTAGTCACAAATTCTTTTCCTAGGCCAATGTCCAGTAGAGTTTTTTCTAAATATTATTCTAGAATTTTTATGATGGCAGGTCTTACATTTAAGTTTTTAATCCATCTTTGGTTAATTTTTGTGTATGATGAGAGAGAGGGATCCAGTTTCATTTGTCTGCATATGGCTCTTCAATTTACCCAGTACCATATATTGAATAGGGCATCCTTTCCCCAGTGTATATTTTGATCTGCTTTGTCAAAGATCAGTTGGTTATAGATGTATGGTTTTATTTCTGGGTTCTCTATTCTATTCCACTGATCTGCATGTCTGCTTTTATACTAGAATCAGGCTGTTCTGATTACCATAGGCTTATAGCACAATTTGAAGTCAAGTAAAGTGATGCTTCCCAATTTGTTCTTTTTCCTTAGGATTGCTTTAGCTATTTGGTTCTTTTTAGATTCCATATGTAGTTTAGGATAGTTTTTCTAATTCTGTGTAAAATGATGTTTGTATTTTGATGTGATTTACATTGAAATTCAGAGGAAGTTTGTTTAATTTCCATGTATTTTTATAGTTTTAAGAGTTCATATTGGAATTGATTTCTAGTTTCATTGCTCTGTGGTGTGAGAAGATACATGATTTGATTTCAATTTTTAAAAAATTTGGTGAGGCTTCTTTTGTGGCCTAACATATGTGATCTGTCTTTGAAAATGTTCCATGTGTTAAGGAGAAGAATGTATATTTTGTAGTTTGGGGTAGAATCTTCAGTAAATGTCAGTTAAGTCCATTGAGGTTTATTTCATTTAGTAGGTGTAGTAGTATTTGTTTTGTGAATCTAGGAGCTCTGGTATTAGGTACATGTATATTTAGGATTATTATACTTCCTTGTGGAATTGATCCCTTTATCATTATATTATGACCATCTTTGTCTTTTCTTACCATTGTTGATTTAAAGGCCATTTTATCTGATATGAGAATAGCTACTCCTGCTCGTTTTTGGTTTCCATTTGCATGGAATATTTTTTCCATCCCTTTACGCTGAATCTATGTGAGGTTTTGTGGTTTAGATGTGTTTCCTGAAGACAATAAATACTTGGGTTGTGTTTTTTCATCCGTTTTTTCAATCTACATCTTTTAAGTGGACAATTTAGACAGTTTATATTAAATATTAATACTGATACTTGAGATATTGTTCCAGTTGTCATGTTGGTTTTTATCTAGTTGCTTTGTATGTATTCTCATTTATATTACTGTTTTATAAGAGCCGTGAGTGTGTACTGTCTAGTGTTTCTACAGGGGTCAGTATCAACCATTCTTCTCAATGCATAGAGTACTTTTGAGCACTTACTGGGGCTGATCTAGTGGTGACAAATTCTCTCAGTGTTTACTCCCTGGGAAATTCTTTATTTCTCTTTCTTTTATGAAATTTAGTTTTACATAAAAAAAAATTTCTGGTTAGAAGTTATTCTCTTTAAGAAAATTGAAAACGGGGCCGGGTGCGGTGGCTCACACCTGTAATCCTAGCTCTCTGGGAGGCCGAGGCGGGCGGATTGTTTGAGCTCAGGAGTTCGAAACCCGCTTGAGCAAGAGCGAGACTCCGTCTCTACTGAAAATAGAAAGAAATTAATCGGACAACTTAAAATATATAGAAAAAACTAGCCGGGCATGGTGGCGCATGCCTGTAGTCCCAGCTACTTGGGAGGCTGAGGCAGGAGGATCGCTTGAGCCCAGGAGTTTGAGG
>NW_012143079.1:2427085-2430640 GCF_000956105.1 Propithecus coquereli | reverse complement strand
TTTCATTTCTTCACTAAAATATATTTTTTCAACATTTCTTTTAACTTATGAATAGTGCATTCATTTTAAAAGTAATGCCAGCTTATTATAAAAATCAAATAAAGTAGAAATTTATAAAATAAAAACTAAGAATTCTACCTCTGCTCTTCAGCACTACTCTCCCTGGATTGCCAGTGTTAAAGGTTTGGGCTTTATCTTCCATGTATTTGTTTATGTTAGTCCATATTCTACCCAATTACATACACAACTCTGTCTAGGCCATTACTCTGTATAGTCGACTCACTCATGAGACCATTTCACACCTTCTCTTTCTTCTTAAATCTCTTTCTTTTCAAATCTTCTCATCCCTTCCCCTCCTCTGAGTTGCTGATTGGAAGAGGCCCCAGTACAGGTGGTGATGGATTTCAGAACACAGCAAGGGAGGCCATCGATTACTTTTGCTCCCTTAAGTCAGAAAACTGAGAAACAGTCTCATAGCTGTCTCGCTACTCTTTTATCTCCTTTCAGCGTAAGTAGCCAGAAAACTCCTCCTAAAATGTGTATCAGCTCATGTGTCTTCTCGCCCAAAACAAAAGCTCTTCATTTCATTGACAGCAAAAGCGAGATTCATACAACAGCCTCAGTGCCTGCTGTGACCTGGCCCCCCATCCACTCATTACCCTCCCCCTCCTTGCTCACTTTGTTCCAGAGACCCCAGAGACAGCATATTCCTTGAATATACCAGGCAAGATCAAGCCTCTGACTTCCTGCCTCACCTAGAAAATAGATGCAATCACAAAAACAATTGCACTGCTTTTCTCTCTGCTTGGGAAACTCTTCCCCCAGATAGCTCCATAGCCCGTTCCCGGACCTCTTTCAAATCTTTGCTCAACTATGACATTCTTGGTGAGGTCAGCCCCACTCCTCACCCCACCCCCCGCCCCTATTCAAAGCAGTAATCTTGGCCTTGAGGCTCCTGATCTCCCAACCGGGCTGTTATTTTTTTTGGAGCATTGATCACATACAAGATAGTACATATTGTATTTATTTGTTATGTATTTTATTAGTCATTTCCCACCAGAATATAATCTACACAAATACTGGATATTAAACAATGCAGGCCTAAAGGCTAGAAGAGTGCCTAGCAATAACAGCCATTCAACACATATTTGGAGAATAGATGTATGGATGAGTGAATATATACACATATTTAGGAGTTAGGGTAGCAAAATGCATTAGTGTACAGGAACTAGAGACTGGTAGGCTCCATCAGTTATCTGCTTTAAATGGAGATAACTGGAGATTCATAAGAAGTCCCTAAAACCTACTTCATAGGGTTCTTATAAGTGTTTAGTTAGCAATTAGATAATAATTGTAAAGAGCACAGAACACTGCCTGAAACATATTCAGTGCTTAATCAATGTTAGCTACTATTATCATTTTTATTATACATACAGTACACAGTTGTTAAGACAAGAATGGAATTATTCTGTTTTATACTGTCCAGATTGGGCCCTCCTCATGGTTTAGATGTCACCATGGAACCATTTTGATGCATAGTTAATGAAATGATAATTAGCTTTAAGTTACTATAGGTCACTTTCTAGATTGAATTTTGCCTTGGATGCCTGGCCCAGGGCTGGGGAATTCCCTGCATTCTTTTGCAGATTGACAGGGTGTTCTACCTTCCCCCAGGCATGGCAATTGCTTCAGCAGGATTAAGGTGGGGCAGCACCAAGACAGGTACCCTCTCTTGTCTTTCTTCCCCAAGTGGTACAATTGTTCAAGGCAGTACCAAAGTGAGGGAACTGCCCCTAGGAGAGCCAGATTTTCTTCACTATCTACCTAACGCTTTCAGTAGTTTTATTTATATATGTTTAAAACAATGTTATTTTTATTTAACAAAGATTACTAAAATTATGTAAATTTGAAAAGCATTTGGGTTTATATACTTAATTTATTAGCATTAATTTATTTTCAAGTCAATTTGGTGACATGTAGACAATATGTAAACACATACATGTTCATATATATATATATGTAAAAATACACACACACATAAATAAAGATTTTATAGCTTTGATTTTATAATTTTGCCATGAGATGGCTAGAATTCACTAGTTTATAAGGGCAATTAGATAATAATATCAATAGTGACTCTCTAAATAGAACAAGTTAAGGTTTATCTGTCTCACATGGCCTAAGCCCTTATCAAATTTTAGGGAAAACAGTGTAGAAATTTACATGTCAAAGCACAGAGAGAGAATCCTACCTTTTTCAAGCAATTTGGGTATGTTTGTTAGACATGAAACAAAGAAAGATTAAAAATGAATGTCAAGGTAACACACAAATATAGGAATTCACCACAGGATTCTAGAAGGAGACCAATTTTAGTTTAATAGATAGCTTCACATTTAATCTCCCTTTCCAGTTGGACTACTGAACTCAGAGTGGAGCCTGTCATCTAATAGGTCCAATAAAGTATTTGCAGCTTCTAGGGCTCAACACTCACACATCTAAAAAGCAGGCACTATTAGAAGGCAGAGCACCTGGATCTCCATAAATCAAGGATCCCATTCCTACACTGAATCCCAGGTACCATAGAGCCAAGGCAAAAATGGCCAAGAGCAGCCTGGATGAATAATGCTTACATAGTACACCTCACTCCAAGACGTTTCACTGAAGCTGATTGATGAGCCAACACAACTAGCTCATCCTGTGATCAACCTGTCCTCTGTAGGAATTCTATCTCTCAGTGATGAGACCTCTCACAGCCTCCAAGTGTCCATACCACATTCATCACCAGGTCATGTTCCTGGCTTAAAGATCCCCTCTGACCAACCTAGCCAATGACTTTTCGGTACCAAATTGCCATTTACTGTCGGATTCCATTTGATTCAGCCAAAAATCTAAGGATTTTTCTTGTCTAAGTGCACAAAGAAATGAGGAAGATAGGAAAGCCAGAGTTTGTCTCCTGTAGTAATAACCATTTATTGTAACACTGTTAGTTACCTTTAAAATTGCAGCTCTTGTTAGTAACTCATTAGCTACCTCATACACAAAGGTCAATTGTGTATTTAAGATATAAAGTAACCTTTGATACTCCCAAAAGCCAGAGAATCAGAGGACTCAATGTAAAAGAGAGCAGAGCTTTAGACCTAAGTGAAACCTGTCCATGACTCTTGGGCCTCCATGAGGAAGACAGAAGATGCCCCTGAAAGGGTCTGTGGTGCCTTGACTGTGTTATTCAAGGTGTCTTGGAGTAACTAGAAATCTCTCTCTTAGGTCTCTTTGTGTGATAAGCAGAACTCTAATGTTTTTTCTTAGTAATTTTTCATTGACTGACCACCACGTAGAGGAGGTAGGGGGTTAAAGAGGAACGTATCAATGATTAAAGAGAACTGGATAGAAGATTGAATGTGGCAAAAAGAAGTAGAAGTAAGTGGAAGAATGAGTCTTAGAGAAGCCAGTTTAGGGAGATATTAAGTTTTCCAAAAGGCCAAAGAACTTTTACATTTTTCTCATCAAAAATAATGTCAACAGGAAAGAAAGCATACAGAGGGACTTAACATATAA
>NW_012143079.1:2423988-2427035 GCF_000956105.1 Propithecus coquereli | reverse complement strand
TTCAAAAGCCTTATCTTAAAGTTCTGGAATTCTTTATTCTGTTTGGTGTAACCTGTTGTTAAAACTTTCCACTGTATTTTGAAATTCCCTAAATAAATTTTTCATTTCCAGAAGTTCTGGGTTTTGTGTTTTTTGTTTTTTGTTTGTTTTGTTTTCCTTTGTTTTGTTTTTTATAAAATGCCTGTCTCCTTAGTAAATTTTTAAATTCATGTCTTTTTTGTTCGTTTGTTTGTTTCTTTTTGTTGATTTTCAATTTTCTCATCATTCCTGCCGAGCTTACTTGCAATCCATATTTTCAATTCCATATCTGACGTTTCAAATATTTCCTTTTATTTGGAGTTTATTGCTGGAGAACTAGTGTGATTCTTTGGGGATGTTGATACAGCCTACTTTTCATATTGCCAAAGTTCTTTTCTTGGTTCCTTCTCATCTGCAATCTCTTCGCTCAGCTCAAAACAGATGGCTTTGCGGTTCACCCTGTGCTGGGAACTCTGTTGCTCAGTGTAGAGAGGAAGAGGCACACTGCCTGTGGCTCATGCAGGTATATACCCACTGTAATGTTGCTGGAAATTTGGGGTTTTTGGACCTCAGACCCCAGGGAGAGTGTTCAAGTGTCAGCGGTGGTGGACTACGTTAGGTAATCTCCAGTTCCCAGGCCCTTGGATGGCACGTTTGAGTCCTGGGGGGACCAGACCAAGACTGAGCTGGCAAACTTTCCCTCAAGCCTTCCTGAGTTCAGGCACTGACTGTGATAGTGAGGGTGGGGCGATCTCCTGCTCCAGAAGAATGCTCAGGCAGAAGGGTGGATGTACTGTGAGCCTATGACTGGACTGGAGTTCTGAGACCCTCTTGATGAGATTAGCAGAGGTGGGCAGCTTTGGGATGCACAAGTCACTTATACCTCCCTCTCCTGGCAGTGGCCATAGTCTTGGTACTTTGGGGCACAATAGCACACAGATTTCCAGGTCTCATCCTGGCCCAGTTGTAGCAGAAGTGGTAGAGGCAGCTCAACCCACCGTGTGCAGGGCTACAAGACTGGCTGCGGGCTCAGCAGAAATGCTCCTCCAGGGGAGGTGTGGTTGTGTCAGGGACTTGCCTCCAGGGATGGTAGGCTCTTCCCAGAAGAGACAGGCAGCTAGCCCGACCCTCCCTTGGGGGAGGTCGTAACTTTTGTCCTTGGGGCATAGGAAAGCTCTTTCTGTGGCGTTTTAGAGGGAAAGGAGTAGGCCCCAAGGTCTATGGAAGCCTAGGTGTGATAGGGACTCTCACCGAGCCAGGGCAGCTGCTCCCAGTTTCCCTAACTTTGTTGTTGCCTGTGTAATCCTCACCAGTCCAGAACTAAAATAGCCTTTCCTTCATGGCTGCCTTGGCAGCAGTGGGGAGGGCAGGGGAGGAGGAGGAAAGGGCTCAGAGTGGTGGGAGCTAGTGCCCTGGCCTCCTTTGTCATAAGGGCTCCTTTGGTGTGTTGCACTCTCTTCTCACCTGGAGCAGCCCGCCCTGAATGACTAAGCTCCAGGTGACCCACAACTCTCCCAAGGCTGTTGTGGTCTGAGTGAGTGCTGGGGGACACTGGCTATAGATCCAGCAATGCAGATACTGAGGGACTGAGATTCCCATGTCAGGACAAATGAAGGAACACTGCCAGTCTGTGAAGGGAGGGAAATGAGCTGTACCCTCCATGCAGAATCCAGGCGCAGTGAGCAAAGTACCACTGGGGGTGTATCCCCCACCAAAAGCCTAGAACTGTCCTGCAGCTTCCCTGCACCAAAAGCTCATGCTGAGGAGCAGAGGTGGCTATGTCCACAGCATTGGCTGGCTGGAGGAGGGGAGGTTCCCATGTCCACGTCCCTTCCTGGACTCTGGTGCTACTGCTTCTCTGGAGTGGGGACACCCTCCTATCCTATGTACTCCTCTTTACACTTGCATCTCCACTGATAGAGGTGCAGATACCTTCACATCATGAGCCAGGGGCTCTTTGGTACAGGAGAGTGCACATTCTGCATTCCTTTGTCCTACAAAGTGTCCCTTTGCACTTCTCAGGTGACTTGGGCAGCTCGTCCTATGGATCAGAACTCCAGGAATATTGCTGCTTTCTTGTCTCCCTGTTCCTTTGTGTTTCTAACAGTCTGAGAAGGTGCTGGGGAATGGTCAAGAAGATCCCCCAAAAGGGTTTGTGGTGCCTTGACTAGTGGCAGGGAGACTGAGGGGCTGTGACTCCCTCAGCAGGATAGAGGCACCTGACTATGCACAGGCAATATGGCATATGGTAATGTGGCTTGGGTCTGTGGTGACGGCAAGTGACCCGATGTGGGCCTGCAGCCTGGGTCCTCTGCTCTCTAAAAGCTCACAGTATACCAGTAGCAGCATCACCTGTGTTTATCAGAATAGAAGGGTTCTCTGACAGATTGGGAGCTGGCAGACTGCTACAGGTGTGAGAAGAGGAAAAATAAACACTCATACCTACCCTTTCTGCTGGACTCCAAATCTCCCAGGGGTGGGTCTCTGCCAAAATCTTATTCTTTCTTGTTCTGCTCCACTTCTTCCTATGGAATCTCCAATAAGAATAGGTTCTGTCACTTCACTTCAGTATTTCACCTGGGCAATACATTTTCCCCTAAAATGTTTCCTTCTTTTGGGGACGATCTGGCAACCAATGTCTTTAGTTATCCATCTTGCCCTCTCTGCCACTTAGTAACCATTGTTCTGTTTCTCCAATTTTAAACAACGTTTAAACAAAATCCACATCCTCATGCCTTCCTTATAGCCTTTCTCAGCAAAAACATATCTTACATTTTGGGAGTATATTTTGTATACAGAATAGTTTTCTTCATTTTTGTCAGGTTGGCAGTCACATTCCTGGTTCTTGCTCTGCTCTTGCCAAAGAATGACCTGACACACCGAAAGCAAGGTAAGCTCAAAAATGAGGTTTATTGAGGAAGAACAAGATAGTTTTATGGAGCAAGAGCAAAATACGTTCACTACAGGCAATGAATGGGCCCTCTGTCATAACAAGAGCCTCTGATTATGGTTTGGGGTTCTGTTTTTTT
>NW_012143079.1:2417933-2419478 GCF_000956105.1 Propithecus coquereli | reverse complement strand
TGCTAAGGAAAATTTATAAATAAATAGATACTGTCTTCATGAACTGGAAGACAATGTTGTAAAGATGTTGATTTTTTCTACATTTATCTAAGTGGCTTTACTTTAAATTGTATATGTCATAAAAGTGGCACATGTTATTTTACTTAACTCTTCTTGGCCACAAATTAGTCACAAGGCCAGATTTCCATTATGCAAGGAAAAATTGATTTGGGGAATATAACTAGCAGACTATCAGAAGATTTTGATTTAGACGTCAAGATTGTAATCCTATTGTTAATCAGTTAGTGCCAATTTGATGGCGAGTACAAGTGGGGCCAATTCTCCCGATCTTATGATACCTTACTTCGGATAATGGGCTCAAGTTCAATCCATGAAGATATAAGAGATGCTATGGTGCTCACATGGCAGTAATATTCTCCAGGAATTAGGGGGCTGGGGGATAAACCCGCAACTAAAGGACACGGGGAGCATTGTAGCGGGGAAGGGCATGCCTCTAACCCTCGCTTGGGTGAGGCAAAGACATAAAATGTAACCAAAATGTTTGTACGCTCATAATACCCCGAAATAAAAGAAAAAAAAAAAAGATTGTAATCCTGAGAATTTTATTGTTGATTAAAAATACTTTGATTCCATGGAAAGAACATTAGAGCTAAAACAACATTCCTATTGCTTCTGAGTATTTTTTTTATTTTAAGAAACTAAAAATTCAGATTATCCAATTTATCAATGCTTTATTACTTTCTGAGAAATTAATTTGGTAATGAGAGAAAAATAAATTTTCAATTCATAAAAATAACCTGAATACAATACCATGTTTTCTTCCTGAAAATTGTAACTTCTCTGCAAATTATCCTTTTAATATAAAGGAATTCAGTGTGCATAGATACAAAACATAAATCATTAGCTTAATTATAGTATATTATCTTCTTTCACACTATTTATCATCACTTGATGTTGGTGAGAAATTACATACACTTTTTATCATGTTTAATTTATATAGCTATGTAATATATTCATAGAAAATAAAGTATTAAGCAATGCTGGTTTTAATTAAAACTAGTTTAACTTATTGTCCATGAATGATACATTATTTAGACAGGTGACATAAATGACTACTTCCATTCCTAAAAATAAGGACAAGTTCCATACATAATGCATAGTTTTTAATATTATAAATGACCAAGTCATTCTTTGGTCAATTTCTATTCTGTATTCATAGTATGATGTAGTATTCTAGTAAATCATTAGTGGAACACTACTGGGATGATATCCTACAAAAATGCATCATCAAAACTACGACGATATAAACTGCCCTTGGGATAATGCATAGGTCTGACTCATAAGTACATATTTAATGTATACTTGCTCCAAAATTAGGAAGGCTCTTTGATGAACCCAAATAAACAAAATTGTATTAATGATAAGGAAGATCATATGTTCGATATGCTGTATAATTATTCAGGCAAACAAAAGCTGAGCGGAGTGATAATTATATAGGGTTATTAAAAAAAAGGCACTTTTACTCTGTACTATTTTCTGAATAAA
>NW_012143079.1:2413633-2416443 GCF_000956105.1 Propithecus coquereli | reverse complement strand
CTGGATTTTGACATGCATGGTATTTCTAGCTTATTAAAATTTGTAATTGGCTGTGATTTACTTTTTTCTTTCCAAATAAATGTTTATTTCTTCATCTAATTTTGTATTATTTCTTAAACAGAGCTCTCATAATTGCATAAACTTCAAACCACTCAAAGCTGAGATCTGCCCTGCTCTTAACCCACAGAAAGTTGCCAGCAACCCCTTCAACTCCTTTAAATCAAAGTTCCCTGAACAACCTAACAAACAACGGCTCTCTCTCATTTCTGTGCTTTCTATCGCCCCCATTTTTTCCTGTTACTGTCATATTTCAAAATCTTATAAAAGTACAATGTGTGAAATAGTATTGGAATTTGAAATTATGAAACATCAAGTTGAAAAATACTTTTAGAAACTTGTGTAAAACTTACTCATTGATAAAAGAAATAAGAAAGAATCCCCAGGTATTCTAACTATATTTGCTTTGGGGAAGAAAGTGAACATAAATTAAATAGACCTCTTTATTTTTCCATTGAATTTTACAGTCCACATTATATCATACCTGATATAATGAACAATTGTATGGTTAAGATTTTAGAAAGAATATATTCATTGTTTCTCTTCTACATAATACCAACTTTATTAATAATTGCCTATTATGTCTTTATATTTCACCAATTACTTTCAGAGGACCTAGAGTTCTAGTGAAACGATTTTCCCTCACAGATAACAGGTATATTATTTTTCCTTTAATTAAGTGGCACTTGCATGGTAACATTAGTCAGCCTCAATTACCTAAATTCAGAAAAGTTTCCATGTTAAGTCTCCCAGGGAAAAGTAGCTAGAGGGAAAAGGGATTCATTCAGTGACAATATATTTAATGTTTGCTTTTAATTAAACTGTGTCATTTAGAATTTGTTGAATAAAAAATGCCATGGTAAGTATAAATCAATAAAATAAATATTTTTAATCTCTCACAGAATATTGAGTGCTAAATTAAATACACACTGGAAATAAAAGCTCAAAAGCATGTTTTGCCATTTGGGATCAAAGTAGTCTATCTGAGCAATGAGGAAAGAAATTTGGACATTTTTATGACATTTATAACAAAATGTCGCTTTTAGAATTTGACTTACTTTAGGAAATAAGAATGTTAGTAGATGTAAGATTATATTTATATTTTGCTATTTCTTCTACTATTCTTTAAATAAATGACAGTTAAACTATGACAAAGTGCCTAGCTGTGCTCTAAGTTGAAAGCTCGTGTTAAGAATATTATGCTAATATCTGTTTTGTATTGATTTACAATATTTTCTTTTTCTTCTGTTATCTATGATTATTGATAATGTTAAAATTTACCTGAGTTCTGCGATTCTGGAAAACAAATATGGTTAAAGAATCCCACCATTTGTCTGGGCACAATGGCTCACTCCTGTAATCCTAGCACTCTGGGGGGCCAAGGTGGGAGGATTGCTTGAGGTCAGGAGTTCAAGACCAGTCTGAGCAAGAGCAAGACCCTGTCTCTACTAAAAATAGAAAAATTAGCTGGGGGTGCTGGTGCATGCCTGTAGTCTAAGCTACTGAGGAGGCTGAGGGAAGAGGATTGTTTGAGCCCAGGTGTTTGAGGTTGCAGAGAGCTATGATGATGCCACTGCATTTTAGCTCAGGTGACAGAGTAAGACGATTTCTCAAAAAAAAAAAAAAAAACAATACCACCACCACTGCCACCTTTTTGTGTTTTGGAAAATGAGTCACTGCAAAGAACCATCCTACCTCGTAAGACTTAGATAAGATTCACAGATGGCCCCCTTGTTTACCTATGACAAGGTGAGACACAGACCCTCCAAATTCCCATTCTTTTCCTCAAATTATTTACTGTTGTTTTGTCCTCATTGATCAATTGGAACAAAATACATATTAACCAGAGTTTGGTTAAGATTTTTTCTTTCCCAGGGATCCCTGAACATTGGTCTACTCTCAGCCTGGGCCAGCATAAAGTTTTTCCCTAAGAACTACTGCTGGAAAATAAACTGCCTTCAGCATAAATCATCTTTTGATCTTACTATCCAATCTTGCCATGTTTTCCTTGTACCCCCCACCACACACACACACACACACACACACACACACACACCTGGTTTTTTCTAGCCTTGGTTATTAACTTGTTGATCTTATATTTAGAGTGTTTTTTCTATTGTAGTAGCCTTTTCAAATAAAGCCTCTTCTGACCTAAGTACAGATTTGTTTTTAATTCAACATTATATAACATAATTACATCAGCAGAAATTCTGTGAAAGGTATATGGGAATTCCCTGTGTTATTATTGCATTTCTTTTCTAAGTCTCTTGAAAATAAAAAGTTAAAGAAACAAAGGGATATTTTTCAGTTTATATGTTCTAGGCATCCTGGAAATTATTTATGAAACTGCTGAGAAAAAAAATGACCAAAACTTAGAGAGTCTGAAATATGACTTTGATATTTACTCATGAAGATCACAATCAGAGGAGTGGTCAGTCATAAGCCGGTTTCTGGGTGATGACCTCACCTGGCTTCTGAACACCTCTGTCTCACAAATTCCCTTTTACATAGGACTGCAACCCAAGATTCACCCCTAACACTTTTCAGAAATTGCTTTTTTGTTGGAAACTTTAGAAGGTCTTGTGCTGGCAAATAATAGACTTTCAAAAAGCTATTTTAAACAAAAAACATTATATATGTTAAAAAGTTAAAAGCAGGGTTTGATTTTTAGATGTGGAAAGGGGTTATATTTGTTCAAGAGAATGTAACACTAAGGACACACACACACATATACATGCAGACATATATACATG
>NW_012143079.1:2401059-2403293 GCF_000956105.1 Propithecus coquereli | reverse complement strand
ATTGAAATGTTAGTTCTCTATTTCATTTATTCAATTAGACATTATTTTATCACATAGATTTATTTTAGTCATTGAGAATTCAAACTCACTAGGCATTAATAAAATTGAATTAGCATTTAGATAATATGTGAATCAAATTGTTTTATTTTACATGCTTTTTATTTAAGAATTTCAGTGCAAAGCAGCACTGGTGGGAAACATAATTTTAAAAATAATTTACTTGGCATTATTTTAGAATAATTCAGTAAAAATATAAAAAAGTATTACTTCATAATTGAGAACATTTTACCATAATGAATTGTTTAATTAATGGACTCAAATGACTAAAAATGGTTTTTCAGTAAGTGTAGCACACAGGTGAGAAGATAGGAATAGTTTGAAATATATTTACATCTAGAAGGAGAAAAATTGATTCATATTCTCAGCACTTGCTCCAGTACTTAGTTTTCCCCTCACCCTATATAAGGTGATTAAATTATGTCCTTGTGACAAATAGTCTCTTCAAGCACGCATTTATTTAATGGGATAAAATAGCCCCAATAGAGGAGATGTGGTCATTTTTCATTTTCTCCCAACTCCTATTCTATGTAAGGAACAGAGGGTGTCTCAGGGAGACCTGCTTACTTGTAAGTCGTCTGATGAAGAAAAAGTACAGGCTTGGAAAGGGTTCTCATGCACTGATTTTAGATCACTGAGAATGTGTGTTACAGAACATCAGTGAACAATGTCAGGCTCTTCCAAGTCTCTGAGACAGGGAAAGTCTCTTCAGAACACTTGTCATGGTTTCAGTGCTCTGCTTTTGGACAAATTGGCTTGGAGGCAAAGCCATCTGCATGGATTTGAGGTATGATTTTGAGTAAGAGTGAAGAGGAGTGGATTTAAGCTTAATTAGAAACATGGTTAAGATAATGTGTAAGTAAAAGAAATGCAGATAACTAGCAAATATAATGAGGACAGATTCCGAAATAGATGGCAACTTCTGGTAATATATTATGCTCTCTTAATCAGGGCCAAGAGATTTTTAACTCAATAAATTAATTTTCTCTGAGTGTATAATCTATGGAAGCAATTATGACAGGTATAATTCCTTAAACACAAAAATAATGGACTCCATGGAGTTTAGGATCTGCTAAAGAAGGTCAATTCTGGGAATAATAATTATACCAGAGTAAGAGCGATAGAGATATATGAGAAAGCCATAAGCTCCATGGTTGAAGAACTATGTCTGTTTGACCACCAACGTAGCTCCAAGGCCCATCATGTTGCTTATATACTAGATATACAATCATATTTGTAGTGTTAAAATGGAGATATATAAGGTCACATTTTGACCCTAGATCTTAAATGGCATGCTAAAAATCAATAGACTTGGAAATGAATAGAAGAGACAGTGTTTGGTTATCTATTGATTATACAAGCAACTCATTAATGACTTCCAATAACTGACACTGCGGAGCCTCCATTAAGGCCTTAAGTCAAGGATACTGCTGTCTGCATCGACTCTTGTCTTCTTTGCATCGGGTACCATCAGTGTAGTAATCCGTGGAGTTATCCATACCCTGAAACCAATCTATATTTTGTGTGTGATCTGAAAATACCATTACCTTAACACATGTGGCTACATACCCTTATAGACATATCTCCGAAACATGCTAACTTATCTATCAACTCAAAATTAAAAAGTGGAAAGAAGGAAGAAAGGGAGGGACAAAGGGAGGGACAGAAGGAGGGTCAGGGAAAGAAAATACCTAAAGCAATATCAGAAAGCAAAACTAAAATAAAAAACATTAAAATATGTGTTCAGTTAGAATTAATATCTCAAAGTTTAAATCTAGTAAGCAGGATGTCATTCTTGAATTATAAAGCAGTTTTAGAGAAAGGAGAGAGGAGACATTGCAAAGGACTTGGAATTATTAAAACAAAACTTTCAGAATGATATCCTCCTTGTTACTTCTTGTTGTTCAGAAATAGTTAGGTTGGAATCAGATTATTCAGTTTTACAGATGGAAAAGTAGCATTTTGGAGGAGTTTAGGAACTTATTCAGAATACATGTGAATGATATATAGCCAAACGTGAACTATAACTCAAGTCACACGGTTGTCAGTTCCTTGTAGATTATACTATAGACTTACCCATTATCACAGTCAGATATTATTTGCTCAAATTTTTTCCTACTTTAATTTATTTTATTAAAATTCAAGATAACTTTTCATGATTGAGGATACATGCAAAA
>NW_012143079.1:2399557-2401009 GCF_000956105.1 Propithecus coquereli | reverse complement strand
AAATGTCTTCTACGCTAGGCCCTGACATTTGAGTTTTTAGGTTTACGTCTGCATTGCTTAGTGTCAGCAAGTATCCTGCTAAATCATTTTAGCCAGAATCTTCCACCTTTGGTATCTGATTATCCTCAATGTCTGATAAGATTTCTGATCCTCCACCTTTTACCAGATGACATCTGATCACCCTGGCTTTCCCCCAAGAATCCTGATAGGTTAATTTAGCCAGAATCATACCTTTTCCCCTCTGCCTCCTCTTAGTAACTTCCCATCCATTGCCCCCAATGCTATTCCTTGGCTAGAAACTCCTACTTGCTTATGCTGTTGTCAGAGTTGAACCCATACTCTCTCCTCTACTATAAGACCTCATTGTAGCAGCCCTCCTTAAACAAAGTCTGCCTTACCTTTCTTTAACAAGTGTCATGAAGAGTTCTTTTCTTTAACAATACAAATATCATATTCCTGGGGCTTATCCTTTTCTTCCTGTTTCAGTGGCCATGCTGGCAAGGTGACCCATGCTGACCATTTTTCCAACCAGGGGCCATACTCACGTGTTGCCCTCTGCGTCAGCTTTAGACTACCTCCAATTTCATATGTTTTTATGTGAATGCCATCTTCTCCCCCAACTATATTTTCTATAATCCCACATTACAGCACTTTATTATTTTTGTGGATATATTTGGTATTATTTTTACTTATGGTTGAGGAATTTTAGACACTATTTTTAAAAGTAATATAAATAGCAAAAAAGTTCCAACAAGTGCTGCTGTTATACAATTTGTGGCCTACATATTTATTAGTTAGAGCTTGTTTTGAAATTTAGATGATTTTTTTAGGAACACATGTGGCAGCAAAAACATCAGTGGTTACCAAAGACAGTGGGGAGAGAGAGGTGACCAGGTGGAGCACAGATGAGTTTTAGGTCAATCAAACTGCCCCATAGGACACCGTAATGGTAAATGCACATTATTTACATTTCCAAAGGCACAATACCAAGAACAAACATTAATGTCAACTGTGGACTTTGGGCGATTATGCTGCATCAATGTAGGTTCGCCAATTGTATCAAATATGTCACTCTGTTGTAGGATGCTGATAGCAGGGGAGGCAGGGAATATGTGGAAAATCTTTATCTTTAATTTTGCTGAGAATCTATAACTGCTCTAAAGAATATTATGTCTTTAATAATAATAAAAACAAATGTGATAGATACATGCCAAATTCTCTTTCATAAAAACCAGATACAAATTTTCATTATAAAAAGAACATTTGCATTTCTCTAGTGATTAGAGATGTTGAGCATTTTTTTATCTTTGCTGGCCATTATTCTGTCTTCTTTTGAAAAGTTTCTGTTCATTTCCCTTGCCCATTTGTTGATGGGGTGGTTTGATTTTTTCTTGTTGATTTTTTTGAGTTCTAGATAGATTCTGGTTATCAGCCCTTTATCAGATGTGTAGA
>NW_012143079.1:2384282-2385992 GCF_000956105.1 Propithecus coquereli | reverse complement strand
TTTATTAAAGTTATTCTAGTTCCCACAGACTCTAAGATTTCATTTTTAAGAGCAATTGGAAAACACCAAGGCAATAAGCAGAAGATAAAATGTACAACAGACTTAGGTTGGACTCAATATGTCTACATAAAAGTAAGTTTATGCAATTTGCCAATTTAATTCATACACACTCAATGTTTTTAAGGGGCTACAAAATTTACAATCCATGTTACCTCTGTTTTCTTTGGGACAGTACTGCAACCCAGTTCTTTTTCTACTTCAGTGCTTTCTCTATTCTGGTATGATATCAGACAGGAAAGCTTTCATCAAAAGTCATAGAAAAATAAATTAACAGAAACTTAAGTTTGTCTCACATAAGGTCTGCATTAGGTGGTCCCAGTTTGTATGCAGAGGTCCCATGAAGTGGTCAAGGATCCAGGCACTTCCTATTTATTCTGGAAAGTTCAGAAAGTTGGCATTTTGTCCTTCTATTTCATGATCACATGGATGATGCCATAGCTCCTGGTATCACATCCTTAACTCTGTTCAAAGGTGGGGAAAAAAGTGGATAGACATCTGAAATTATAAATTAGTTCTCCTCATAATACCTCTGCTGTTAGAAAGTGAAAGCTTTCCTGCAAACCACTCCCAAGGCCCTGTAGATTTCCATTTATGCGTGAACGTTGTCACATGGCCAACCCTAGCTACAAGGGAAACTGGAAACGTGAGTAGAACGGACTTACTATGATTAGCTGACATTGATTAGGATATATCCCTGTGACTAGACATTCAATGGCCCTAAGCAAGATGGAGGCTTTGTTAGCAAGAAAGGAAAGGAGTGGCTAATTGTGTCTACCACTAATGAATACAATTCTTTAGAGGAAACTAATGGTTTTCTATGCTAAATATTTGTGGCATTTACTTTATGTTCCCTTGAAATGAATATGAATATGAATAAAAATATTGTATTGGCCAAATTTTAAGGGTCTGTAAATCTGATTTACTGCTATAGGCTATGGCAGGATCAGGAATGTCCTACTATATAACTCCATCACATTTCTTCACAGATGTACATTTCTTTGAGATGAGACTGAGATGAAGAATACACATATTTAAACCAAGAAAAGAGAATAATATTTATTTGTACCTACAATTTGGCAGCCAATAGGGTAGTCACTTTTACATATGTTTTATATTTAATTCTCAAAATAATAAGTGAGATATCTATGACCACATGTTTTGCATATCAATAAACGGAGACTCAGAAATGTTAAGTAATTTGCCCATATTCAATATTTTATCAGTAAAAGTATTAAGAGAAAGTTAGGTGAGCTTTAACATATGAATTTTTCTCACATCATTTGGATTACACTCTTAATAATGTCTGCTGAATAAATTAAGGTACAATTTAGGTACTGGTGTTTAACCATATAGTACACTTGTTTACTCATGCAGCAAATTATTTTTGAGCATATAGTAGAATGTGTTAAACACTCAAAATTATTAAAAGGAATAATAGGATAAAATCCCTTTTCCCAAGAGGCTTTTAAATTAGAGAGTTAGATAAATAAGGGCACTGGCACTGCTGGTTTTCATAAATGTTACAAAAGGGGTATTCACATTGTAGTATCAGAATAACGAGAGAGAACATTCCAACTCTGCCATGAGCATCTTGGCTGTATATCTGACTCTGTGTGTGTGTGTGTGTGTGTGTGTGTGTGTGTGTGTGTG
>NW_012143079.1:2380351-2383387 GCF_000956105.1 Propithecus coquereli | reverse complement strand
GTGTGTGTGTGTGTGTGTGTGTGTGTAAGCTCTTGAGAATGGCAGATATTTTCAGAATTGATCTTCCACTTACGAGAGTTTAGGCCTCTTATACATTGGAGAGACCTGTGGAAATGTTAGCTTTCTGTCTTCATTAGGGATCAGATTAGAATAATTTCAGGGCTGTGTAGTGTAGGTACTGTGTCCTTCTACTATTTTAGCCCTAACAAAAGGGAAGAGCATTTAAACAAATTAGGATAATATGTCCCAACTAATGTCTACTTCTCTGCAGGAACATTTTAAACGTATCATACATTTTATTTTACTTGGATCTGGGTCCAGGCCCCAGCTAGGGTCCAGGACTGAATGCTTAGGTACCTTTGTATCCTTATTCTTATATTTCTAATATCCTGTCACACAATTCTAAATTTACAAATATGTAATCAAGATACATGTGGAGTTCTTTAATCAAAATGCATAATACCAATCTATACAATGATTATAATGGAAGATGTTTAAATAGTAGCTGTGAAAATAGTTTCCAAGTACAGTCACTTCACATTCAACATCCAGCATGAGTAACACTATACCCAACACTGCCTGTGCTTTGCTAAACCATGTGGCCTATGGGTTGGAACATTCACTTGAAATAAATTCACTCCGTAAGCACCTTTCCCCAAGCTTTCTGTGGTATTCTACAACCACAAGAAGCTTGGTTTTATTTTTAGCTACAATATTTTCACATATTGTAGAAATATATAATAAGTTAATGGTCTAATTTACTTTTTGGTTCTCTTGACCACCTATATTTTTCCCAGCTTTCTGTGCCCAGGAGCTGCCAAAAGACCCCCCATACATATACCACAAATGAAGACATGTATTTCACTTGTCTGTAGAGCCATGGCCACAGTTTCTAACTACTATATTAAGTCCTCTGTAGTAGTCAGTATTCTTTGGTGATATGTGACAGAAAGTCAATGCAAACTAGCTCAAGTTCAAAATGAGATTTATAGGTGCATGTATCCAGGAAGAACAAGGGTGAAACTGAGGTTGAGTGGAACCAGGAAATTAAATGTCTTCAGGATCCTTTCTACATCAATCTTCTCTGATTTTTCTTCCTAGGAAAATTTAGTTATAGTCTTGTGCAGCAAGTTTCTCTCTACATGAGGGACATGTTGTTGGTAGGTCTGGATTCTCACTAATCATTTCATGGCCTGTCTGTCAGGTGATACCCTTCACACTAGTTGTAGTTCGTAAAATCTTAGAGAATGAATCAGGTGTTCTGATTGGGGTCATGTTTATTTCCTGACTTTGGGAAGTAATTTTTTTTTTTTTTTGGAAGTAAATTTTTAAAAAAAAAAAATAAGAAATGGAGGAAACATGAGTCAAAGTATACACATGCATACACACGGGCACACACACACACATGTATGTATGGAAGAAAAACCAATCTGTAGTTCCATATTTGCAGAAGTTATTAGAGCTTCTATGTAGTCACCTTATCTTCCCTGGTTTGGCTTCTCATTTTCACCTTCTACTTTTTGTAATATAAGTAGTGTAGAAGCTGTCTTTGGTCTGATAACTGGTGTTTTTAATAAAGTGTACTTTTCAGGAGTACTTTTATATTGATCCTTCCTTGAACTACCATTTGCTTTTATCACATCTTCTGTTACAGTATCTTCCACTTCAATTCATAAGGGAATTATTTTCCTTCTACACTCTTATGAGTGATTAGGGAAAACACAGAGATCTATTTTATCCTGACATTCCTACATGAAGAGCTGCTACACATGTTGTGAAGATTGTACATGGCACAACTTGAAGAGGTGCTATTCAGCTAAACAATGAGGTGACACTTCCTCATGAGTTTAAATATCCTCAAATATTTGTCCATTGTTACCAAAAAATTGTTTACTCTGAGAATACATCTTAACTCCAAATGCTGGATATCTAAGCTTTCCCTAGAATATTTTCAGCTTTGATACTTCATTATGCCCAAATTAGGTTAAAGAATTTCCTCATTAATTGCCCAATATTGGGTTTCTTATTCTTACATTGTGCCCAAATTTAGGGTCCTCACACCCAATTTCTTTTATATCTGTAACATATATAAACTTTGTAGAAATTAACATTAGAAATATGAAGGATTAATAAATCTCTCTGTAGTCCTTCCTTATTTTCTTATGTAATCAAAATGCAACTAAGATCAGAAAATTCTGCTAAGGCTGTTTTCACATCCTCTATATGCCTGAATGTTGAATGAAGCCCAGGAGATTAAAACTTAAAACAGATAGTTTAGCTTCTAGTAACTAGTATGTAGTGAAGATACGCATTATATAATTATTCACAAAAGCACTAGATTAGGACTTGAAATATAACATATTTAGATAAAGATGACTCAAAATTAGACATTTCCTTAATAGTTATTTCAATAAAATAACCTCTCCAAAAATGTCAACAAGCTGTTTTGAATGTATTAGTTTTTTATTGCTGCATAAAAAATTACCATATATGTAGTGGCTTAGAAGAACACCCATTTATTACTTCACAATTCTATAGGTCAGAATTCTGACAACTTTTCTTTGGTTTCTTTGCTCAGCATCTCACAAGGCTGAAATCAATGTGCTGCTAGGGTTGTGTTCTCATCTGAAAATTTGGGTCTTCTTCAAAGCATGCAAGGTTGTGGGCAAGATTCAATTTCTATTATGCAAGTACATTAATAGAACCGAGGTCCTCATTTCCTTGCTGGCTGCCATTAGGGGCTACTGTCAGCTTGCAGGGATCATTGGTATTTTTTGCCTTCTATTATATCTTCAAGCCAGCAAGAGAGAATCTGCTTTGCATCAAATCTCTTTCAGTCTTTGAAAAATCTTTCTCACCAGGAAGAGCTTCTGTCTTTTAAGGGCTCACCTGATTTAGTTCAGCCCAGTAAGGATAATCCCTCTATCCTAAAATCAAATTATTGGGGTATTTAATTATATTTGTAAAATGTCTTCAAGGAAGCACCCAAATAAAAGTTTGATGATTAACTGGGACAAGATGTGTGATTGTTGCTGC
>NW_012143079.1:2378382-2380301 GCF_000956105.1 Propithecus coquereli | reverse complement strand
CATGGCCATTTTAGTCTCAGTTACTTCATTTCTAAAATATAACTTATATTAATTTTTAAAATATCAATACTATCTCTCTTGGTCTGTTAAGCATATGTGTGAAGTTGTCTTCTTAACATAAAGCTCTAAAAACTTAGAAATATGCTCAATTTGAGTATCTGTGAAGTTAAACTTTAAAGTACAATTTTAAAAAACAAATTCCTCATTATTTGTTGCACATAATATTATGTATGTGCTACATAAATTTATTTTAACTAACTTTAATACATTATATAATGCTAGATATCTTTGTTGTTTTGTTTTTTTAAATTATACTTTCTTGGCAGTTTTTCGAATATTAGCCTGAGGTTCAAAAGGTAGTTTCTATTTTGGGATTTCTTTTTTCTGTTGGAAATGGAATCATTGTTATAAAAAGGATTAGCTGGGTTATTTTGTTTGTTTGTTTGTTGTTATTTTATTTTTTGTAAACACAGGGTCTCACTGTGTTGCACAGGCTAGTCTCTGACTCCTGGCCTCAAGTGATCCTCTGGCCACTGCCTTCCAAAGTGCTGGGATTATAGGTGTGAACCATTGCACCAGGCCTGAAAAGGCCATTTTTAAACTTATTAATTTTTATATCCTTTCCCATATTTCTCATTATGCTCATCCTGATGTCTTTGATGGCAGGATCTACATTTTGAAGAAATAATGCCATATCAATTCTAACACTGTTAGTATCCCAAGTTGTCATTTTGTACAACTTATAAAGAACTTAACATTTCAGTTACTGAAATAACTTGTTTAATTTTACATTTATAACTTCACCTACATGATTTTTATATGTATATGTAGATAGAAACAAGTACTTTTTAATTCTCTTTATAAAGACTGGCCTTAAAATAATTAAAATTACTGTGTTCTTCACATAGTGCTGTGATTTCCTTTTTGAGTGTTACTCTGGTTGTCCCTAAAGGGATGTCACACTTCTTAAGTTTATTTGTTTCAAAATGAAAGCAAGCTTTTATAGGAGATCAATGGAAGGAAAAATAAATGTCTATGCTGTAAAAATGAATGTATTTGTATGAAGCCATAGACTCATCAGTCTGAACAAACAGATCTTAGCTATCCTAACTTTCAGAGACTTGGAAGGGATTTCTTTGCAGCACATGTATACAGACATGGAGATCTATATATCTATATCTATCTATCTATCATCTATCTATCTATCTATTTTCTATCTATCTATCTATGTATCTGGCACAGGGCTAATTTCCAGGAATAGCATAACAAATAAATCTCTCTATGGCCTTACCACCCTGAATGCACCCCATCTCATATAATCTCAGAAGCTAAGCAGGGTCAAGCCTGGTTAGTACTTGGATGCGAGAAATCTGATCCTTGACCTAAAAGGTAGCCCATAGTTTCCTGTGAAAGACAAGCATTAAGTAAATAATTACACAATTAATTATAATTGTAATAAATTCTACAAAGGGGCAAGTACAAGATACTTAGAAAATGTGTATTAGGCCTAGTCTTAGTAGAAGGGAAGTTTTCCCTAGAAAAGTGGTTTCTAAATTAAGATTTACACTGACTCTTATTCTGTGATGCAACTATTACAGATTTTTTAAAGCAGTATGTTATTCCTTTTTTCTGTTTTAATTGGAATGCCATTCTCCAAATTTAGTAAAAAGAATCCAATTTAGAACAATATTCTTGTAAATATTTAAAGAGAATACTTCACAGAAACATTAAAACTTCCATTCTCGGGGGGAAGAAAAAAAGATTTTGTGTTTCACCATAGAACAGACTTTGGAAATAAATTCATAGTTGCAAATTTATATCACTAGCTGACATAATAGTTCCATGATAATAACCAGTAGAAAAACCATATTTATTAAGTAATTGACTTATTTATTTAAATATGTATGCACTATCAATTT
>NW_012143079.1:2375101-2378332 GCF_000956105.1 Propithecus coquereli | reverse complement strand
AAATTAGAGAAACTTGAAAATATCTCATACAGTTTCCATGAAATTATGAAAGATGCTTTATTATTTTATTATTGTTGTTATTTCACTATTCATTTTGGTTTCTTAATAAAATAGAAGAATGATTTTAATAGCAGAATCTGCTCCCCCTACAGGCTCATGACTGGCGGACAGAAGGCAAGTTGATAATGAAAATAGGAAGTAGAAAGTATAAACAGACTATTTGCTTGAAGCAAAATCCAAATAATCCCTGAAGCAAGAGATTTTCAGAAAATGTTATTTAATACAGGCAGGCCTGGGTTGATATTCTCTAGAGGTCTGCATTTATGTCAGTCCTAAAGTATTAATACTTCCCAAAGGAATTCCCAATGAAATGTAAGTCTTTTAAAACTTATAGTGATAGGCGGTCAACTCAAATGTTGCTAAGCATCTATGGGAGAGGGAAAAGCTCAGGAAGAATTGTCTGCATAATGGAAAGCAACTTATGTCTTCAAACTTTTGTTTTTTTTTTTTTGTCTTCAAACTTTAAACTTTATTGAAGACAACCTTGTCCTGATCATTATTCAATACGTGTTGCTAATTGAATAGCGATAATTTACTACCAAAACATACCTGTGGGATATCAAAACACACAGAACAAGACTTTGTCTGGACATCAACTATTCTTAAAACCTGAATTTATAAAATTTTATCCAAGATTTTATTTAAAATGTAGTGTTTGGGACAATGATGAATATGAAAAAGCGGAACACATATGCCAGAAAGTCATTTTTCTAACCATACAATATTAAGTTCTATTGAAAAGGAGAATTGGAGTGAAAGGTTTTTGTGTTTTTAAGAGTTGCAAGCTGAATAAAGTAATGTGAAACTATTAAATGAGGTGACCTGACCTGCTAAAAGCAATTTAAATTGCTAAAGGATACATTCAGCAGTTTTCACATGTAGATGGAAAGAGTTGTCTTCCAAAGGGTCAGTTATGTCAGAAAGACTAAAACATATGGGAGAAAATCAGAAAATTGCCCTTTGGATACATAATGGAGAACATTATAAATGACCTTGCGCCTAGTGAATCTAGTATGAAAACGTTCGGTCAGCTTGCACTGGTGAGAATAATACAATTTTGTAGCACCTAGGTATTTTCAGCCAGAAGGCAATTATTTTTTTCCTGGTACAGTAGGTATTTTGTGTATCCTCCTTTAATTTGTAATTATAGATTATAGCACTGTTTTGAATTTCAAATTTGAGAAAAATCTGTCATGAATAAATACATTTATATTATATGTTAGTTCTATATATATAATAGCTTACTCTAAGAAATATGTGTGATAAAAAATTACTTTTGGCTTTTGTCAAATAATATATTGCTAGTCTATATTTCAGATTATCAGAAAGAAGTGTTATCCATTAAAAATTTATTCTAAGAGAAAAATAAAATAGTGAGTTGTAGTTTTAAAATACATACTAACACAGGTTAAGCATCCCTAATCTGAAAATACGAAATCCAAAAATGCTCCAAAATCCAAAACTTTTGAGTGTGACATGACTTCAAAAGTGGAAAAATTCCACCACACCTGATCTCATGTGATGTGCAACAATCATAACACAGCCAAAACTTTGTTTTATACACAAAGTTATTTAAAATATTGTACAACATTACATTTGGGCTATATGTGTTGGGTCGCAGTCTGAAATGTCAGTTCTTGGTGCACTCATGGCCAAAGAATGACACACCAAAATAAGGAAAGTACCAAAATGAGGTTTATAGAGAGAAAGATAGGATTATAGAGCATGAGCAAGATACAGGTTTACAGAGCAAGATACATATGCCACGGAGGATGACCGGACCCATTGTTGCAGCAAAATAGAGAGAGAGCTTGATTATGGTCTGGGTCTTGTCTTATGGTGTCCGGATAGGGACCTCCCCTGTGGCACAGACATCACCATGGAACCACTTTGATTGGACAGTTGGGAGTTATATGACGTGAGTCTTACTGCACATGCAGATTTCCCATGAGCCTCTCTGAAAGCCCATTTGTGGGGTGAACCACAATGGCACCCACTTTCCTCCCTAGGATACCCAGAATCCCTGTCTATCTACCTAATTTGTGTACAAGGTGTATGTTTCATAAACATAAATAACTTTGTGTTTAGGCTTGGGCACCATCCCCAAGCTTTCTCATTATATATATGTAAATATTCCACAATCTAAAACAATCCAAAATCAGAAACACTCTGATCCTAGTCACTTCAGATAAGGGATCCTCAACCAATACATCTACTCAGAAAAAAGGTTTAGAACAAAAGGCAAGAGTAATGGAAATGAAAATTTATCCTGACAAATATTTATTTCATAATGCATTCCTGAAAAGGTAATTGTGAAAACATTCTTCATCTAAATAGGAATAGAAAATAGAACATCCTAAATATGAAATATTGGGTTTCTCTATTTTTTTACATAAGAAATACGATTTGAAATATATTTACCATGCCAAAGCATGTTTAGTTTTTTCAAATTCAATTGTGCCTTCTAGGTTATTATTCTAAAATCATTTACTGTTTAGAACTGACTCGGGTGATATATCAGAACAAATGCATCTTTATTTGGAATACTACATCATGAACTGTAGTAAGTTCAGGGATTTCTGCCCAAATCCAGAAGGCCTAGGGCATGAGTGGTACAAAGTAGGTTACCTATGACGACTTGGTGGCATCCAGGGAGACAGAACACTCACACACAGAGCGAGTTATGTGAAGCAGATGTATTACTTACGGATGGGCAGTAAGGGGCAGCAGAAACCCAGGGCTCATGATGAGCTGGTCCCCAAAGGCTCAGGGGAGCTGTGCAGGGAAGATGGAGGCTCATCTGTTCATGACCCATTTGAAGGGCCGCTGAAGGACTCAGCAAGCAGCCTGCACTAGGGTTTTATATTCTGGGGACAACAGGAATCACTGGGATAAAGCAATGAGGGACATCCTATTTTTAGGTGGGACTGGAACAAAGCCCAGGCTGTTTCAAGCAGTCCCTCCTTATAGAATGCTGCATTCACAGTCGATTATACAGTTATTCTTGAGAACTAAAAGTGAGAAAAGGGGGAGAACTGTGCTGGTCCAAGGTCATACAGAGAATCTTCTCCATGGACATTCAATATTTATTAATTGAATGTATGAAGTAAATGAATGAATGTTCAAATATGTGCAGATTGTTCTATGATATTAATGTTTCTATTTTTTCCC
>NW_012143079.1:2370820-2375051 GCF_000956105.1 Propithecus coquereli | reverse complement strand
CCCTGTGGAGACATAAGCATAACCCCAACCCCATTGTAGAACCTCTCCTTCCCTCCACTCTCCGTTTGGCATGGACACATACACTGGGTCACAAACATTTGGCGAGTGAGAGGACAAGGTCGTGAAATGACTTTCTGCTGCAGAGGAATTCAAAACCTGCCAATGATTTAAAAAATGAAGGGTAAAGAGTGCTTTTTATAGATGGCGTTGAGGAGACTCAGGGACTCCCCCTTTTTGTTTTTGTAATTGGAGTTTCAAGGTGAGATTGGCACGTTCAATAATTGCTTGACCTTGACTATTGAAAGGAATGTCTGTAATATGGTGGATGGAATGCAAGGTAAGAAAGGCAGCCAGTTTACGAGAAGTATAGGCAGGGGCATTGTCCGTCTTGAGTATTGCAGGGAGGCCCATAACTGCAAAACAGGAATAAAGATGAGTGATGACAGCGTCAGACTTTTCAGAACTCTGAGCAGTAGCCCACTGGAAATGAGAATAAGTGTCAATAGTATGATGAACATAACGAAGGCATCCAAAAAATATAACATAGGTAACATCCATCTGCCAAATATGGTTTCCTCTCAAGCTGCGTGGATTACAACCTGGTGGCAAGGAAGGGAGTGTTAAAAGTGTGCAGGAAGCACAAGAACGCACAATAGCACAAGCCTGTTTGCGTGAGAGAGAGAAACGTTGTTGAAGTCCCTTCGCATTGGTATGATGAAGTTCGTGTTCTCAAGATGCCTGTTGAATAGAAGCAATAAGTAAAGAGTCAATTTTATTGTTCCCTCTGGCCACAGGCCCGGGGAGTCCAGAGTGTGAACGAACATGAACAATAAAAACAGGATGGTGATGCATATGAAGTAAGGCCTGTAAATGAGTAAATAAACGTTGGAAAGTGGTTTGGGAATTGAGAGGTAGAGAGGCAGTAGGAAGAGGAGAAGTAACATAAACAGCGTATTGGGAATCACTGACAATATTAAGGGGTTCAGAGGGAAAATCCTGTAAAACTAAACAGATAGCATATAGTTCACTTTGTTGAACTGAAGGGAAGGGAGGAGTAACAACCTTTTGGCCCATTGTGCTCCAATAACTGGCTTTACAGGAACTTGAGGCATCCGTAAAGAAGGTGGGTACCTTTAGAGGGCTGGAAACAATAGGTGAGACAGGGAGGACGGAATGAGTCTTCAAAAAGGAATACAATTTGTGTGGCTGGTAATGATTATCAAAGGTTCCAATGTAATCTGCGCAAGCCACCTGCCAAGCAGTGGAAAATTCAAAGTTAGTTTGAATATCTTTAGAACTTAGATTGGTAACAATTCTGTTGGGGTCCATTCCAGAGAGTTGATGACAACGCCGACGCCCTCGGGTAATCAGTTGTGCAAGCTTATCAATGTAAAGTAACAGCCTTTTGTTCTGTTGGTTAGGGAGAAATATCCATTCAAGAATTCCGTGGTGAGATTGTCCCAAACAACCTGAAGGAGAATGACACGTGTGAAATAGAAAGAGTGTAATAGGAAGCAAGGGTTGAAAAAATATGAGGAAACCAGAGCTTAAACATTGCTCTACAAACTGCAATTTAGATTCGGCCTGGGGCGTAAGGCAGCAAGAGCTATTAAGGGCAGAGTCGCCCTCGAGGATAGCAAACAAGTGTTGTAAGGCATAAGTAGGTATACCAAGTGATGGTTGGAGCCAATTAATATCTCCTAATAATTTCTGAAAATCATTAAGTGTTTTTAGATTATCTCTCCATAGTTGTAACTTTTGAGGACGTATTTGTGACTCAGAGAGACAATATCCCAAATAGTTAAAAGGTGGATTACGTTGCACTTTCTCAGGGGCAATTATCAAATTATATCGTTTAAGATTTTCCTGAAGATCTGTGAAGGCTGCATCAAGCCTCTCTCGAGAAGGTGCTGCAAGAAGAATATCATCCATGTAATGATAAAGATAATTTTTGGATGCTGCATGCAAACAGGATTTATGGCACTGTCAAAAAATTCCTGGCATAAAGTAGGGCTATTTAACATTCCTTGAGGAAGCACCTTCCACTGATAACGTTCAGTAGGACGGCCACTGTTATATTCTGGGATAGTAAAGGCAAAACATTCACAATCAGAAGGTTGTAAGGGAATGGTGAAAAAACAATCCTTAAGATCAATAATCATCAAAGACCAGCCTGTGGGAATTATAGAAGGCATAGGCAAGTCTGGCTGTAAATGGCCCATGGGCTGTATACATTTATTAATTTTTCGAAGGTCAGTGAGGAATCTCCATTTTCCAAATTTCTTTTTAATAACAAAAACAGGGGAATTTCAAGGAGAAGTAGAGGGCTCAATATGACCAGCAGCGAGCTGTTCAGTCACTAGAACCTTTAATACCTCGAGCTTTTCTTTAGTAAGAGGCCACTGCTCAATCCATACAGGTTTATCAGTATTCCACCGCAATGTGAGGGCTCGAGGAACTTCTTGAGCAGTGGCAATTAGTTTAAAGATTCCTGTGTATCAGAGGGTTGAATGGGGTTGTAACCCATCTTCAGCATCATATTTTTAACATTAGGTGATAGGTGGGGAATGGTCATAAACGCTCCAAATTGATGCAATAAGTCTCGTCACCAGAGATTCACAGCAATATCAGTAATATAAAATTGAAGAGAAGATTGTTGGCCTTCAGGTCCTAAACAATTAAAAGTATCCTTACTATGAAACACACATTGAGCCTGCCCCAATCCAAACAGAACAGTGGGAACTGCAAGTTTGGGCCAATCAGGGGGCCATTGAGCAAGACAAATAATAGCAACATCAGCTCCAGTATCCACCAACCCCTCAAACGTACGGCCATTAATGGCAAGAGTGAGGACAGGTCGAGAGTCTTGAATGAGTTTCCCAAAAAACTTTAGTTCCTGTGTTGTCAAAGCCTCCCTGACATTCAGCTTTATGAGTAGGAAAAGAGACATATGGTAGGAGCAAGAGCTGAGCTATATGAGTGCCTGGAAAGACTTGAGTAGTATGTGGAACAGAGACCATAAGCTGAATTTCACCAGTATAATCTGAGTCAATAACTCCCACATGTACAAGTATTCCTTTTACAGTACAGCTGCTGCGTCCAATAACCAGCCCAACCTTCCCCGTAGGCAAAGGTCCAAAGACCTGTGTAGATAACTTACGAACACCAAGGCTGGGTCACCCAGGGCTGCTTGAGCCTCCAGAGTAGTATACTGCCCTTCTCAGTAAGTTGTTCCTCCGTATCTCCGGGGGGTTGTTGTTGTGCAAAAGGAATTTGAAAAAGTTGTTTCCCTGGTTTTGGAGGGGCCGAGGGACGGACTGGATAAGCTGAAACGAAGGGCGGAGGCAGAGGACTGGTGGCCATCTTACTCCTTTTAAGCAAAGAAATTAATTCTTGTATTTCTGCCCAAGTAGGCAGCTCACCCGAAGGGTCAGAGTCCCCATCTGGTGGTTCTGGCTCTCCCTCATCTCTCAATTCGTCAGGGGACGGGGCATGAGATGGCAAGTGTTTCTTTTCGGATTCTTCACCTGCATAAGCCTTTTTTCAGTCTGTCTGCAGCAAGTGTAAAGCCTGAGTTATCGCATTGCAGACGGTCCAAATCTTTAAATCGATAGTTTCGCCTTGCTGATGGGCATGGCGAAAAGCTTTAATAACTTGTTGCCAACTAAGGAGATTTAACCGCACCTGTGAGTGACATTGAAACCAATAACAATGTTGTTGTACTAGCACGAATAATTGTCTTAAGGTACTTTCTTTTACTTCTACTTCCACAGAGCTTAAAAGCCCTTGAATTAATTTTCGATATTTGCGCTCTGCTGCTGAGGGGGAATTTCCCATATTTTCCAGAGAGTCCCCTGTTGGTTGCCGCTTACCTGTTGCCAATGGGGTGCATCTTTGGTTCCTCCGTCCTGAATGACACAGACCCTGCTCATGGCGCCAGTTGTTGTGGCCCAATTGCAGAACAGGGGATGAACACAGAAAGAAACACACACACACATGCACACACACACACACACACACAAGACGTACAAGACTGCAGTGGTCGATTGCACCAGTCGTTTTATTATATACTTTTTCTATGTCCGGCAGCTACTTCCTGGTACGTGACTACCTTGGGCACCTTGAGGAAAACACATTTTCATTCCTTCCAGACGATTGCTCAATGGAAGCAGATGTTTGCATCTTAACTTCTTTATCTCATCACCGTATGCAGGACAATGAGATGCCTTGG
>NW_012143079.1:2370061-2370683 GCF_000956105.1 Propithecus coquereli | reverse complement strand
GATATTATTTGCTCAAATTTTTTCCTACTTTAATTTATTTTATTAAAATTCAAGATAACTTTTCATGATTGAGGATACATGCAAAAAAAAAAGTCTACTGTTTTGGCAGTACCCATATGAACAGACTACTTCTTTGATAAAACAGCAAATCAAAAGAAAGGGAAGAAAAAACATTACTTGATCAATGTACACTTGGGAGAAGTTCACAGTACCAAAATATAACTTTAAACCAGGTATTCAAACTTGTACAAATGAAACCTCAATAGCATTCACTCCATTGAAGATAAAAATCAATAAAATATGTTTAATCTAGAAGAACAGTGCTCTTTGATTGTGTCACTTCAAAAGGTGTTGAAATTATGCAGAAGCAACAGTTTCATACATTTTTAAAACAATTTTCAGAAGTATTCATGCTTTGGGATTATCTGATTTTCTTTAGATTTTTTGAATCATTATCCAAATTGTTTAGTCCTTTTCATCTTTCATCCTCATACCATGACACATTATCACATAGTGAGACACCTGCTCCAGGCATGGCTTTTCTCATGAGAAAGCCACCACCTAGGAATCATTTGAAAGGTAACAGGCAGGCCACCTTTATACAAAAACAAAAGCCCCCATA
>NW_012143079.1:2368718-2370011 GCF_000956105.1 Propithecus coquereli | reverse complement strand
GTTCTGTCTCTCTGTCTCTCTCTCTTATTTTTAACAATTTTTAGTATACATATCACCACTTTAACACCAAGCACTACATCTGCAATCTCTCATTCTCATCTGAATAATTTTAATATACCCAGGCACATGGAGCATTTGAGAAATGTCATGATCTTGGAGGAATCTTCCATGAAGATTTTTGTTTTGCTCCATTCTGGAGAATTACCTTACACACTTGTTATTCAGTAGTCATTGTAAAATCTCCCTTTGTCATTATCCTGACTCTCTCTTTCTCTCTTTCTTTCTCTCTCTCTCTTGTTATCTCTCTCTTTCTCCTCTCTCCATGAATTTTCCATTTTTCTTTATATCTCCTTGGTTTTTTCTTATGCACTTTTCTTCCTTTTTCCCTGTTTGTTTCACTTTAAAATGCTATTTAGCTTTTAAAATGCTATTCTGCTAGTAGTAGCAGAATAGCTGCTAGTAGTTTCCTGAAAGGGGTGCATGGTAAGTTTTAGAGAACTTTTATGTGTAAAATGTTTTCACTCTACCCTAATATTCCATTGACAATTTGGTTTATAAGAGTATTCTAGGTGTGGGTTATGGGAGGCTAAGCACACCTGGCCAGCTCTTGGTGTTAGGAAGTTTTATTTGTTCCTGTGGTAACAGGAAATGATGACGACAGCTGGGGCAATCCCAACCCACAGCCTCAGAGTGCTTGGGGAGAACTTCTCAAATCTTCTGGGTCTGGAGCATTGAATTGCTCTTGTTGATATTGATTCAACTGTCATCTCAATGTTTTAGTCCCTATTTTTAAAAATTTAGAGTAATATTATTTGGCTTATATGGTTGTGATGATATAAAATTAGATCCTATTTGGTAAGAACATGGCAGAGTTGTATAAAGTAAATTGTTTGAAAACTTGGGCTGTGGCATCAGAATTTCTGGATCTCAATCATAGTTTTATTATGTAGTTAGTTGTATAAAGATTAGCAAGTTATTTTTATCTCTCTGAGGCTCAAATATTCACCTGTAAAATGAGGATAATGATAGTATCTTTTTCGTAGAATCCTTGCAAGTTTTACATATGAAGTAGAAATATGTATAAAGTATTTAACTTGGTGCTAGGCACAGAGAAAAAGTGTAACCAGTATTACACACGATTATCATTTATAAAAACATTCTAGCCAGAGAGCTTGGTACAATCACTCAAAAATATGTATTTCCTGTTTTAAAATTCCCATCATTCTATTTGCTATTAATTTAAGAGTGCATAGTCATAACTCAGCTAGGTAATATTCAAAAATAAAAAAAAAA
>NW_012143079.1:2360917-2366563 GCF_000956105.1 Propithecus coquereli | reverse complement strand
TGATAGATTTAGGGAATATAAGTGTTTTTTTGTTACATGGATTAATTGTATAATGTTAAAGTGAGGGCTTTTATGTACCCCTCACCAGAATAGTGTACATTGTGCCTGATACATTGTACCTTTTTCTCTTTCATGCCCTCTCCCCCTCTCCCTTCTTAGTTTCCAATGTTCCTTACATAACTTTATAACCATATATACCCATTGTTTAGCTCCCACTTATTAGTGATAATATCTGGTATTTGTTTTTCCATTCCTAAGATGCTTCTCTTAGGATAATGGTCTCCAGTATTACCCAAGTTGCTGCAAAAGACATTATTTCATTTCTTTTAATGGCTAAGTAGTACCCCATGGTATGTATATACTACATTTTCTTTACCTATTCATCAGTTGATGAACACTTAAGTTGTTTCCATGTCTTTGTACATACTAATCCTGCTGTGATAAACATTGTGATTTAGGTATCTTTTTGATATAATGACTTCTTTTCCTTTGAGTAGATACCCAGTAGTGGGATGGCTGGGTCAAGCGGTGGGGCTATTTTTAGTTCTTAGAGGAATCTCTATATTGTTTTCCATAGAGGTTATACTAATTTACATTTGGAATAATGGTGGATAAGCATTCCCTTTTTATTGCATCTGTGCCAACACCTCTTGTTTTTTGACTTATTAATAATGACAGGGGTAAGGTGTTATCTCATCGTGGTTTTAATTTGTGTTCCCCTAGTGATTAGTGATGCTGAACATTTTTTCATATGTTTATTGATCATTTTATATTTTCTTTTGAAAAATGTCTGTTCCTTTCTTTTGCTCACTTTTTGATGGGGTTATTTGTTTTTTTCTTGCTGGTATGTTTTAGTTCCCTGTATATTCTAGATATGAGTCCTTTGTCATATGCATAGTCTCTGAATATTTTCTCCCATTCTGTAGGTTGTCTATTTATTCTGTTGATTATTTCCTTTTCTGTGTAGAATATTTTAGTTTAATTAAGTCATATTTATTTAATTTTGTTTTCACTGTATTGGCTTTTGGGGTCTTAGTCATAAATTCTTTGCCCTGGCTGATGTCCAGAAAAGTTTTCCCTAGGTGGTATCTTAGAATTTTGACAGTTTCAGGTCTTCCATTTACACTTTAATCCATCTTGAGTTAATTTTTGTGTATGATGAAAGATAGAGATCCAGTTTTATTCTTCTGCATGTGGCTACCAAATTTTCCCAGCATAGTTTATTGAATAGGGTGTCTTTTCCCCAGTGTATGTTTTTGTCTGCTTTGTCAAAAAGCAGTTGGTGTTAGCCCTATGGTTTTAATTCTGGGTTCTCTATTCTGTTCAATTTATGTATGTCTCTACCTTTATACCAGTACAATGCTGTTTTGGTTATTATAGCCGTGGAGTGTAATTTGAAGTCTGGTAATGTGATGCTTTCAGCTTTGATCTTTTTGCTTAAGATTGTTTTGGCTATTCTGGCTCTTTTCTGATTCCATATGAGATTTAGGATTTTTTTTTTTTTTAGGTCTATGAAAAATGACATTGATATTTTGATGGGAATTGCATTGAATCTGTAAATCACTTTGGGCATTATGAACATTTTAACAATATTTATTTTTGAAATCCAAGACAGGAGGGTCAGCCTCTCTTAATGAGATTAGCAGAGGCAGGCAGCTGTGGTACACACAAGTTGCTCACACTTGCTCTCTCTCTACAATGACAGCAGTCTCTCCTTTGGGGAAACAAAAGCACCCAGATTCCCAACTCTCAAACTGACCCACCTGCAGCAGAGGTGGTAGAGGCAGCTCAACCTGCTGTGTGTACGGCTACCGACTAGGTGTGGACTGTGGCTTAAATGCTCTAGTTGGGGAGGTGTGGTTGTGTCAGGAACTTGCCTCCAGGAATAGTAGGCTCCTTGCAGAAGAGACAGGCAGCTTAAAGCTCAGGGAGAGGACAGCAAGTCCCACCAACTCTCAGAAGAGGTGGTAACTTTTGTTCTTGGGGCACACAAAAGAGCTCACTGTTTTTTTAACGAGAAAGGAATGTACCCTGTGTTCTGTGGAAGCCTGGGTGTGGTAAGTGCTCTGTCAGAGGCAGGGCAGCTCCTCCTAATTTCTCTGGCTTAATTGTCCCACGTGGAATACTCACTTATCCTGAGAAAAACAGTCCTTCAGCTGTGATTGCCTCTGTGACAGTGGGTTGAGGGGGGGCAGAAGGATAATGCCTCAAATGGTGGGGAGTGTCTCCACTGGGAGGGTCACAGACAACCACAGATCATGAACCAGGGGTTCTCTGGTGCAGGAAAGCATGGGCTGTGCCTTCCTTTGTCCCAAAAAGTGTTCATGGCACTTCCTAGTCCCCTTGGGGCAGCCTACCCAATGGTTCAGAACTCCAGGAACACTGTTAATCTCCTGTGTCTCCTCATTCCTTTGAGGTTGTGATTATTGAAGCAGATTCTGGGGAATGTTCATGTGGGATTCAGTGACAGGGATGCTGAGGAGTTATGACTGCCTTGGAAGGATAGAGGACCCTGGCATGTGCACAGGCATTATGGCATAGGCAATATGTCACTTGTCATCTCAGCTCAGGTCCATGGTGAGGGGAAGTGACTCTACACTGGCCCAAGGCCTGGTGCTATGTTCCCAAGAAGCTCTGAGTTCACTAACGGCAGCAGCACCTTGATTCATTGGGGCAGAGGGGCTGTCAGTCAGGAGCTTGCAGACCACCACAGGTGTGAGGGGAGGAGAAGTAATCACTCCCACCTACGCTTTCTGCTGGGCTCTGAATCCCTCAGGGGTCAGTCTCCACCAAAATTTTGCTCCTTCTTATTATGTTCCACCAATTCTTCTAGTGGGATCTCCAATAAGAATACGTTCTGGCTTCTTTCCCTAAATATTTCACCTGGGCTGTGCTTTCTTACCTGAAACTTAGTCTTCTATGTAGGATATCTTGCCCCTTTCTCCAATATATAATTTTTAATATTATTATCATGAGCTAAAGAAATGTCCTCTCTTGCAGGAGTCAAAATGCTTTCCCTTTTTTCTTGAGAGATATCCAAGAGAGCTGTGCATCAACAAGTGTGGATTCAATGGCATTTTAACATGAAAACCAAGTGTAATTATTGTAAATTTTCCATAGAAAAAAAGGTCCAAAATGGAAGCCCAATATTATAAAGTGGCACAAGATCCTAAGCCCTTTCTCCTAGTCATAAACATTCCAATAAGTTAAAAGAAACTTTCTCAAGTCTTTGGGAGACATGTATGCACTCCTTCCTTTCTGACCTCCATGGGTAGGGTAAACAAAAGCATTTGGTTCTAATTGCCTTTATCTGTTACCTAGAAATACCATTGGAACAAGAGGCAGCCAGAATGAGCTGTTATGCCATTTTTTTTTAATTTCAGAATATTACAGGGGTACAAATGTTTAGGTTGCATATATTGCCTTTGCCCCACTCAAGTCAGAGCTACAAGTGTGCCCATCCCCCAGACAGTGCATACCGCAATTTGTTGATTCAAAGTGGCAGTGACACATAGATGTCCAGTTTGTGAATATTCAACTCACCTATCCAGGAGATACACTAACTCTTACCTTATAAAGGATTCCAGTTTTCAGTCCTAAGGATAATATCTGTCACATAATAAAGTCAGTATTATGTGACCTACTAAAAATTAGATTTCTGTTTTGGGCTGAGGCCATACAAACCTAATGGGTCTCAGTTGACTTCGTTGGGTATGTTTTCTTCCCATACTTGCCACAAAAATATTCTTTCTTGATGGATGTGGAGTAGGCACTGATGATAAATAAGTTCATGGTTTTGGGGGACAAGAGAAACATATCATGAGGACATTATTATCTAATTCTCTAGATTTTCTAATTCTCCATAATATCCTATAACTTAGTCCCAATTTAGTTTACTATTTTAAAATCCCAATCTGTTAAAATAGTTGTATTATTTACATATAAACCACTTGGTATTGAAATTCATTCAATTTGATTGGCATATGTGGATAGTTTAATTTTAATAGGTAACTCAGAGTCTAAAAAGGAGATATAGACTTTAGTTCTGAAGGGCATTTAGAGATGACCACCAAAACTGTTTAGTTGAAGAGGATGAAATAGTTATTTAAAAGAATATGTAATTTTGCTTTTTATGAAATTACAAACCCTATTCTTTGCTTTAGTCATATATTTTAATAGAAAAAATATGTTTGTTTTGTTGAAAAACAAGTTACTTTCATTAATTCAATTTCAAATATTGAAAATCATTATTGATTTGTCTCCTACTAAAGGTAATTTAATAATTAAAAATAGTAGAAAATTAAAGAGGTTTCTCTTATCAAAAAATACTGTCTGTTTTACAGGAAATTCACTTTGTAATTCAATAGAATAAAGGATCTTGTCTTTAATCTTTTTCGTGGCAATTTAATAAATACTTACTATGGTCTCCCATTTTATACACCAAAGATCAGTGATGTGTGAAATTGAAACAGATGTTCGATATTAAAGAACACTCCACGCTATACTTTGTAAAGAAGAGAAAGAAATAATATTTATTTCATACTTCCAATGTGCCACAAAAATAATAGTGTTATTTGAAGCTCACAACAGCACTTTATAAAGGACATATTATCATCTCAAATTTTCAATGAAGGAAACAAACCCAAGGAATATAACTTATTAATTAGGCCAAGGTCCCCAAGGAAATTCAAAATGGATATTAATCCCAAGTATCTGTCAGTTGCCAAAGTCTGTCCACTACACTCTTCTACTTCATATTAAAAAATAATGCTCTTCTATAAGATAGTGCCACATGAGAACAGTTTTGAGGAATATAGTCAGAAGTATGTTGGAAGCAGGTACTTTTTTTTCTGGCATAATGGAAAAAATATGGTAGTGGTGGAGATAGGTTTTCAGATTTCAGCTCTTATTAATTTGAATGCTGTTTTAATAGGAGTAGTAAGAAAATGTGGTACTGACCTTGAAATTCAACTTTTGAATTTATCACCTTTCAATTAAATGCCTCTTAGCTTAATAGCAAAGGATAGATGCTCGAGCCAGTCTGCCCTTGTTCGATTGAATTCTAGTTCTGCCAAATACTAGCTGCACAATGTCAGGCAAGTCACTTAATTATGTGTGGTGATTATGAGACATGTAAGAGTTATTATTTATAAAGAAGTTAAAAATGTATGTCTGCTACGTGGGAAGAACCATATGCATGTTAACTATAATTCTTGCTACATTTTAATATTTTAATACTGGGAGAAAACATCACCCTATGTTGGATCTCGATGGTAGGTGCTTAGTTATGATTATGGTACTGTAAAAGAGGAGATTTGTTTTTAGCCTTAGATTCCAGAAAGAAAAGACTAACCTGCAAAATATTGACCACAAAAGAGTGAACACAATGGCATAGATCACTCAGTACATCAGAGAGTACAGATACAGAATAAAAAGTACAAGCGTTACTTGTTGTGGGAACAAGCAAATAATAATTAAATTTTAGAATATATGTTACAATATTGAGTGATTTATATAGCCAATTTGGAGAGATATAGCCTGGTAAGGAACATGTAAAAATAAACTTTTAAGCATTTGCCAGTGAAAACTCGGAGAGTTTAGAAATTTAAGAGGAAAGTAAATTTCTACATAGGCAGATGTGGAAAA
>NW_012143079.1:2356540-2358407 GCF_000956105.1 Propithecus coquereli | reverse complement strand
TTTCAATATTGACTTTGTTATCTGGATATTTCCTGAAGGTATCACATTTTTAGGAATGTTTTACTCATAAGAAATTTTAACTATTACCTTTAAGTAAAATATTTTCACATCAAAATATTTTTTCTTGATTTTTATCATAAGCTTTGTTCTGAAAAGACTTCATCAGCCTAAAATTTAACATGAATTGCTTAAAATGGCAATCATGATTCTTAATCCAAAAAATATGTTCTCATCCAGGGAAGGTGATCAAAGATGTCATATCTGAACTGGACCTTGAAGATCAGGAAGGATGTAGCAACGTGAAGAGGCGTCAAAAAGACATTCAAGGTGTAAGGAAAATAAAAAGTGCAAAGATGAATATGATACAGCTGGTATTAAAAATAAATGGATATTCAAAAACAAGTTTGCAATTCTTTGTAACTTAGATTTTGATGATTTTCCAATCTTTAGAGAAAAATCTCTGTTGAAAATTCATTTTCCTTCTCAGAATGCCTGAACATTTTTAGGTCTTAGAATCTAAGTTTGCCATTTCTGGCTCTCAATTCCCTGCTTCTCCTTAAAGCACCTTACTTTGTACTTCCACAGCCACATTTTCTCCTTGTTCTTGACCCAGACACAGAACAAGGGTCCTTTCTATTATTTTTTCCCCACATCATTCACTCAAGGCATATGTGTTGCAAGAGATGTAACAAAGAAGGTTTTTGTTGTAACAAGTACTCTTAAAATGTCCTAGTTCTATAGAAAAACCTAATCTTACCTTTGACCATATTTTTCGTCAGATTTCATTTATCTTACCATGTTCTATATACTTTCCCGTCTGTTTTTTCATTTCCTCCCATCTCCTAGCTCTTAGTCAGCTTCACACCTGCATAACCCACAAATTTTAACTGTTTGTGTATGATGTGTAGCTATCCTTTATTTGACTCTAGTCTTAGAGACTTCGTTGTAGTCTCACATTCCTTAACACTCAATTAGAAAATCTGCGAATGGGAAAACATCTTGGCTCATATTTTTATTCATGTTCTAGTTCTCTGTCATGATCTCTTTACTATGCTTTGGCACAAGCCTACTGAAATGCAGTTTGACATCGCACATAATTTTATGTATAAAATGAACTACAGTGAAAAATATTTATATACAGTAATTTTTCATGCCTCTTTGCATGTAGGTGTTTGTGTGTAGGCCTGGCACAAGCAGATATGTGACCCATATAAGCTAGAAATAACTTGAGCAAAACTCACTCCCATTTATATCTATAAAATATCATACTAATTTTATTTTTTACTGAAATAAAATAATTATAATAACTTTTAAGCTCTGTTTTCTATTGAACATTGACAAATTATAATTCTATATATTTGTGAGGTACAAAGTGATGCTATGATATATATATACATACGCATGCACAGTGGGATGATTGAATCAAGCTAATTAACATATCCATTACCTCAAATACTTATCATTTATTCCTCCTGTCTAACTGAAACATTGCATCTTTTGACCAACAACTTCCTATTCTCCAAACTCCCTAGCCTCTAATTGCTCTCTGTAAATCTCTAGACTTAATGTATTAGTTTATAAACTGAATCTAGACTGTTCTAGTGCCATCAGAACACTTCCAAAGAAAATATTCCATAGTTCTTAATTGGAAGTAAAGAGGGATATGAGTAGACAGTTCAGAGGAAAGCTGTACAAAAAAAAGAAATTGTAAACATCTGCTCAGAATCACCATTTAAAAGGCAAATAAAAATCAAGAAAATAAACGATATAATTTTATAGTCTTCATAGTAGCAACAATTAGAAGAAATTATTAATTTAACTTGATTCTCTGGCATCCGTGGAAGGAAGAAACACTTCCATATATATT
>NW_012143079.1:2354899-2356490 GCF_000956105.1 Propithecus coquereli | reverse complement strand
AACTTTTAAGCATTTGCCAGTGAAAACTCGGAGAGTTTAGAAATTTAAGAGGAAAGTAAATTTCTACATAGGCAGATGTGGAAAAAAGTAAGAAGCAAGAAGATAACTGCCAGAATTGGAATAATAAAAAGGTTTGTGCCATCCAGATGAGAGTATTTCAGAGCCTCAGTACCTCTAGGAAAATACATCCTATGAAAAATTATTACAAAGGTGGTAGATGCTATAATCAGAACTGTACAGTAAAATATATTTAGACTTACATTTTATGCTTAGATTAAATTTTGATATTAATAAAATGTATAATCAAGAGTTGAGGCACATTAAGCACTGTGGAAAGTCTGAGATTTTTACTTTACTTGCCAGCTAACATGTGAAACTGGCACAATTCCATGGATGCTTACGAAACTCTCAACTCAAGATGAAAGACTTCACTCACAGAAAAAGCAGTAGTCAGAGTATCAGCACGTAAGCGTTGATAACCTTGCCCTTAAATTCTACAGGGTTATTTGAGGAGCTCCAATGAAGACTGCACACACAGTGAGTCGTGGAATATCTGAGGAACACAGGACAAGGGCCCAGTAGGTTTTTTGAGCAAGCAGCAGACATTGTACCAAGCAGCAAAAAAGCCAGACTACCTTCCCGTGGAAAGGAAGCAGCTACACAGTAGTCACATTATAGTTGTCTTGACTTACGAGTTGCCTGTGTGACTAGCTATAAAGACTGCTCAGTATCAGAAGGCAAATAAGCCTTGCTGTCTGCCATACTCAGCAAGAAGGTGCAGGGATGTGTAGGACCTATGATGGAAGACCTTTTCAAATAAATGATTTTAAGCGATGACTTTTAAAACTTTCTTAAATAGTGAGTTTAAGGCCCCTCAAATAATTGCTATAACAATACATAAGGCTTAGTAGAACTCACAGTTAATAATCTTGTTCATAACAGAGGGCAACAGAAAGAAAACGTCTTCCCCAAATTTGTCGTAGCAGAGGCTTATTCTTCCTTCGATGAATTACGTATCACACAGAAAAAAATCTTGAGCATTAGCACAATTCAGTACTCAAACTGATTATGCAAAATCAAACAGTGGCCCTAATCATATTTTTACAATTTCTTCTTGTTCTTATTTAACTATATATTTTGTATGATTGAGGCATAGGCTGGGTCTGTATTCACTTTCCATGAAGAGGATAACTATTTATAAGCATATGAACTATTAATTTTCAGGACTTGAAAAGGAAAAAAAGGAACTTGAACATCTCCCGCTGTTTTCTCCTTTTCATTCTTTGTGTTCTTTACAAACTTTCAGTATTCATCCTTATTTCATCCCTTATAATTGAAACTTGTACTATTTAAATTGAAAATCACATCTGTGGTCTTAGCATCTGGTATCTATCTATGATGCAAATAACATGAGGACTATTTATGTCAAGATAATATATTCAGCAAGAATTGCTCACCCTGGTCATGAAAATATGCTTATTTTGCTAAAGGACTATAATTGCACAGATTTATATTTCAACTAGCACATTACCATTGTAGAATAATTTTATATCTAAAAGAATATAATTTATAAATAAAATATTTTATTCCT
>NW_012143079.1:2349868-2350251 GCF_000956105.1 Propithecus coquereli | reverse complement strand
CATATTTGGAATTTAGATGATTTCCAGCTAAAGAAATTCCTAAAAACACATTGCATATATCCATAAGTTTTTCATCATATGCCAATAGATATAAGCTTTAAGATAAGAAATTGTGTATGTTGTCTTTGTTCAATTTTTATTAGTTTAACTTTTGTTTGTCAAATTATATAGGCTTTATGTACAAAATTATTTTTCCAACAACTTCATAAGTATCTGTTAGTCCCTCAGATACATAAACCTTGCTTATTATTATGTAAAAATGTTTACCAGTTAATAAATGAACCACAAAAAATCATTTTACATTTTGCTACATGTTGCATTTGAACACTTTAATATTGATTATCTGATATTTATTTCTTGCACGTTTATTTTTGCTAATCATT
>NW_012143079.1:2340725-2341517 GCF_000956105.1 Propithecus coquereli | reverse complement strand
TGTATGTGAAGTGTGTGTGTGTGTGTTTGGGTCTATGTCATGTGTTTATTTGTATGGACTGAAGGTATACATTGTCCAGAAATAACTCTCTGGAAATTATTTTTTTAAGGAAATTATCATTATGCTGCATAGCTTGCTATTACTCTGAAGAGCAATATTATGCAGAAAATTATCCTATCCATTTCATGGATATTATGAATAATTGGAATCTAACCAACAATAACAGTGATTTCCAAAGAAATTTTGTGTAATAGACTGGTAAGGACTAAGTTGACCCACTTTCAGTTAATGTCACGTGTGGCCAATGCCTTCCAGTGTTGTGTATTAGCAAATTTTAATAAGGCCTAATGTGATGCTGTGCCACAATATTCATTCAACTAACTGATAGGGCATTTTAAACATACCCTAGCTTAATATCATTTAGCCCAGAAGCCAATATTCCACAAGCGCTGTGCCAGAGAAGTTTCTTGTCCAGAATGTTCTTACCAGATGGTATTCATTCTGCCGTATGTTGCGATGCCTAGATAAACATAATGATACAATGCCTGCTACCTCATTCAATAGTAAAATTGATTGTGTGAATTAATACATACCAGGAGTAAATGACAGAAGCAAAGAGAAATCATAACTATAATTTTCCTACTCTATGCTGCTCTATTTAGGAGAAGCAAAGTTTAAAATATAAATTGAGACTAGTAGATAATATTTTGTGCTGTGTGAACTTCTACATTATATGAGTCTTTTAAATACTCTTTAACTCAAATTCTCAATGTATAAAATCAAGGCAATATA
>NW_012143079.1:2337821-2339847 GCF_000956105.1 Propithecus coquereli | reverse complement strand
TATTTTAAGGCACATAAACTTTTACTACTTCTGCAGCACTCATATACATAACCAAAATATACCAAAGCACAGACATTTTCTAACTCCTGCGCTTCCCCACACCCTAGGAATTTTCAGCAAGTTTCTCTCTTGTTTTCAAAACCTGTTCACTGCTGGATGGCTGGTTTTGCTCTCCTAGTGTCCCTCTGCTGAGCACTGGCTCCTTCAGCTGGTATTATTCCATGGCTTCTATCACAGTGGCCCATCTGGGATACTTAACTGCTTTGAGTATTTCAAAGATGTGACATTGAAAATGTGGTAAAAATGGTACTTTCTTTCTAATCCTCATAGGTGACAGAGAACTTCATTCTGTTGTGTCAGAAACTTGGAAATTTTTCCTTCTCCCTGTAGTCTTCTCTGTTGTTTTTGCACATCCTTAAAGTAGCACTGTTTTTGTGCCAAGAATTACAATTGCCTTTAGGGAAGTAGATACTTTTTTTTAGTGTGTGTGTGTGTGTGTGTGTGTGTGTGTGTGTGTGTGTGTGACCGTTCAAAGACCTTAAACAACGTTCTATGGGTCTACCTAAATGACTCTCCATTCTTTGTGCCCTCCAGCCAGTGTCTTACATGCATATCACAAATCTTATCCTACTAACAGCCAGTTAAAAATTAGAAGTCACAAACGATAAACAAAAAATACAAATGTATCTCATATTTATCATCTTATACAAACAGATACCATGAAAGAAATGGAAAGTTTCCAATCTAACACATTTAATTGGATCATAATGAAATCCCATCTCCTAATTTCACATACACAGAGATACACATTCATAGAAATCTATTTTTATGAAAACAATATGTTTATTTGGATAAGGAAGTATTGAACATGGACATTCAAAATGTCAGATATCAAGTGGTGCATTATTTTCAGTTTTATTTCTAATGAGCCTTCATTACTGTTTTACTATTCTTTAATTTCTTCTGTGATATCTGTTGAAGTGATTCAATACAGTTAACTATTACTTTCGTATTCACAGAAAAATTAAATCTTTTCATGCATGCTTTTAGTTAATGTAAAATAAAATCAAAGAGTGATAAAAATCTGATTCTTCTTGGGAGAACAAAAAGTTAGAAGAACTTGTAGCAAATTTAAATTAGTTGGTGATTTGAGTACATTTTCTACTTCTTATTCTTTTAAAAGAAATATATACCAAAAATTACTTTAAGAATAGTACAGGATAAGGGCAGGAGGCTTCCAGAAGGAGGCGTGAATTTTCCTTTTACATAAGGTAGAAAGGAAATCCTCTTCGATAAATTGGTATTTGACAAAGACCTGATGAATATAAGAATGTGAGCTGGATATCTGGGAAAGATTATTCTAGATAGAGAGAAGAAAAAGAGCAAATAAATCTGAGAAGGAAATTTCTTGGTTTTGACTAACAAGAGCAAGTCCATGATGCTAGTGACGGTTAGTGAGAATGACTCCAAGATTTTTGGACTGAGATGCTGGAAGGATTTAGTTGCCATTAACTAGGATGAGAAAATAATTTACGTGAAGCAGGTTTGGGGATGGGTGAGTGAGAAACAGTGAATATTTTAATATAGTAAGTTTGAAATATGAGATGGGTATCAATGAAAATATCAAGTAAAGAGATAAATGAGTTTGGAGTTCATGAGCTGGAGATATAAATTTGTAAAATGTTATCAGATACTCTAGATGAAATCACAAAAGGAGAGTACTTAGAGAGAAAACAGAAGTTCAGGGACTGAGCATATGGGAACTCCCAAAAGAAGATTATAAGAGGAGGAACCAGCAAAGAGATTAGTATTGAGAGAGGTGGACATATAAGGCTTAAAAAAAAAACCAAGATGGTGTGTGAAAGAGAAGCGAGTCCTGCATTATTTTGAATGGTGCTAATATGTTAAGACCGAAAAGTGGATTGGATTGAGCAAAGTGGAAATAAGTTAGAATGGAGGTTCAAACCAGATTGCAATCTGTTCCCAAGAGGAATTGAAGACTGTTTATAGACAATATTTATTTATT
>NW_012143079.1:2333758-2336151 GCF_000956105.1 Propithecus coquereli | reverse complement strand
ACCTTGATTCAACAAGAAGTCAATGTCCAGATGTTTCTTATTAGCACAGAGACGTAAAAGACTAAATTGAATAATGTAATTATTTAAAATTTTTTCTTGGAGATATTTAATTTGTTTACAATATTCTCAACAGTGTTAATGTGCAGTTGTTGAGTTTACTTTGACTTTTGTTAACCTGGAAGAGAACACCTGGCCGATAGAATGCAAACAAGCTGTTTTAAGTACTCTTAATACTCTTATATTTGATATATATCATAAGACAAATAGTAAGACTACCTGGATAATGGTTAGTAACAAATACTATTTCTGTATAATTCTCATTTTTAGAGTTAAATTCGGTTAATAATAGAAATATTTTGATAAAGATAATAGAATATTTGACAAATGCTTAAAATACCTGTAATCTCTTGCTTTCTTAGAAAAATCCCAAGACAAATAGTCATTAAACAGTGACTCTGATAAGCTGTCTGGGCTGTGTGGTCTTGTTTGGAGTTTTGAAAACCAGGCCTTGACTAACAGTAAATGGAATTGGCTCACAACTAGAGGGTAGGGACTGACTAGAAACCAAGGATTAATTTCTAGATCATGTTGGAGTTAACAGCGGTTGTGAGACATTTGTAAAGGAAACTGCTTTTTTGTACCCCAACTGAGGCACACTGGAATAAGGGAATTGGGGAAGAGAAGCCTGTATTCAGATTTTAAAAAAGAAAAAAGCAGCAAAATACACCAATGATGAAATTCAGTGCATCGTTTGCACTACTTGACCTTGTACTTGTATTCGTGTATATCTGTGTGTTACGGGGGGGGGGCGGTGTATCTGCTATGAAATGTGTCCTAAAAAAACTCAGAAAACAATGCTGGCTCATAGGTCTTGGAGATGGGTACTGCAATCATGTATGTCTATCTTTGTGTCTAGGTATTTGGAAGGGGGATGCTATCTTCCCTGAAAAGTATCCTGTAAAGAACTGAGAAAATATAAAGCAATGCTAGCGGGTTTTGAGATGGGGATTGCAATGATGCTCAATACATCATCCAAGGGAGGTAGAGAAAATAAAAAGATTGCAAGGGAAGTGTCTGGATATCAATCATTTGAAGTCTACATTACGGTGACAGTTATCTATATGTGAGGAAAATGCTAAACTTTACTTTCCAAATACACCATAACTTGAGCTTTAGGCCTCCAATGATAACAATATGGTTAGCACATGTTTTAGTTTGAGATAAAATGTATGTGATTTGGCTCCACAAATAATTATGATAATTAAATTAAAATGCCACAAAATAATACATAAATAAAAAGATGAGAATGATAGTCATATGTGATTATGTAGATCAGTCCTGTTATTTTACTGTAGCCCCAAAGAGGCATGCAGTGTGTAGTGGGTTAGAATCCAGCTGTGACACTTGCTGGCTGTGCTACGTGAGACAGACCTTAGAATTTTGGGGCCTCTATTACTTCACCTATAAATGGGTATAAAAATGTCTTTCATAGGGATGTTATGAGAATTAAATACATAAATATTGTAAAGTCCATAAAAAGTACCTGACATTAATAAATTTAATAAATGTCCAGTCTCAAATATTGGTGAATAAAGCAACGATTTAGATGGGAAAGACAGGAAAGTACTTTTGCAAAGTGTTTATGCAGTAATTTAAGCTAAAGATTGGTGAAAATTGCCATTTGCCATTTATGACAATTTACAAATATCAAAATAAGACTTAAAATTATTAATTTAAATAAAATTTCTATTTCTGTGTAAAATATCATGATTCCAAATACATAAATTTGTTGTTGTAGGCAGAAGCAAATAAATGGCATGGAAATTGGGTGAGTCATTAACTCGCATACAAATTGTTAAAGAAGATTGCTTTATCCCTCAATAATAATTAACTTTACTTTAGATAGTGAGATGGCATAAGGCATAACACCGTACATTCTCTAATGCAAAGTTATTTTTTATCGTTTAGTCACTTGTTAAATAACTATGATGCTGCTACATAGTATCTATTAATATATACTTTTGTAGTTTCATTTGTAATTCCAGAGCAATATTAATATTTAAAGGAGTTATAAAGTCATTGTTACCCAGATAAAGTGAATAAGGGAGTGGATGATTTTATTCAAAATAAATGATACAACTGTAACATAAATATGGTTCTTTAAAAAAATTATAAAGTAGGATTCCATGTAGAAGTTGCATTTGCAAATATTATTGTAGAATTATACTGAGCTTTGATAACAGTAATATATTTAGGAATGCAAGAGAAGATATAATGCATTTTTTAGTAATGGTATGCTACTTCTCTTACACAGCATTGCCATGGCAAAGATCAGAAAATTGGACCAGAGGAAGACATAAACTGTTTTTTGTTATGCAATGATAATTAAAAGT
>NW_012143079.1:2332392-2333708 GCF_000956105.1 Propithecus coquereli | reverse complement strand
CAGGTAGTGTACAGTTATTTATTTATTTATATTTATTTGTTTGGTAAAATACAGGAAAGAGATGGGCCTGGAGCTTGTGAGGCAAATGGAAATAAAATAAGCTTGATTTTTGTTTGATGGTTTCAAATTGGAAGACATAATAGTGTGTTTAAACATTGACAAGGATAGTGCAAGAGATAGGGAACAGAGAGAAGGGACGAACAGAGTGCTCTGCTTGGGTAGGTGGGAAGGCATGGCATCTGGCCACCTTACATGAGAGCAGAGATTGTTCATCTCTGATTACAGGCAGAAAGGCATGCAAGTGCAGTTGCTTGGAGTAGAGCAGATATGTTGTATCAAAAAATGAGTCTAGGACCTTGGGCAATAAAGTGTTGGAAACCTTTTCCTCTACTTCAGCATCCTTTTATTATACGGGGCACCATTAATATGTGTGATGTCAGAATCAAGAAGGGATGGGGCTTATAAAATCCTTGTGACTTTTCATTTGGGTCAGATTTAGAATCAGTCAATTTCTGATATCCCTAATATGATTACAACTTTATAGTTAGTAAAATAATTAGAATTCTTGTTGCCAATACTTTTTTGCCTTATCATACTTATGAGTTAATTCACTGAACACAGAATGTACTTACTCTAAGATTAATAGATTCTTGTTCATTTTATGATCATGGTTAATATTTATATAGGACTTAAAATATACTGAGAATAATTCTAAGCACTTACAAATATTATAATTTAATATATGACAAAGAAAACCATTGTATAGTCGTTGGCATTAGTTTTAGAGTTTAGATTAGGGAATTGTAGGGATTGACTTTATTATTATTATTTTTTGATACTGTCCTGTCTTCCTGTCTTTTGCCTTTATTTGCTGGCATTTTTAGAATCAGATATGAAAATTTTATTGGCTTCAATATAAATTAATATTTTTCTCCTACCATTGTTTATCAAGCAAATATCTACTTCCTTCTTTACGTATTTTGAAGCCTATGAAAGTTTAGAGGAAGGTTTGAAAAAGATTTGGTTTGATTTCGTCAGAAGATAGAGTTCCCACACAAGTAAATGTTAAATCTCAGAAAAATCTAAGCCAATGTTTTAATTTCAATGAATACCATCACTGAATCCGATCTTGGCATATAGCTTCTGTCATGTAAAGAAAAACAAAACAAACAAAAACCTTCATATTTCATTTTTTCAATATTCCTTGCTTCTTGCCTCTTTAATTTCACTTTATTTTTAATGATACTGCTATATAATAATGGAATAAAAATGAATTTATACCAATTTTATAAAAATATGATTGTATTTAAACAATA
>NW_012143079.1:2318851-2320042 GCF_000956105.1 Propithecus coquereli | reverse complement strand
CTAACATTGTTTCATAGTATATGGGGAAGTAGGACATCTTAAAGAGATGTTTTTCTGGGCTATGGGAAAATGTGAAATCAATTAAGTATAAACTAGAAGCAAGAAGGAGAGGTGTACCTTCATTATAAACATTGATGTGATTAAATTTTAATAAATTAGAAATCTACAATCTTGGCAAGTGAATGAGAGCATATCAAGAAATGACTGATGGATATAGAATTAAGGATACAAGACAGGAAGAAATAAAAGCAGAGTAGTGTCATGGAGACATTTATCGAAAAACCAGGAGAACTGGCTACTAGTGTTGGACAGCACAGTCACCAGGTAAGAGCTATGCATTCTGTCCTGACACGTAACCTTTTTGAATATTAAGTAGCTTACTTATAAAATTAGAGTGTAAGCCTTAAAGATATCTCAGCAATGTTCAGTCTATCTGATTCTTTCTATAGATCTATGTAAAAAATGTAAATATTACCCATTAATAAGAAATGAAATATAAACACATGGGTAAATTTTAAAAACATTATGCTAAGAGAAAGAAGCCAGACACAAAAGACTAGTACTGTATGATCTCATTTATATACAATTTTAAAAAACAATATTATAAATAGTGAAAACAGAACTGTAATTTTTTAGAAAGAGAGGTGGGAGTAGGATTGATTGAAAATGGGAAGAAGGGGATCTTTTGGAGTGATAGGAAATATTCTTAGATTGGATTGTGATTACAGTTGTACTAGGATATAAGTTAACTGTACACTTAAATGGGTAACTTTTTTGGTATGTACATTATACCTCAATTAAACTATTAAAAAACTAAGCCAGAATATGGCATAGCACCATTAAAGCCCTCCAATGTCTTCACATATCTCTCAGAACAAAGTTCATGTTTTCAGCATGGTCATCAGGTCCACATAATCCAATTCCAGCTACCATTTGATCTCACTTCCCATCATTTTCTGCCTTACTCCCGCATTCAAAAACATTGGTTATCTTGAAGGTCATCAAGCAACTCTAAACTTAGGGACTTTGCACTTGTAGTTAACTTCAGCAAATGATTACTTCTCCAGGTAGCTATACAGCCAACAAAAACCACATTAAAAGGAGGACTTCCTTGATAGTCTCATCCTTTGTTAATTTTTTAGTCTCCTTTGTTTTTTCATAACATATTACCTTGAAAAATATACTTTTTTT
>NW_012143079.1:2317304-2318801 GCF_000956105.1 Propithecus coquereli | reverse complement strand
AGCACAAGTCCAGAAAATGTGGAAGAAATAAATTACCCACAGTTCAAATTCTGACATATTAAGAACTGGAATAATAGGTTCTTGATGAATTTTCCTGTGCTTGTTGTAATAATAGCAATAATAATGCTAATAATATAAAGAAGGCAACATTGAATGTTTATTATGGGCCAAGCACTATTCTGTGTTCTTTATATGCATTAACTCATTGATTCATTCTCAAAATAACCCAGGATATCACAGTTTTTCTGATTTGGTCCATATCCCATTTTGATCCTATTCAAATGTTTTCCTTCATAATTACTTTTTTATTTTCATCATGTATCTATCAAAGAAGAAACACAAACATATCACAATTCATAAAAGGAATAATTTTTAAATGATTTATTAACTAGGTCATACTGATATATTTCTCCTTTTTATCCTCCTAGAAATTGACTCTGAGCTTAAATTTATTCGATCTTTCAAATATCTTACTTTCACCAACCACTTTCAAATACTACAATATCAAGTTATTCTGTCCTGTCTTTGGAAGTAAGTGCTTCTATGAAATAATCCGTAGTATTTTTTGCAGAGTTGAAGTATGAAATACTGACTTTTTAAAAATTCTGACTTTTTTTAATGTTTTAAAATATGCAGGAATAATAATTATAATTTAATATGTTATATAAAGCCTGAACTGGGCCTTTCTCAGTGAAGTAGACTTTAGAATTAAAGAAAAAAAAAAGCCAAAGCCTTCAAAGATTTTCCAAAAGAAAAGCATCAATCACGTATCTATCTTTTAGGGAATAAAGCTCTTTTTGTATTTAATTTCAATCACTATAACTATCCTCTCTCCTACACATTACTTTTTAGTTAACAGCCTGTGATTTCATTTGATATTCCTGGAAAATACCTGGGTCATTTTTCAATAAATCATGATAATATCAGGTCGTAGTTGTCTGTTCTTGGTTCTTGGTGTGCTCTTGGCTGAAGAGTGACCAGATACACAAAAGTAAATCAAATAAGAGATGAAGTTTATTGAGTAAAGCAAGATACATTAGCCACAGGCAATGAACAGACACCCTGTCATAACAAGAGGGTCCCAACTATGGTTTGGGGTCCTGTTTTATATTGCCTAGCCTGGGCCCTCCTCATGGTTCAAATGTCACCACTGAACTACTTTGATGGACTGTTGGGAGTTACATAATCTGAGTCTTACTGTGCATGTAGATCTCCCATGAGCCTCTCTGAAAGCCCATTGGGAAGGGAGGTGAACCACAATGTAGATTTAAGCTAGTGACATGATAATTAGCCTTAGATTGTTCTAGATCACCTTCCAGACCCTATTGTGCCTGTGCTGTTTGGCCCGCAGGCTAGGGAATCCTCTTCATTCTTTTGCATTTGGCACCCTGAATTCTGATTGTCAGATTGGTAGGGCCTTCCCTCCTCCCCCAAGGTGTGACAATTGCTCAGGTCACCTACCTATGTCCCCAGGAGGGTTAGAGGTCCCTCACCATG
>NW_012143079.1:2304693-2305879 GCF_000956105.1 Propithecus coquereli | reverse complement strand
ACATTTATACAGATATCAGAATGTCATAGGTTTTGATGATATTAAAACAGAAATATAATTTAATGAAATTCATTAAATTTATATGCAATATAGAGTTAAAAAACGAAGTTTATGATTTTGGCATCTATATTTATATTTCCAGCCTAGACATCTCCAATGAACCCCAGAGTTGTGTTTTCAATTACCCCTTGTCACTGCTTGGATATCATTCTTCTGTTTGAAAGCCTCTAATGACTTTTCTTTTTACTTGGTTATGGTCTGAATGTTTGTGTCCCCATATGTTGAAACTCTATCCCTCAGTGTGATGGTATTTGGAAGGTGGTGGAGGTGGGGCATTTAGAAGGTAATTAGGATTAAATGAGATCAAGAAAACAGAACAGTCATGAATGGTATTACTGCTCTCATGAGTCTCAAGAGAACTTGATCTTCCCTCTTTTCCTTTATGTGAGGATACAGTTAGAGGTTGGCACTATGTAATCCAGAAGAGGGATCACTAGAATTTCACCATGTTCACACCATGATCTTGGACTTCTAACCTCCAAAATTGTGAGAAATAAATTTCTGTTGTTTAAGAGCCATCCAGTCAGTAGTATTTTTTTATAGTAGCCCAACTAAGAAACTAAGATATACCCCAAGTAAAAACCTAAATTATTACAAAAACACATTGGGTATGTGTTTTGTTTGCAAGAGTGATCCCAATTTTCCACTCAATCCTGTATGTATGCTCTTTGCAATATGACTTTACATATTATCCTTGAAAGGTAGAGCCCATTCTCTATCCCTTGCATCTGGATTGGTCTTGTGATTTAATTTAATAGAGTGTTAATGAACTCATGGTGTAAAACTTTCCAGCCGACACCTCAAGATGCCTTGCCCATTTCTATTCTCTCTCTTGGATAAGTGCCTCCCCCATGAGAAGAAACTCACCTAGCCTTATGGAAAAAAAAGAGATGATTTGGAGAAGAGTCCATTTGTTCCAGCCAAGACACACTAGACCAGACTACAGCCAGCCAAGCCCCAAATCTGAAAAATATGCAAATAATTTTAGCAGCATTGCTTATCTGATCCACAGCCAAATGCAGACATGAGTGAGTCTAGCCAAATCTGTCAGTTTACCCAGATGATCCATGGACTCACGAGTAATATAAATGCTTATTGTTATAAAGTTTATGACAAGATTTTGTCA
>NW_012143079.1:2303535-2304643 GCF_000956105.1 Propithecus coquereli | reverse complement strand
TTTGCTGAATTTATTTATCAATTCCAGTAGTCTCAGAGAAGAATCTTTGGGTTGTTCTAGATATAAGATCATATCGTCAGCAAAGAGTGATAATTTGACCTCCTCTTCCCCCACTTGGATGCCCTTGATTTCCTTCTATTGTCTGACTGTTCTGGCTAGGACTTCCAGTATTATGTTGAATAGAAGTGGTGATAGAGGGCAAGCTTGTCTGTTCCAGTTCTAAAAGGGAATGCCTTCAATTTTTCCCCATTCAGTATGATGTTGGCTGTGGGTTTGTCATATGTGGCTTTTATCATGTTTAGGTAAGTCCCATCTATGCCTATTTTGTTGAGCATCAAATTAAAAAGCTTCTACACAGCCAAGGAAATTACCACAAGAGCAAACAGACAACCTACAGAATGGGAGAAAATATTTACATGCTATGCATCTGATAAAGGGCTGTTAACTAGAATCTATACAGAATTCAGGAAAATCAGCAAGCAAAAATTAAATAACCCCATTAACAATTGGACAAAGGACATGAACAGAAACTTTGCAAAAGAAGACAGACTAATTGGCCAACAAACATATGAAAAAATGCTCAACATCTCTAATCATCAGGGAAATGCAAATCAAAACCACAGTGAGATATCACTTAACTCCAGTGAGAATGGCTGTTATCAAAAAGTCCCAAAACAATAAATGTTGGTGTGGATGCAGAGAAATAGGAACACTGATACAATGCTGGTGGGACTGCAAACTAGTACAACCTCTGTGGAAAGTAATATGGAGATACCTTAAAGAGCTAAAAGTAGAATTACCATATGATCCAGCAATCCCATTACTGGGCATCTACGCAAAGGAAGAAAAGTCATTCTATAAAAAAGATATCTGCACCATAATGTTTATAGCAGCACAATTCATAATTGTAAAGATGTGGAAATAACCCAAGTGCCCATGAATACATGAGTGGATTAATAAAACGTGGTATACGTATACCATGGAGTTCTACTTGGCCACAGAAAACAGTGGAGATCTAGCACCTCTTATATTATTATGGATAGAGCTGAAGTCCATTCTACAAGGTGAAGTATCACAAGAATTGAAAAACAAGCACCACATGTACTCA
>NW_012143079.1:2300130-2301778 GCF_000956105.1 Propithecus coquereli | reverse complement strand
ATGTTCTAATTGCAATATTTTTCAATAGAATATGTGGCTTTCAAATGATTGATGTTAGTCTCCATATTAAGATTTTTTTTCTGAACATAATTTGAATACTCACACCTTACTCATTACTAGAATATGAGTGCTGAATATAAATTATAGAAGGTGTAATTCACATGAGAATGGCAAAAAATTTAAATTTCCTAATATAATTTTTTCCTGAGAATATAGGATTCAGATTCTTCATTTGTTGCTGGAATGAATGTATTTTGGTACAGACATTCTGGAGATCGGAATGGTGGTACTAAGTTAAATTAAATATATTTGTTTTACATCTCAGCAAACCTTCTCCTAGGTGACTATCTAAGATGAATTCTTAAACGAGTGTCTAAAGGAACGTTTACTAGAATGTTAACCGTAGTTTTACTTGTAAGGTGCGTGATTGTAGAGGCAGTCAGGATATTCACATAACAGGAGTGGAATGAATACATAGCATTGGGTATATGTGCTTGGATCCACTTATTCTTTGGGCATAAAAGAATGACAACTTGTTGGACAAAGACAGAGTTAAAAAGTATCCATCTGCATGTTAATGGATAATTACAAAGCATATCCATTAAGCTCTGTAATCCATAAGCTTTGTAAGACTTTGTAATAATTATAAAATTATTATTATAATTGATTATAAAAATGATTAATTTTAACTCATTTAAGAATAGTGAAACAGAAATGTAGAATGCAATGTCTGTATGTGTGTGTGTACATAATATATACACAATGGATTCTTCTATGGAAATTATATTTTCCATAAGGAAGTAAATTTTTTTTGACCAGGAGAATGATAAAAACTCTTAGACATTTAAATGATTTGTGGTCCTCCAAAGTTCCATAGCATGTAAATAGATATATTGTATAACTGTGGTATGGAAATTTCATGAAGGAGGTGCAATTAGCAAAAAAGAAACCGAGCACAGATCCTTAGAGGTACAATTACGGGGAAAAAAGATTGATAAACACATATTTAAATTTGGGAAAATTTACAGATGTTTTTCTATACAGAGTCAAGTATATTTTGGACCTACATTTTTAGAATACTCTTACTTGTACGTTTCCAGATTAAATTTGTCCAGAATTGAAGTTGGGTAAGATTTGAGTGATACAAGTGATTCTGAAACCATTACACTCTGCATGTTGCAGTTGGTCACAGGTGCCTTAAGAAGCCCTGGATGCACAGCCTTCATTACGTCTCAGCCTCCTCTTATGTTACTCTCAAACTCTGTTCTCACTGAGCCCATCCCCACTGACAAGGCCAAGTTAACGTCAGTTCACAGTAAAACCAATCAAGCTCTATCAATCCTTACCTCATTTTCCTCTGCTCACTCCTATACTATAGAATACGAAGAATCATAGCACATGGATATACTTGGAATAAATACTAGAAACTGATCATGGCTTCCTTCCCTAATGCTTTTCCAGCCTGAGACAAGCTTGAGCTGAGTTCATTTTCAAACTGAATGAACGTTTTGTGCGATATTTCACTTACTTTCTCTTTATTTACATGTATCTGCACACAAATATTTAAAACCACTTAAAATGATTATGGGATCATTGCGTGGCTATTATTAGGTCACTTAATTTCTGAAACAATAAACTTATGAAATTT
>NW_012143079.1:2297412-2300080 GCF_000956105.1 Propithecus coquereli | reverse complement strand
TCCTCCGCAATGTCTTCCCGTGGAGTCTCCTGTAGTTTCAGGCACCCTTCCTTCCGACCCTCACCCGATCTATGTTTCTCTGCTCGTTTATTTTTTCTCTCTTTCTTCTAAAATTCGTCTTTTTTGCAGAGACCTTCTGACTGGCGGCTTGTCTCATCCGCCATCTTGGCTCCTCCTGAATCTACTTTTTTCTTATTAATAGATGTATGGTATTCATAGTAGGGATGAATCATAAATGACCCATCCATTTAAAGTGTATCTATTACCATTTTTAAATGCACAATTCAGTAGTTTTTAATATGTTCACAGATTTGTGCAATGATTACTGCTCTAATTAGCGGTAATTAGAACATTTTCCTCAACCTCTAAAAATCCCTATAGTCATTAGCAGTTACTCTCCATTCCCACGTGATCCCAGCCCCTGAAAACTACTAACCTATATACTGTTTCTCTATATCTGCCCATTGTGTCCACTTCATATGAATGGAATTGTATACTATGTACATTTTGCATTAGGCTTTCTTCACTTAGGTTGTTTTCTAGGTTCATCCATGTCGCAGTATGTGTCAGCACTTCTTTCTATTTGCAGTAGAACAATATTCACCCGTTTTGAGTTTTTATGCCATTTCACATAACTTATGTACTGACAGGCTTATATTTGTGTAAAAATAAGATGGTAGTCAATGTTTTATTATTATATAGTAAATAATGGGAAACAACCTCAGTTTCCATCTAAAGAGAGGTGGAATGGAATCACTCTCTGGATGTTGTAGTAAGGATGTCAAAACATTCAATACTCTATCTATATAAGTGATGAGAACACTGAAAAAAATGGTCAAAATCAACTTTTTTCCACACTCTTTAAATTAATCAAAGGCTTACAACAATCTGAGAATCATTTATTCTATATCTGAACCTCGACAAAACAAGCTTCATGATATTTTAAACTTTTCCATTCCCCTCACTCATTTCTAGCTCTGTGGGAGCTTTGAAAACCAAAAAGTAGCTTCACAAACAGGTTGCTGTAAAGGCCACCAGCCTAACGGCCACTGTAGGATTCAGAGTGAATTTGAACCTCCCCTGAAACACCACCCCAGATAGCTGTAACTATATGAATAGGTGAACCACAGAGGACAATTTGGGACTGTGAAAGTATTTTGTACGACACTGCAATGGTGGATAAATGGCACTACACATTTGTCAAAACCTATACAATGATACAGGGGGGAAAAACGTGAACTCTAATGTACACAATTTTTTAAGAAATCGATTATGAAATTGGGAGATCCTAGGTTGGGATACAGACTGTCACAAAAGAATTTTATTATATTACCATATAGAAGACAGTTTCATGGAAGGGGTGGGGAAAAATGTTTCTGACCTAAGTTATTTTGGAAATGAGTGGACATTGTAAAACTAAAGACAAAAGGATCAGTAAACAAGCAGTGTACTTACTCTGTTGGCAAAGTTATTATTCAGGAGAGTTAACAATCCTGAATCCACTATAATCACATACTGGGAATAAACAAGTAAGCCATTGGATGGTGGATGCTGGGAGCTAGCTTTCTCGCTGTTAGACTGGAAGGATTCAGATAAGCAGAGTCAGGGAGGCTAGAATAAACCATGTGCTGCTGGAGTAAGTACACACACACATACACACACAAACACACACACACACACACACAAACTCTGCTTGCTGAGAAGGCCTAAAAGCAATGACACCCTAAGAGCAATAACCACAGTTAGCTCTTTGCCACAGAGCTGGCAAAGAGTGAGGGGAATGGGACAAGTTAAAATACCATGCAGCTTCTTGTTTCACTGAGGCTCAGATATAGTTATAGAATAAATGCTTCTCAGATTGTTGTAAGCCTTTGATTAATTTTAAAAGTTTGAAAAATGTTTGACAATTTCTCAGTGTTCTCATCACTTATATATATGCATGGGGAAGAATAGATAAAACTTCCATCAGAAGAATTTAAAGTAATTTATATAGATATAATATTCTCATCAAAAAGGTGGAACATAACTCTCCCCTCCTCATGTATATAGTGCACATAGTGACTTTTCACTAGGACAAAAGAATACAGTTTGGAAAGGGTGGAAAATGAATAACTTTACACTGACAACCACTACCTCAGCCAGGTGACTAAGGTCAACATCAACTGTTGTAAATCACATTGATAGTATGTGCCCTTGATAATATGGAATGAAAAAAGTTATTTAACTCTGTGTCTTCCTTCCTTCTAAAAACCCATAACTACAGTTTGGTTGTTAGAAACACATTACAAAAACCTCAACTGAGAAGTTCTGTACAAAAATATCCAACTAGTACTTCTCAAAACTGTTAAAGACTTACAAAATAAGAAAAGCTGAGAAATTGTCATAAGCAAGAGGAGACTAAGAAAATATGATTACTAAAAGGTAGTGTGATATCATGGACTTGGGTCTTAGAACACAGAAAATGATATTAGGTAAAAACTAAGGATATCTGAATAACATATGGACTCTAGCTAAGAATAATACATTGATATTGTTTCATTAGTTGCATCAAATGTATCATAGTAACATAAGAACCTTAAGCGGAGGAGAAATCCGATGGGTATTATAAAGGATCTCTGTATTAACTTTGTAACTTTCCTTCAAATCTAAAACTATTCTGAAAAAAAAA
>NW_012143079.1:2285294-2297022 GCF_000956105.1 Propithecus coquereli | reverse complement strand
GGTGAGAAAGATATATAGATATAATAAGCATACCCAAAGGTGCAAACAAAACAGAAAGCATTAATCAAATAATTAAAGAAGATGAATATGGTAATGAATCCAAGAGTGCGGTTTTTACAAGGTGGAAAGTGAAGAATACTTTTCTGGCACTTGACAAAATTAAACAAATCAATCCAACACCTACATATAACCTAATTGTATTTTTGAATTTCCAGTATTGAGGAAATTCTATATGCATCCAAACAAATATAAAGAAAAATTATCTCAGTGATACTAGTAATAACTTAAGAGTTATGGAGAAAAATATTAGTATTGCTAAACATGCACCAAATAAAGATATTGTTAGTACATGAAAATCACAAGAAAACATATTTTTCATGCAAAAACTCTGTAGGTATTTCAGTAGGAGTCCTCCTTATAATTTCTATATGATCAATCATAATCATGACCATCTTCTCAGTATTATAGCTAGTGATATTTGAATGTTTGCCATACTCAAATCATATTCTAAGCTTTGTAATGCATCATTTTGTTTAAACTGACCATTCCATTTTTATCATCTGTTTCTCAGAAAAGTAAAATGAAACTCAGTTTAGTAACTAACAACAAATCATGAGTTATTTAATTATTTACATCTGCCTATGTTTAATAAATATAGCAGACAGCTAAGAAATACATAAAAATTAAATATGCAAATATTGAAAATGTGTATTGATCTCTTATCAGTTATATTAGGATATTGTAATAATACATGAAAATATATGATTTTGAAATAGTGCAAAATTTGATGTAGAGTTTTTTTTTTTTTAATTTGGAAAGACGAATACATTAAATATGCACTGCCAAAATAAACATTTCATCATTTTTTCCTCAGATTTCTGGTATTACCTGCGTACATTAATGATTATTGTGGTGTAGAATGTATTAATATACGCTGGGTTTTCTGGATTGGCCCCATTCAATTTCGCATTTAGGTGAGAATGCTGGAAGATTGGAAACTACATTGCCCAAACTCTCTTGTGCCTAAAAATTCCACTTACAATATTTGGTGTACGTTTTTGAGACTTGGAAGCAAAAATTGGTCACAGGCTATTATACTGCAGTACTTGACAGCTCTGGCAAACAAGGTGCTGCCAAGCGAGAACATGGAAATATGAACCAGCCCTGAACATTCTCCCATTCTTCATATTTTCCTCCCCGGTGTGAGAGATAGCCTTGGCAGCAGCAATTTTTTTTTTCCTTCTGGTTTAGCGCTAATGTAATTGGACTGAAATGTAGTATCGCCCTCTGTTGAATCACTTCTGTAATGTTCCTGTAATCTTTTCGGGAGACTTAGAATACAGCCTATTTTTCAGTTTTCCAATCCATTTTGGAAGTACCCTGTATTAAATGCTTTCCAATTTAAAATTCCTAAACTGGTTTGTTTCCTTTCTTCAACGGATACTTTGCCTACATTCACTTATGACTCCTTTGATTTGAATTAAAAATAAAATATCCATCTTAATGTGCACAGTTAAAATCTTTGAAAAATATGTATGGGACACTACCTACTTACATTTGCTGTGGAAGACAACACTCTAGAGATGTACTCTTAGATTCTATCCATCCAGAAAAAATAATTGTTCCTTAGAGAATCAGAAAAACTTGAGATCTTCTATTGACCCTAGAGTACTTGCTGGCACATGAGGGCAGCCTGAGTTCTACCTTCAGCCTGGTTCAGAGAAACAAAGAGCTTAAAATGTTAGTGTTGCTTCTTTTAACAATTTATAATATTTTTTCAAAATAATTTTAATTTTGTACCCTTCCAGCTTCCAACAATTTAAGGAGAGGGTAACATGATCTCTATGTAAATGTAAAATTCATGAGGCTTCCAGTTATTTCTGGACTTCCGGAATAGACAGTTTCATTCCAAGTGTTTGTAAATAGTCCTTATAATATCTAGCACTTGCACATAAGAATATGTAAGATCACAGTGAGAGATGGAATTTTCTTATTTCCCCTCTAAAAAGGGGATTCAGGATCATTCAACCTAAGCCTGGAGACATTATCCAATCTTCCATAATAGTAGCAGCTGATCCAGAATTTCTCTAATGCAAGAGTATAGAGTTGCAATATGATTGTAAGGGATAGGAAGACGAGGAAAGTTGTTTGCAACAAAAGCATTATTTAATTTTTACTATGCGAATTGGTGTGCCCTGATAGGGAGAGATGATGGTCTCTTTTACATGAATCCATGTTTGCACAGTGATCACGGTATTTTTATTTGTATTATTTACTTGAATGGGTGTAATGTCAGACTAACAGAGGTAAGGAGTAGGCTGGTAAAGCTCATTTGAGCTATTTTCGGCAATCCCTATAAGGAAGAAAAAATACAATAAACACCAAAAAACGTATCTTTAAACAATGAGAAGTTCCTAATCAGTTGGATAAACAATATACATAAAGCATCATTCCCACCAATATAAACCTACTTTATTATTACAAGAATGAAATATCTGATATCATAATAGATCTTTCCAAATAGAATGTGCCACCTTCACAAGCCAGTCCAACTACTGGGTGGTTACTTCACATTCTAAAACAATCCTTATCTTTTCATGCTGACTTTCAGAAGCTTCCCCATTTATAACATTTTCTATACTCAGTGTATTGAATTTTTTTTTGCCTGTCTTTTCACAACAGACTGATCTTATCAAGGCCTAGGACTACCTCATTCAATTTTATATTGCAGCATGTGGCAAATTTTAGAGCTTCTAGATATATTTTGTGTTGAATAAAAGAATAAAGTATAAAAAGAAGTAGAAAGTGGAAAAATAATCATAAATGCTACCAGCAATGCAAGAATAACAAGCACATTTTAACAATTATTTAACTATTAATTACACTTATTACCATTCCTCTTAATATAATACTTACTGTGAAAATTTAGATATTTCAAAGTAGTGTAAAGAGAAAGTATGTCTTTATTCTCTCTGCGTAGAAATATTAAATTTTAGAATATATTTTGAAAATGTTGCACTTAGTATTGCTATTTAAATCTACTCATCTTTACAATAATCAAATAGACTATGTATTTCTTTGGATATCTGTCCAGTGGACTTGTGAGGAAACAGAATACAGAATACAGAAAAACATTAATGAAACAATTTAACAACCTTACGTTTTTTGTTTGAGGTAATTAAATCTTAAAAACAAAGCATTATTCTTTTCTTTAATAATTTTTCATGACTCGTCTGCCAGGTAAGCTTTCACTTGGTTCCTGCAGGCCTCAGGCACACAATCTGCTTTCCTCTTTCCTCACTAAGCTCCAACACATACTGCTCCCACCTGGCTTCCATTTTTGCTCAAGCCTGCAGTGGACTAGGATGCTGTGTCTTCAACTTTTCCATCTTTTATTAGTTTATAAACTAGCTTGCTAATATTAATACTCCTCAAGAGGAAATTAAAAAGAGAGAAATGATAATTAACTTAAAAGAAAAATGTTAAGTTCCCCAATAGCTCACAAAACTTCCATCATTTATTTCTATAGCCTACCGTTCCTGCCTCATTTTTATAGACAATATCCTGAATGTTTCAAAGATTTCTTGATGCTACTTTCTATTATTCCTAAGGTTAGAATGTCATCCTCCCTTACCAGTGCTGTGTCAGGTAGATTTCCAAAAATGCCCATCCCTATTAATTGTTTTCAATCAATCATTAACTATTATTCAATCAAACATTAACTGTTATTCAATCAAACACAACTGTGCTGTTGTGAAGTGACTTTGAAGATGGAATTAAGGTTATCAATCAGCTGACAATAAAACAGGGAGAATACGGTGTATTATCTGGGTGGATTCACTGTAATCAGAAGCAGAAAAAGAAAAAGCAGAAAAAGAAAATAGAAGAGTCCATTTGAGACATAACTACAGATGAAGGGTGAGGAGAGATGATACAGAAGAGGAAGGCTCCATTGATGAAGGGGGCAATGAGGAAAGCTTGAGAAAGCAAGCAGGTAGCCTCTATGAGCAAAGAGCAGCCCCTGCTGGAAGTAGGAACATCAGTCCTACAACTGCAAATAATTGACTCTGCTCAGCAACCTGAGTGACTCCAGGGACAGATTGTCTTCATAGCCTTTGTATAACAGCCTCCCTTGATTCTGGCATTATGCCATCCACAGCAAGGGTATCAGTTGATTAATCTTGGATTTGGGGACTGCAGAATTATGAAATAATTAATGTGTGTTTATTGTCAGCTATTAAATCTGTGGTATATTTTCATGGCAGCAATAACAATCTAATACAGCTAGGAAAGATCAAAAATGCTTAATTCTTTGTAAATCGTCAACCTAAATAACAGAAAGAGGCTCTCTAATAGAAAATGATACTTGTTTGGGAATAGACTATTGTAATAGAAATACATGTACCATAGAAAACTATGTACACATGCAGAAAAGTAAAAGAAGATAAAGGTTTTTAAGGGAAAAATGAAGAGGATTACGTAGTTATTTGTTAGCATTTTTCTTGGCTACAAAGGCTAGTAACAAGGGTGGTGCCCTCACATAAATATTCTTTTGTGTGAGGCTACGGTGGCCTTTGTGGGTTTTGCAGTCTTTTGTGATAATTCTTACTATCGGGCATACATGCATGAGAACTATTCCTTCGTGATTTTCCCTGGCTCTGTCAGTATTTTGTTTTTTTTGGTTTTTTTTGTTTAATATAGTGGCTATATTTTAATTGTGACAATCTTGTCATATTTTAGCATCTTGGTCAGGCTTTTTAAAGTATTACAGACATACATACACACACTCATACACACAGAGTGGATTAGGAACATTTAATTTAATGTCTGTAGGTTCAAATATAATTGTCCATTCACTCAGCAAGAAGGAAGGTTACAGGCAGATATAGCAGAAGTGTTTGAAAACAGTGGATGCACAAGAGTATGGCAAACTAGTTGCAAAACAATTAATTCAGTACATGATTTTTGGATTTGTGTGTGTATGCGTGTGTAAATTGGAAAAGAAAAGCTTAAAAGGGAAATACCAAATTATAAAATCCCTTCAATCCTTCAACTAACAAATTGAGCATACATTTGTCACATTCTGTGCCAGTCACTGGAAATTCAACGGTGAGTAAAAGGAAGTATGGTTTCTGTGTTGTGGAGCACTTAAGCCAGTGGGGAATCCAAAATTTAGTCACATCATCACTGTAGTAAGTACTGTTACAACCTATCCAGTTTAGACAGGGCCTTACCCACCAATTTCTGAATATTTAGCTTTTATCTTATAGACAACAGAAAGCTATTGCAAAATTCAGCATCATATCTTTAGATTTTTTGTAGGGAAGAAAGGTAACTGTATCAAATTATGTTTTAGAAAAACCACTCTGGTGGCTATAATGTTAAATGGCTGGGAAATTTTAAGTCTAATGGCAGGAAGACTGCTAAAAATTATTATGGTTAACGTGTAAAAGATGAGAGAAAAATTAAAAATAAAAACTTAATGAGAATTAAAATAAGAGGTGAAATCCGTGATTATGTAGGGAAAAATAACAACTTATTTAGAAATTAATTGTATGTAATGAAAAGAGAAGAATAACTACAATAAGAATTGCATGATTACTAGGCATTTATTTGGGCAAGTGGCTTCCATCAACAGAGCCGTGTAAGGAGAATTCATAAGAATATTAAAATTATATATTTAAATTGACCTAATTGAAATCTCCATGGGACATGCCAATAGTGATATTTAATAGTCAAATGTGGTAAGCTGAATAACGATCCCCCCAAAATGTCTACATCCTAACCCAAGGAACACTTGAAAGTTAACTTATATGGCAAAAGGGAATGTGAAAATGGGGTTGTGTTAAAGATTTTGAGATGAGGAGATTATCCTGGATTATCTCAGTGATTTTGATGTGATCACAGGGTTTTAACAGAGGGAGGCAGAAGATCAGAGTGAGTAGTAAGAGATGTGACAATGGAAGCAAAAGGTTCATGTGTCACTAGAAGAGACAATAAGTCAGAGAATGCAGACAGCTTCTAGAAACTGAGAAAGGCATGGAATGAATTATCCCCTCAGAGATTCCAGAAGGAAATAGCTCCGTCCACACCTTGACTTTAGCCCACTGAGACTGATTTTGGACTTCTGATCTCTTGAAATTTAAGGTAATAAATTTGAAACCACTAAGTTCATGGTAATTCATTTACAGCAGCAGTAAGAAACTAATACAGAAGACATTTGTGTGTGTGTGAATTTGAGCATAGATCTGGGCAACTTGGACATCCCCTGTATGAATGATTCCTTTCTCAGTATGCCTGCAGCCCCACCAACAAATCTCATTACAAATTTGGTAATACAGTTTAAGACGATATGAATTCATGTTCTACCATCTGATTTATAAGCAGTAAGTCTTCTCTCAGGTCACTCCTCCCCATTGATACCCTCCTTCTTGGGGGAAAGTTACTTGAAATCCACAGTGTTTGCATTATTCCATGAAATTGAAATTCATTAAAGAGATTATGCTAGGGTGATTTGCAGAGTTGGGGGTGCTATGCAGGATAGTGACTCTGAGGATAACAAAGGAGGGAGATTGTAGATTCCTACAGACTTGGAAAGTGTCCAAGAATTCTGGAAGCATTCACACTGTCCCGTGAAACATCTTGAGGAGGAAACAACTGCTCACAGGAAAGGGCTGTGTGGTAACTCTACGGAGACTGAGATCTAGTGCCAGAACTTTTGGGACTTGGCAGTGTCCCAACGTCTTTATGTGGCATAAACAGGAGGCTTCAATGATCCATGTAGGTTGGGAAAATAAGGTGATGCTTACAATAGACCAAACTTAATAGCCTCCTTCTATTTTCTAGAAAACATAAACTTCCCAGATTTTTGTGCAATTAGAGGGATGGTACACAAATCACAAGAATAGCTGGGAAGTAATTTCCCATTATCCATTTAGGATAAAACCGAAAGCTGGGTTTATGATAGTTTTTACATGTTGAAAATGTACTAATTCTTGCATGCCTTTTCTTGTGAAATAAGACTGTCCATATACATAACTGAAAAGAATCTATAAATCATTAAAACTAATAGGAGAGCTCAACATAGCTAGATACAGGATTGCTACATGCTAGCAATAAAATAGAATATTTAAACAATTGCTAACAAAGTTTTTATAAAAACACAATTTACAATAGACACAAAAATATTCATATCATGTAGAAATGAGTTTTACAAACAATAAGTAAGTTATTTGGGAGGAAAAATATAAAGTGTATTAAAATATATTAAATGTGGATAAAATATTGATGGATAAGAAACTCAGTATCTTAAACAGATATCCATTCTTTCTAAATTGATTTGCTAATTTAAAGAAACTTCAAACAAAATTTCACATGTGCTGTTCATGAAAGTTGAAATATATAGGGAAGTGTCCATAGCCAAGATGGGCCAAGACATATTCCTGAAAATAATCAACATGACGAAACTTGCCCTACAGATATCAAAATTAACTCTGAAGCTACAAACTACTACAGTTTGATATGCAAATTCTTAATTAGTGTAATGGAATAGAATGGGAGGCAAAGGGGAAATACAAACCAATATGAAAACTTGATTTATGACAGTGGTGACATGGCTTTTCACTGAAGAATGATGAATCAATCAACAAATGGTGATTAGGTTATTAATTTATACACATAGTGAAAGAAATTGAAAGGCAATGCCCACCTCACATCATGCACATAAACAAAAATAATACAAGATAGATTAATTCTTCAAATACAAAGCAAACATTACTTTTTCTAAATTAAGGTAATATATTATGCCCTTAGGATAGAAAAATATTTCTTAAATAGAGCACAAAAATAAAACAATATATAAAGAGGAATAAATTTGTCTATCTTAATATGAAGAATTTATATTTCTCAAGAGATGCTGAACAGTTCAGCCCCAAACTGGGCAACAATAATTGCATAATGTATAAATAAAAAAATAAAAAATAATAATTCAGAATATAGTAACAGTTTCAATAAACAAGAAGGGAACAACTCTGTCAATAAAAGTATGGAGAAGAAAATATGCAATTCATATTAATAGAAGAGGAAATATAAATAATTAATAAAGACAAGAAAATATGCTTTATTTACTACATCAATAACAAGAAAAATGTTAAGTACAGCTACAAGAAAGTATAATTGTATGCTGACCAGATTAGTCAAAATTAAAGTCAGACAACCTCTACCATTGGGCTGGACACACAGAATCTGGTCCACTTCTGTATTTCTAGTAGGAATATGTATATTGAAAAACAACTTTCCACTGTCAGTGATATTTACTTAACTTGTGTATAGTTGTCATATTTAAAGTGTCTTATAAGTGATCCAGTTTTAATAAGTTCCATTTAAAAAATGTATTAGTGTTACATACAATAATGGTGTACCTTACAGTCAAAGATGTCTTAAGATTTGATAAAATATGGGAATATATTTTTTAAATGTGAATCCTACGTCACAGAATTCTGCTTCCAGTTTCACAGCCTAGTTAAGTTCTTATGTGTTCACATTTGCCTAGCTATATTAGTCGTATCAGTAAAAATGTAAACAGAATAAGATAAATATTAGCATGCTATGGAAATAATAAAAATTTGCCTTTCAAAAATCACAGACATCCTCTGTAAAAAAAAAAAATGATGGATGCTATCCTTCCATTGCAGAAGGTCTTTTTTCTGTTATGTCTTCATGATAGTAATCAATGAGCCTATTATATTCAGTCTTGTAAAGACAATTATTAAATGGTTGACCAAATTGGTAAAGTGCTATGCTTGTACATAGTCATTTAATAAATCACTGTCAATCTGACAAGGATATAATAAATGCATATTGTAAGGGAGAAAGCAAACAGATGATTTAACAATTAAACAAATCTTAATTTCTGTCAGAAAATAAATTAAATATAGAAAAAGAAAGGCAGACAGAAAATTTGAATAGATTTATTTGATACAAAAGGAATGGATAAATAGATACTTTCATAACCATGCTCTGTGGATCCCTAACACAGCAAATGTGCATTGTTTAAGACCACTAAAGAAGCAGGTTGGGTGGGTGGGACACAGCCATCCTTTAACCACAGTTCTTTTTATATTGTATTTTTATCACTCATATAAAGACTTTTCACTTCAGTTATAATTTGAGTGGCCATGAACCTCATGTCTTTATAAGACATTTTGTAAAAATTAGGATAAAAAAGAAACATCTGCTCTATTATATTCCTGTTGAATGTATCCTTATAAGGATTCTGTCTACTTTAAGGGTCAGAAAAATGCAATTAAATCTGGCTGAAGCTAAAGAGAAATTCATTGGCTCAATTAAAAATGTTCAGAAATTTGTCAGGCTTCTATTGTAGCACCTTCTAAGAGCTCAAACGATACACCAAGAACCTGTGCAAGTCCTGGATCAGCTCTCCACTCATCTGAGTCCTGACTTGGATCTCAGAAGGGCTTTTATATAATGACCTCAAGACAACTGCATTAGTTCCAAATCTCACATCCCCTTAGCTTCTCATTCAATGGCAAGCAGAAAGCTCAAAAGCCTCAGAATACTAAAGAGTTTAAAAAGTAAATAAATAAATCAGCTTAGGCCTGATATTCACTGCCATGATTCAGACTAATGTTCCTATGAATCTCTATCTCAAGGAGAATAAGATTATGCTAACAATGTAAGATAAGTCAGGGCCCACTCAGAGGACAGGTGGCTCACAAACTAGAAAATCTACAGGAAATAGATGAATTTCTGGAAACATGCAACTACCCAATCTTGAATCAAGAAGAAACAGAAATAAATAGAGCATAGAGATATTCCTATTAGTCTCAGCTGATCTTTTTTATTTCTGTGGTATCAGTTAATGTCTCCTTTTTCATTTCTGATTGAACTTATTTGAATTTTTTCTTTTCCTTTCTTGGCTAGTCTAGCTAATGGTCTACTGATTTTGTTTACCTTGTCAAAGAATCAGCTTTTAGTTTTGCTGATGTTTTGTATTTCTTTGTTTCAATTTTGTTTAGTTCTGCTTTAGTGTTTTTTATTTATTTTCTTCTGTTAGCTTTGTGTTTGGTTTGTTTTTGTTTTTCTAGTTCCTTCAGGTGCAATAAGAAGTTGTTAATTGTGATCTTTCAATCTTTTTAATGTAGGTGTTTAAGAAATAAATCTCCTTGTTAACACTAATTTCACTGTGACTAAGAGGTTTTAATATGTTGTGTCACTGATTTTTTTCATTTCAAAATTTTTATAAATTTTCACCTTGATTTCATTATTAACCTAAAGAACATTCAGAAGCAGGTTGTTTAAGTTGCATGTATTTGTATAGTTTTGAAAATTCCTCTTAAAATTATTTATAGTTTTATTCCACTGTGATCTGAGAAGGCATGTGATATGATTTCTATGTTTATAACTTTATTGAAACTTGTTTTGTGGTATAACATATGGTCTATTGTGGAATATGTTTCATGTGCTGATAAGAAGTATGTATATTCTGTGATTGTTAAATAGAATGCTTTGTAAATGTCTATTAGGTCCCTTTGTTCTAGAGTCGTGTTTAAGTCCAGTGTTTCTTTGTTGATTTTCTGCCTTGATGATCTGCCCAATGCTGTGAGTGGGGTGTTGAAGTCCCCCACAATTATTGTATTTTTGTCTGTCTATTTTCCAAAGACTATTAGTATTTTTTTTATTAATCTTGGTTCTCCACTATTGGGCACATATATGTTAAGAATTGTTGTATCTCCTTGTTGAATTAATCCCTTTATCATTATGTAATGACCTTTTTGTCATTTTTTTTACTATTCTCGATTTACAGTCTGTTTTATCTGATGTAAGTATAGCTACTCCTACACACTCTCAGTCTCCATTTGCATGGAGTATCTTTTTCACATCTTTACCTTGAGTTTATAAAAGTCTTTATCAGTTAAGTGAGTCTTTTGAAGGCAGCTTATTTTTGGATTCTGTTTTTGTATCCATTCTGCCAGTCTATATTTTTAATTGTGGCATTTAATCTATTTACATTCAAAGTTAATATTGATATGAGGTTCTGTTCCTGTCATAATTATAATTGTTACCAAATTGTTGTTTATATTTTCAATTATGTAATTGTTTTTATAAGACCTATGAGTTTTATGGTTTCATGTATTTTTATCTTGGTGAGTACTGACCTTTCATTCCCATGTTTAGAACTCTCTTGAGCATTTTTTGTAGGGCCAATCTAGTGGTGATAAATTCCCTTAGCATTTGTTGTCTGGGAAAGACTTTACTTCTTCATTTATGAAGCTTAGTTTAGCAGGATACAAAATTCATGGCTGGCAGTTCTTTGAGAATATTGAAAATAGGATGCTAATTTTTCCTGGATTGTAAATCTTCTGCTAAGAAATAAGTTAATCTGCTGTGCTTTGCTTTATATGTAATTAGGTGTTTTTGTCTTGCTGCTTTTAGATTTTTTCCTTCATGTTAACTTTAGATAGTCTGAAGACTACATGTCTCGGTAAAGCCCTTCTGTAATTGTATCTCTCTGGTGTTCACTAAAACTCTTGTTTGTGTATATCTAAATCTCTTTTAAGGCCATGGAAGTTTCCCTCGATTATTCCCTCAAATAGGTTTTCTTTACTTTTTACTTTTTCTTCTTCACCCTTAGATATACCTATGACTTATATGTTTGGACACTTGACATAATCCTATATTTCTCAAAGACTTTGTTCATTTTTTTTTT
>NW_012143079.1:2280683-2282029 GCF_000956105.1 Propithecus coquereli | reverse complement strand
CAAGTGCCCATGAATACATGAGTGGATTAATAAAATGTGGTATATGTATACCATGGAGTTCTACTCAGCCACAAAAAACAATGGTGATATAGCATCTCTTGTATTACCCTGGATAGAGCTGGAACCCATTCTACTAAGTGAAGTGTCACAAGAATGGAAAAATAAGCACCACATGTACTCACCATCAAATTGGTTTTAACTGATTAACACTTAAGTGCACATATAATAATAACATTCATCAAGTGTCAGGCAGATGGGAGGGGGGCAGAGGGGATGGGTATATACACACCTAATGGGTGCAGTGCGCACTATCTGGGGGATGGACACGCTTGAAGCTCTGACTTAGGTGGGGCAAGGGCAATGTACGTAACCTAAATCTTTGTACCCCCGTAGTATGCTGAAATAAAAATAAATAAATAAAAATGCAGAATTGAAGAACAACAACAAAAAAAGAAGTTCTCAAATCACTGTCTACAGCAGTGCTTGAGTTTGCGGGGGGCTTTCTGAGAGTTTGGAAACTAGCAGTCTGTTGCAGGGGTGAGAGGAGGAAAAAGAAACACCCCCAACTACCGTTTCTAGAGGCCTCTAAGCTCCTCAGGAGTTGATCACTTCCAAACCCTTGTTTCCTTCCTATTCTGTGCCCTAGCTTTTTCCCTTGGATATTCTGGTAGGTTCTGGCAGTCTTCCCTCAGTATTTCACTTGGAACATGCATATTCACCTGTAATTTTGGTTCTTCTTTCTGAGGAGAACTGGTGACCAACGTCTCTAGTGAGACACCTTTGTAACTTGTAATTTTCTAAACAGACAAATCTTCACCCTTAGCCACGAATAAAATTGTTTCTTTTGTTTTGTGTGCACATGTGTGAAAGAGAGAGAAAGAGAGAGGGGAATTTACCTTGTGCTATCTTATGTTCCAAACCCCATCATATTTTAATTTAAGGAAGTATTATACAAATACGAAAAAGACTAGTTTGCCGGATGACTTTATAATTATGTCTTTATACCAGGTTGTCATGACTAATTACTCACTTTTATACTTCAAAATGGATACCAAGTTAGTGACACTTTATCTTCTTATAACAAAATGATATTAGTACAACATTATTTTCTGGTTAAAGAACTTACTTGAGTACAAATATGTTTGCATACCTTATCTGTATTTGCACGTGTTACTGTAGCAGGAAAGCTATTAATATCGTGTGATCAACATTTAAAGAAATTCACCTACTGAAAGAAAAAAATATTAGGAAAATAATTTAATTATTAATTTGATTGCTTTTTATCTGGTTCATCAACCTTCTGCCTGGGTGCTTTCATAATTTGCATTCTTCTAGGAAACTTTAAC
>NW_012143079.1:2277317-2280633 GCF_000956105.1 Propithecus coquereli | reverse complement strand
TTTTTCTTCTTCACCCTTAGATATACCTATGACTTATATGTTTGGACACTTGACATAATCCTATATTTCTCAAAGACTTTGTTCATTTTTTTTTTAAATTCTTTTTTCTTTATTTTTGTCTTACTGCATTATTTCAAAAGACCTCTTTTCAATCTCCGAAATTTTTTCTTTGGTTTGGTCTATTCTATTGTTTGAGCTTTCAACTACATTTTAAATCTTTTAATGATTTAATGCAGAAGTTCTGTTTGTTTTTTTATCTATCTCTTTAGTAAAATTTTCATTCATGTCCTAAATCACTTTTCTGAGGTCTTTACGTTGGTTTTCAACTTTGTCTTGGAACTCACTGAACTTCCTTACAATCCATATTTTGAATTCTTTGTCATGTCAGAATTTTCAATTTGGTCGGGACCCATTGCTAGAGAGCTAGTGTAATCCTTTGGGAGTGCCAAAAGAATAGTCTGTTTTTCATACTGTCAGAGTTCTTAGGCTGGTTCCTCCTCATCTGGAGAAGCTGTCAATTCTTATTTTTGAATGTACTTTAGTATGGATAGGACACTTTTATTTTCTTATTTTCCTGCTTTGGTATATGCCTTTACTATATGTTGTGATTGTTCATTTAGCTTCAAATTTGGGCACATTCAGGGGGCCAAAACTCTGTACATGTTCTGTGGTTATACATAGGCTTTACATGGTGGCTTTCTCAGTGGCTGACTACAGTAGCTGTGTACTGGGCTGCAGTTCAACCACAAGGCTAGTAGGTGGTGCTTATGTGTAAGAACTGTCTGTAGCAGGAACCAATGAATGTGTGTGTGTGTAGTTGGTCTGTTTGCTCAGGTGGTGTGGTGGTCTGTGCAATGCCCAATGCCTTGCAGTCTCTGCTGAGCCATGGAGGGAAGGACAAAGCTAGACGGAATTGGACCACTAAGCTCACCCTCGTACACCCCAATAAAGATAACTACCAGCCCTGAAAGATGTGGCAAGGGGAGCTCATATTGAAATGCACTGAGGTCTCCACAAGGCAGGGGAGTGAGGGGATCCCATCAGCTCCATGAGCTGGGTGGGAAAACATGCAATCTGCTTCCCTATCCCTAAACTATTGTCCCAAGGCTCATGACCTTCAGTTCAGATAAATACTGTCATTTTCCTGTAGGCAATGATGTAGCTGAGGGCCATAGGAAACATCTGTTCTTCAGCACTCTGACCAGATGTCTTCTTTCCTCAGCCAGAAAAAGACAGTTTTGTGGCCTACTTGTACTCTGCTGCAGGAAGCTGCCACTCCTTGAATAGAGAGGAGTGGGCAAGCCTGAGCACCTCGGGCAGTCAGTGAGTGGGGATGCAGCTGCCCGAAATGCCCCAGAAAGACTGTTTCCCGGCACATTCATGCCAACCCCCCATAGGAACATCCATGGCTGCATCTGCAGTAGCAGATGGAGGAGGAGAAGTCCTCATCTTCATGTTCACTTCTGAGCATTACTGCCACCTGGTTGCTGGGGTGGAACCACTCTCCTTTCCTGCAGAGCCCAGTAGTTGTGCACTTGAATCCCCTGTGGGCGGTGGGGGGAGAGGCAGAAGCAGACACCCTCAACTTACAAGTGGGACACTCTGAAATGAAAAAGAGTTCACACTTTGTTCTCTTTTGTACCAAGGGTCACCCCAGTTTGTTCCACTCTCTTCTCCCCTAGGGGCAGCCTTCCCTGAGTTAGAACTCTGAGACTCCTGTAGTTCCTCTGGGATCCTGTGGCTGTTGTAGTCTGAGTGGGTGCTGTGGAATATCTGTGGGGGAATTTAGTGATGTGGAGACACAGGGGTTGAGATTCCATGGGCAGGATAGCTGTAGAAATGCTGGCACTCCTTGAAGGTAGAGCCATGGGCTTCCTCCTTCCTACAAGCATGGGTGTGGTAGGCATGCTTTCAGTGGAGCAGCAGCCACCCTAAAATTCCCTGGAATGACCATCCCGCAACATATCCACACCAACCCCCCAGTGGGAGAAGTCATTGCTGCAACGGCAACAGTGAGCAGTGAGTGGAGGAGAAGTCCCCATCTCCACATCTGTTCCTGTGCACTAATGCCACTTGGCCTCTAGGGTGGAGCTCTCTTCCCTTGCAGGACCCAGCTCTGTGCTTGAGTCTCTGCTGGGAGAGGGGCAATCATCTTTAGCTCACAAGCAGGGAACTATTATGTGGGGGAGGGCATATGCTCTGTTTTCTTTGTCCCAAGGAGTGCTTTGGTGCATTGCACTCTCCTTTCCCCTAGGGGCAGCACACTGTGAATGTTAGAAATCCAGGAATCCCACAGTTTCCCTGGGACCTACCAGCGTTCTGTAGCTGCTGCAGAATGAGTGGGTGTCGGGAATGTTTGTACGAGATCCAGCAGCGTGGAGACAGAAGAAGGGCTGAGACTCCCTGGGAAGCATAGAGGCCCACAACCAGTGCATCAGTATAGTGCCCGCCACTTCAGCTCAGGGCTGTGAGGAGGGTTAGCGACACTGACACGGCTTGCTGGCAACCCTGTGTTCTGATCTTAAGAAGTTCTCTTCTCACAAAAATCAATTCATGGTGGATACCAGACTTAAACCTAAGGCATGAAACTATAACAATTCTAGAAGAAAATACTGGAGAAACTCTTATAGACATTGGCCTAGGCAAAGAATTTGTGAAGAAGACCCAAAAGGCAATCACAGCAACAACAAAAGTAAATGAGACATGATCAAATTAAAAAGCTTCTGCATAGCCAAGTAAACTATCACAAGAGCAAACGAACAGCCTACAGAATGGGAGAACATTTTTGCATGTCCACATCTGATAAAGGACTGATAATTAGAATCTATATAGAACTCAGGAAAATCAGCAAGAAAAAAATCAAATGACCCTATCAAAAAGTGGGCAAAGGACATGAACAGATATTTTTCAAAAGAAGATAGACTAATGGCTAACAAACATATGAAAAAATGCTCAACATCTCTAAACATCAGGGAAATGCAAATCAAAACAACAATGAGATACCACTTATCTCCAATGAGAATGATCTTTACCAAAAAGTCCCAAAACAATAAATGTTGGCATGGTTGCGGAGAGATAGGAGTACTCATACACTGCTGGTGGGACTGCAAACTAGTACAAGCTCTGTGGAGAGCAATATGGAAATACCTCAAAGAGCTACAAGTAGAACTACCATTTGATCCAGCAATCCCATTACTGGGCATCTACCCAAAAGAACAAAAGACATTCTATAAAAAAGACATCTGCACTCAAATGTTTATAGCAGCACAATTCATAATTGCAAAGATGTGGAAACAACCCAAGTGCCCATGAATAC
>NW_012143079.1:2267160-2273402 GCF_000956105.1 Propithecus coquereli | reverse complement strand
GTACTTGTATTTCAAGTGAATAAAATAATAGTAAAGGAGAAAAAAGGATATTAATCCAAGCAGGTCTATAGTACATTGATTATGTAATCTTGGACTCAAGACAAACATAACTACAAATAAATTTTAAACCCTAATTAGTAGGTTTGTGTTTCTAGTGGTATTGGTTTAGCAATGCTGGTGACTTCGTGAATATTGCAGAAGTAGCAAATAAGTAAATGTATGATGCTAAGAGACAGGGTTCTCACAGTGTGAGAAGAGAGAGACAGATAGGGAAGGCAGCAAAGAACCTTGGAATATAAATTAAAAATTTAGAGACATCAACGTAAACCTATCAGTCTTGATGTGCACATACTCATACATACATATATTTAACTATTTATATAGGAACTGAGTACAAAAATTCCAGTCTTGGTTTCCAGAATCTCACTAAAAATATGCAATAATATTTGTAATAATTCAGACAAGTGCCATCAATGAATGCTAAAACTACTGGGTGAAAATTTGATGGAAAATAAGGTCAGTATTTCCTAATCAAATAACATTCAAATGAAATGTGGGGAAACTCTCGGACACTACCTCAATTAAGAGCTCAAGTTTATTTCAGCAAAAATGGAACTGTCATCATGTACCTTGAAATGTGATGCACTGAAAAGAATATAGTATTACTTAGGAAGTATCCTTGCTAAATAACCTGAATCTAATAATGAAGAAACATTAGAAAACTTCAGTTGATATTCTACAAAACAATCGGCTTTTATTTTTCAAAAAAAAATAAATAAATAAACAATGTTAAGAAAGAGCAAAAAAGGCTATCAAATGATTTTGGATTAAAGGAAATGAAAGAGTATAACTCTATGTAATGGATGAAATTGGGGGAAATTCTACAAATGGAATTGTCAGAACTATTTAAAAAAACACCTCAAAACTATGCCAAGAGGTAATGCATAGAAGGGATTGTATCACAAAGTCCATATTCTTGGAAACTGGGAGACATCTGAAATCATGTGGAAATATATGAAATGGAAGAATGGTAAGCAATTCGTTGATTGAGGGAACTTAAAACCTACACGACCACAGAATGGAAGAAGAACGAAAACCAAGGTAATTCACATTGAGGATTCCATCATTTTTTAAGGGATTATTAATAGATGCACTAGCTACTATAGTAGGTAGCTGAGCATCAGAGAGTGTGAAAACAGCCAATTGTTTGTAAGTCTTTTAAGGTCCTTTAGATATGTAGCTTTATCCCACAGAATACCCGGAATATAGTTTCCAAAGAAATGAAGCAAGACTGCTCTGGGACTCAGAAACCCAAGGTGCCAATGTAGGAGGTGGTGTTTAAATCAGGGGATCAAGAGAATGTCCTCAGACTGAATACTGAGGGCACTGAGCCCACCTTTCCCATCCTCACCATCTAAAACTCTCCCTCTGAGGCGGGAGATAAGAGGATACAAGAGACATCTGGAAATTTCTGAAGAAAAGCTGACTGATAACCTCATTACATAGAGGATAGTTAATCAATTTAAGTATTTTTACTTCTTTTTACTAATCATCAGGCCACAAATTTATAAAACATATCAATCTTTTTTTCTTTACTTCTACTGTTTTTGTGTTTTCTATTTTATTTCTGCATTGGTCATTATCATTCTTCTCCTTAATTTGTGTTTAATTTACTTTCTTTTATCTAATATTTTAAGATGGAAAATTAGGTCATGATTTGAGAACTTTCTTGTTTTATTATGCAAATATCAACTTCTATAAATTTATGCCTTGGTGTTGCTTTGGTGACATCCCGCAGACTCAGATATATTGGGTTTTCATTTTCGCTCAGGTCACAATAATTTTAAATTTTCACTTTAACTTCTTTGATCAGGTAATGTAGACAGGTATTATTTAGTTTTCAAATATTTTAGAATTTCTGCAGATTTCTTTGTGTTATTGATTTCTAGTTTGATTCTATTCTGGTAAGACAACTTATTTTGTTTGGTTCAAAATTTTGGAATTTATTGAGACTTGATTTTGTGATGAATGTTCCATTTGCACTTTACAAAAAAGGCACACTTGGCTGTTATTGGGTATTCTATAAATGTCATTTAGGTCAAGTAGATTGATAATATTGTAAAAATCTTCTCCATATTTTCCATTTGTCCTGTTAATTATTAAGAAGAGGTCTCTTGAATGAGCCAAGATGGTGGATGAGAAAAGCCGCCAGTCAGAATGTCTCTGCAAAAAAGATGAATTTTAGAAGAAAGAGAAAAAAAATAAGCGAGCAGAGAAACATAGATTGGGTGAGGGTCGGAAGGAAGGGTACCTGAAACTACAGGAGACTCCAGGGGAAGACGTTGCAGAGGAGAACTGAAAGGACAAAGGTCCCGAGAGACTTGGAGATCAGTGACAAGGGTAGGTGGAGCCGTTAACTTCCCTTTCCCTTGCATCTCAGACTGCTGGTGGCTCCTGAGCAGCTGGAGAGACCTGCTGACACCAGCCCAGAGACGGCTGCCGCCAGTGAGCAGTGGCCTCTTGAGGACTCAGCGTGGGGCTCCCAGCCCCCTCGGGGCACCTCCCCGGGCGCAGACCTGAGCCTAGTGGTAGACGCCAGAGTGCTCCATTCTCTCCTTCCCCCTCCCTACCTGTGGATGCCCAGAGAGACAATTTAGCCATCACACGGAGGCATCTCCAAGGAACAGGACCTTTCCTTTTGGGGCCCTACAGCATACCGAGGGGTACTCAGTCTGCGAGTTCCCTACCTGCCAGCCCTCCCAGGTGCTACTTGCCTGGGGACTCCAGGAGAGTGGGGCAAATCCCGAGGTGGAGTGAAATCGATCCAGCTTGGGCACCCTGTAGGTGATTCAAGACCAGCACCTCTCCCCCTGGCAGGGTCAGGGATTGACCTCCAGGGTCCAGGGGACACGCCTGCAGACCAGACCCTGTACACCCAGGTCAGGATCACACTGCCATGGCGCACAGAAGAGAGATCTGTGAAAGAGCCTACTGAGGAGTGTGTGCCTTCAGGGGCAGATCAGCCTGCCAGAGCGGCAACCCTCATCCCAAAAGAGGGCTGTGCACCCAGCTCAGGCTGCGATCCTGGGTAGGGAACCTCCCGGCCCACGTCACAGCCGGGGTAGATAAATCAGCCTGAGGCCCCACTTGCTGGCAGAGGTTTGGGAGAGGACATGGAGAGGGGGAGAGTGGAGGGGAGTGAGACCTACTGCAGAGTGCGGGTCTTGGACAGCCCCACCCCCCCAAGCCCAGACTTTCAGCTAAGTGGAGCCATTTTAGCCCCTCCCAGCAGCTCAGCACAGAGACAAAGAGCAGATCTTTGACCCCTGCTAACAGCAGTTGTGGAGCCTGAGGGCAGGCTTAGCCAACCCAGCCCCACCCAGACTCATTCCTGGTCCTGTCCCCACTGAGACAGAGAATAAGGACAGCTCAGGTTATGATCATGGGTAGGGAAACTCCCGGCCCACATCACAGCCAGGGGAGATTCATTGGCCTGAGTTCCCGCTTCGTGGCAGAGGCCTGGGAGAGGCCAGGGAGAGGGGGAGGGTGGAGGGGAACGAGACCTGCTCCAGAGTGTGGGTCTCAGGCAGCCCCCAAGCCCAGACTTTCAGCTGAGTTGACCCATTTCAGCCCCTCCTGGCAGCTTTGCACAAAAACAAACAGTAGACCTTTGAACCTGCTAACAGCAGTTGTGGAGCCTGAAGGCAGGCTTATCCAACCCAGCACCACCCAGAATCACTACCTCCAATGACACAGAGAATAAGGACACACCTGGAAATCCCAGGGCCCCACCCACCACCCGAGGCAAAAGAGGGCCTCTCTAGAGGAATAAGAGCTAGGAACAGGACCCAAAAACAGCACTGCAGCTCGCTCCTCCCTGCAAGTGCCACCTACTGACAGGGAGGTCATCCCACACACCCTTTTACTGCATCTACAGATTCATCATAAGGGGTGTGGTCGAATCTCACCCACAAACACCACTTACTGGCTCAGAGACTAATCAGGGCGTGTCATTATCCAAACGAAAATCTAAAGGCAAGAAGGAACAACTGATCCAGATGGGAAGGAACCAGCGAAAGAACTCTGGAAGTATGAAAACTCAAACGGAAAGCACACCCCCAAAGAGGAACAACAGCTACCCAGCAGTGGACATTAACCAAACTGAGAACATTAAAATGACAGAAGAAGAATTTCAAACATGGATTGTAAGAAAACTGAATGATATGCAAGAAAAAATGGATAACCAACAAAAACAAATCACAAAAAAAATCCAGGACTTGGAAGAAAAATTCACTAAAGAAATTGAAATATTAAAGAAAAATCAAACCAATCTCCTGGAAATAAAGGACTTATGCAGGGAACTACAAAACACCATGGAAAGCCTCAAGAACAGGGTAGATCAAACAGAAGAAAGAATCTCAGAGATTGAAGACCACTCCTTCCAATTAAGTAAGTCAGTCACAGAAATCGAGCAGAAAATTAAGAGAAAAGAAATAAGCCTCCAAGAAATGTGGGATTATGTGAAAAAACCGAACCTGAGGGTGATAGGGGTTGCGGAAGGTGAAGAAGAAAACACTCAAGGGCTGGATAAGCTATTTGAAGAATTAATAGAGGAGAATTTTCCAGGCCTTGCTAAAAAATCTAGATATACAGGTACAAGAAGCTCAATGGACCCCAGGGAGATTCAATGCAAATAGGAAGACACCACGTCACGCAGTCATCAGATTGACCAAAATAGCCACTAAAGAGGCCCTTCTATGAGTTGTAAGGAAAAGAAACAAGTAACATACAAAGGAAAGCCCATCAGAATAACTCCAGATTTCTCAACTTAAACCCTATAAGCAAGAAGAAATTGGGGCCCCATTCTCATTGCTCTGAAACAGAATAATGCCCAGCCTAGAATCTTGTACACTGCAAAACTAAGTTTTACATATGAAGGAGAAATAAAGACATTCTCAGATAAGCAAAGACTGAGGGAATTCACTAAGACAAGACCAGCTTTCCAAGAAGTACTCAAAACAGAATTACACAAGGATCAACACAATAAACACTCTCGAATGTGAAACCACTCAAAAGTTAGAGATAAAAGGCTAGGTTCCACAATAGCTCAAGACAGAAAACAAAGCAACAAAACACAACCCAACAGAATGAACAGTAATTCACCCCACTTATCGGTTATCTCAATAAATGTGAATGATTCGAACTCCCCTCTGAAGAGACATAGACTGGCCGAATGGATAAAAAATAAAAACAAGCTAAGCATCTGCTGTCTCCAGGAAACGCATATAACCTGCAAGGATGCATTTAGATTCAAAGTAAAGGGTTGGAAATCCATATTTCAAGCAAATGGAAGCCAAAAGAAGTCTGGTGTGGCAGTTTTGATCTCAGACAACTTGGTTTTTAAATCAACAAAAGTAATGAAAGACAAAGGGGGTGACTATAAAATGGTGAAGGGTACAGTTCAGCAAGAAGACATAACAATTCTAAGTATGTATGCACCCAACTTAGGTGCACCCAGATTCATAAAGCAAACTCTACTTGATCTAAACAAATTGATAGCCACCAACACCATAATAGTCGGAGACTTCAACACCCCACTGACAGCACAGGACAGATCCTCCAAACAGAAAATTAACGAAGAAATAATGAACCCAAACAGAACTCTAGAACAAATGGGCTCAACTGACATTTACAGGACATTCTACCCAAAAACCACTGAATACACATTCCTCTCATCAGCTCATAGGACATTCTCTAAGATTGAACATATTCTAGGACACAAAGCATATCTCAAAAAATTTTAAAAAATAGAAATTATACCATGCATCTTCTCAGATCACAGTGGAATAAAAACACAAATCAACCCCAATAGAAACTCTCATCTTTACACAAAGTCATGGAAATTAAACAACTTTCTGCTGAATGATTCCTTCATAAACGAGGAAGTAAAGATGGAAATTAAAAGATTCTTTGAACTAAATGACAGAGGTGACACAAGTTATCAAAATCTGTGGGACAGCCAAAGTAGTCCTGAGAGGAAAGTTTATTTCCATAAATGCCTATATCCAAACGTCAAGAAGATCACAAATAGACAACTTAGTGTATCGACTCAAAGAACTGGAAAAAGAAGAACAGACCAACCCTAAACCCAGCAGAAGAAGGGGAATTAATAAGATCAAATCAGAACTAAATGAAATTGACAACAGGGAAACTATACGGAAGATTAATAAAACAAAAAGTTG
>NW_012143079.1:2264583-2267110 GCF_000956105.1 Propithecus coquereli | reverse complement strand
AGTTTCAAACACAGGCTGATTAATTTTATAAATAGAAGTTTTGCTTAATGGATTAGATATTGAGACTAGCTTAGTCAATAATGTGACAATGAACTTGATGAAAAGTTGAAACTAATTTAGGTGTTTGCAAGATTTCACACGCTTTATATTTTGTAGAAATATGTTATTTGACTGTATTACAAAATAGTCCATATATTTATACTTTAGGACAAGAAAGAATGAAAGCAAATTGAAGCAACTGACAAAATGTCTAGGGAAGAAAAGAGGATTTGGTGATCCAAATTATTCACACTTGTCATGAACATTAATTTTATTTAAGTCTATGATCATATAATAATAATAACATAGAAAATTAAGGAATTATTTGGTAGATTTTGTCAATTTGGATAATTTACCTGAGATCTTTTTTGATCCTCAATAGCTTGAGAAGATTTTAGACATTTCTATTTTTCATATAATTGTCTTAATTTTCTATTTAGCTTTCTTCTCATAATCAAAACTAAACACATCCTTCATCTAAATTTGCTCTTCAGACATATGGAACAAAATGTTCTGATATAAAATAAGTTGTAAAATCAATACATATAAAATATATTCATAAAAATAGATCATAGGAAAGCAAAGGGATTCATGCATGTTCCTTTTGGAGTGATGGTGAGATAAATATTTTCTTTTCTGCTTGCAAACAAATATTCTTTCATGAAACTTATTTTATTTACCACTGAAACTTTAATTTTTCAAAGATCAGTAACTACGTTGACTCACACAAACTTGATAAATGTAGTGTGTTTCTATGTGTATCTGTCTGTTTAATTGGAAGAGTTAATATATCCCCACAATAACAACAAAACACTGTGGGAATGTGTATATGTGTATACTACATTTCAAAAAGCCATTTTTTTCTTTCCTTTAGGGAAGTGACAAATACTAAGGAAACCAGTTAAATATATACTTGCAACAGTAATTGTTTTACATAAAAAGAGATGAATTAAGATGTTATACATGTGGTATGCCATCTGTTTCTGTTTTTGCTATATTCATCACACGCATCTGTTCTTATTCAGCTTTAAGGAAGCACTTAATCATAATTTACACATCAAAACTATTGCAAAAAATCAATTTTATACATGTAAAAATGTCCTTTTTCTGAAATGTGCATGAAGTACAAAGATAAACAAATTTTCAAATTAAGCCTCTATGTTCAAAATGAAATTTTAAACATCTGGATAGAAAAAAGGAATCCAAATAATTCGCATGTGCACAGGTTTCTTCTAAAGTTATACAGACAACCATTTGTATGATTCATCCATTCAAGGGAATGATGAAAATTGATCTTGGAAAGTTGAACTGAAATTTTTGTCATATTTAACTATGTTAACATCATCTAGGCTATAAATATGTTTTTAAATAATGAGATATATATACACATATATAGAAAGGGATTTCAAAGTATATATTAAGTGATGATCATCTTATTCTTTTATTTTCAATTAAAAATATCAGACAATCATGTATATTTTGAAAACAAACAGAATCAAATGAACGTACTTGTATTTCAAGTGAATAAAATAATAGTAAAGGAGAAAAAAGGATATTAATCCAAGCAGGTCTATAGTACATTGATTATGTAATCTTGGACTCAAGACAAACATAACTACAAATAAATTTTAAACCCTAATTAGTAGGTTTGTGTTTCTAGTGGTATTGGTTTAGCAATGCTGGTGACTTCGTGAATATTGCAGAAGTAGCAAATAAGTAAATGTATGATGCTAAGAGACAGGGTTCTCACAGTGTGAGAAGAGAGAGACAGATAGGGAAGGCAGCAAAGAACCTTGGAATATAAATTAAAAATTTAGAGACATCAACGTAAACCTATCAGTCTTGATGTGCACATACTCATACATACATATATTTAACTATTTATATAGGAACTGAGTACAAAAATTCCAGTCTTGGTTTCCAGAATCTCACTAAAAATATGCAATAATATTTGTAATAATTCAGACAAGTGCCATCAATGAATGCTAAAACTACTGGGTGAAAATTTGATGGAAAATAAGGTCAGTATTTCCTAATCAAATAACATTCAAATGAAATGTGGGGAAACTCTCGGACACTACCTCAATTAAGAGCTCAAGTTTATTTCAGCAAAAATGGAACTGTCATCATGTACCTTGAAATGTGATGCACTGAAAAGAATATAGTATTACTTAGGAAGTATCCTTGCTAAATAACCTGAATCTAATAATGAAGAAACATTAGAAAACTTCAGTTGATATTCTACAAAACAATCGGCTTTTATTTTTCAAAAAAAAATAAATAAATAAACAATGTTAAGAAAGAGCAAAAAAGGCTATCAAATGATTTTGGATTAAAGGAAATGAAAGAGTATAACTCTATGTAATGGATGAAATTGGGGGAAATTCTACAAATGGAATTGTCAGAACTATTTAAAAAAACACCTCAAAACTATGCCAAGAGGTAATGCATAGAAGGGATTGTATCACAAAGTCCATATTCTTGGAAA
>NW_012143079.1:2258143-2258676 GCF_000956105.1 Propithecus coquereli | reverse complement strand
TTTTGTGGTGTTTGTTTTAAAACTTATATCTGTTTATAAAGTCATAGGATTTGGTTTTTTTAGTGCTATATGTAGTTTTTTTATGTTTTATTTTTTATTTTTATTTTTTTTATTTCAGAATATTATGGGAGTACAAATATTTTGGTTACATGGATTGCTTTTGTAATGCTTGAGACAAAGTGATAAGTGTGCCGTCTCCCACATAGAGTACATTGTGCCCGTTAGGTATGATTTCACCCATCCCCCTGCCCCCCTCCCATCTGCTGAATTTCCATTGAGTTTTACTTCCTGTTGTGCACATGAGTGCTGTTCAGTTAGATCCAGTTTAATAGTGAGTACAAATGGTGTTTGCTTTTCCATTCTTGTGATGCTTCACTTAGGGAAATGGTCTCCAGTTCCATCCAGATTGCTATATAAAGGTTTCAATCCATTTTTTTTATGACTGAGTGGTACTCCATGGTGTACGTATACCACATTTTATTCATCCATTCCTGAATTGTTGATTCCACATCTTTGTAACTGTGAATCGTGCT
>NW_012143079.1:2243883-2246218 GCF_000956105.1 Propithecus coquereli | reverse complement strand
ATAATAATAATGTATTGAATAAATACAAAAACGTTCTTCAAACACAATTGTAGCAATTGCTGTTATTACTGCTATTATTATTGACAGTATTATTATAAGAGAAAATAATCTTACCTATTTACATGGCTGCCTCCTAAACATCCTTGAGATCTCAATTCAAATTTCTTAAAGAGATTTCCCTAACAAGCATTTTTTTTTTTAACAGAGTCTCACTCTGTTGCCCAGGCTAGAGTTCAGGACTAGAGTGCTGTGGCATCAGCCTAGTTCACAGCAACCTCAAACTCCTGGGCTCAAGCAATCCGTCTGCCTCAGCCTCCCGAGTAGCTGGGACTACAGGCATACGCCACCTATATTTTTTCTACATGTTTTTAGTTGTTCAGCTAATTTCTTTCTATTTTTAGTAGAGACAGGGTCTCTTTGCTCAGGCTGGTCTCGAACTCCTGAGCTCAAATGATCCTCCTGCCTCTCTGCCTCCCAGAGTGCTAGGATTATAGGCATGAGCCACCATGTCTGGCGTCCCTAACAAGCTTTTAAAAGACAGAACCTCTCTTTCCATCTCAGATAAATTGTAGCTATTTATTTGATTTGTAATGCTTATTATCACCTGTGCGCATATTGTTTTACTTTCTCCTGTCCCTCCCTCTCTTCATCTCTCCCATCCCCCCACCTCTATCCATAAGCACCAAATAATCAGGGTCTGTTTCTCTGAGATTGCTGCTGAATCCTCAATGGTTAGAACATTGCCCAGCACATTGAAGGTGTTCATAATGCATAAATATTTATGGAACACTTGCATGGCAAGGTTGTATCTACAGTTTACATAGCTTGACCCGAGAGGAAAGAAATCTCAATGTTAATATATTATAGATACATATCTATATGTCTATATCTGTATCTACCTATCTAAATTCTTTTGATTACTAATCTTTATAGCTGCTTATAGAGTAGTTAAATAAGCAATAAGTATTATTTTTCACAGATTAGAATTTGTCAGTACCAAAGAGGTTAGGGAAGACTCACAGACAGATTGCACTTTGATTAAGTGGGCATCACATCTCCTTAGGATTTGATTGTCATGTGCCTCTACTGTCATGACAAAACTTGAACACAATGTCAAGCTACGTAAAGAGAAAGGTACTATTAAGAGATTCCACATCTTTTCTCTATCCTTGCTTTGGATTTTCTCTCTCTAACAAACCAGAGGATTATATTAGGTTTCCTTTTGAAACCAAGTCACATATTGACTGAGATTTCCAGAGTATTGTGAAGTGAAGAGTTCTGAAGGCAAGTGTTCTCAAGTATCTGCAGAAGAAACTGCCATGATGGGAAATGGATGAAGAGCTCTTGAAGTGTGCTGTGTGTCTGCACATAGTCGGAATATTTCATCAGAATAGCTTAACATGCAGTGAACAAGACAGTAGAAAAATTTACTTAATGATGCACTCAGTCTCAACCATTTTGTTGAAATTTTGTGCCCAATTCAGTAAAAACACAGTTTTTTTTTTATTTCTGATCACAATATTATATGAAGAAAGTAAAATGTCAGTTAATGAAAACAAATAATACTTACATAGGTTCTTTTTTTGCTTATTGAATAATTGAAGCAAGTTCACAGCAACCAACAATTTAAAAGAATCTAAACATAAAACTGAGAGCTTTAGTTAAGAGAACTTCATTTTCAAGGGATAATGAAATTAGAGATAAGGATTGGGACAATAGTTAATGCTTTCAATCTTGATGATAACAAGACACCAAATATGCTCATGAAAAGATCTCTCTCCTTATATTAATATTTTCATCTATAAAGAAAGGATATGTGAGGTAGAATAAAGTATTTATATTAACATATTTGGCCCCCCCAAATTCCCATTTTAAAGACAGAAACTGCCTTTGATAAATTAGTGAATCATTCTTGAGAAAACCCTCTCCAAACATCAAACCTCATAACTGAAATAAGATCACTATATTTTCCTGTTAGGATCTAATTTTGATATTTGTGTCTTCAAATTTTATAATACGACTTCCTCACCTCTCCCAATTTCTATTTTCTGATTGCAGTAATTCCTGATAAGTACATGTTATATAGAATGGCCAGTTATAAGTCAGATAAATTACTGTACAAAAAAAGGGGAGGCAGAGGAGAGAGAGAAAAAGCTGTTACTTTTCAACAACAGAAAATCACCTGGATTAATTGATTCTTTGCTTTTTACAACTAAAAAAAATATTTTGTTTTCTCATTACAAACAAGTATAGAGAATTTGAATGATAAAATTTAAGTAACAAAATCATATTTATACTTAATCTCTACTAAAAGGTGGCTTATGACAATGTTTGG
>NW_012143079.1:2238751-2243833 GCF_000956105.1 Propithecus coquereli | reverse complement strand
CTGAGCATTTACTGTGTGCCATATACCAAGCTAAGTGTTTTATATAAATTATCTCATTTACTTTCCACAACATTATTGGAGTATTGTACTATTATTTTCTCCAGATTATAAATAAGTAAATCACTCAACGTCACACAAGCAAGAGATGTGAAATCTGGGATTTAGATCCACATTGGTTGACTTCAGAGCCAATGATCTTTACCACTTACAGTAACACACCATGGATCTCCTATGCATTTCCACCATGCTCTTCTGAAACTTCTAGCATAGCACCTGCTACATTGCATTTAGAGAGCTATGTACCTGCATGGGAAATATAGGGAGGTCTTATTTATATATTTACATTAGTATGTATTGGTTAATATGCTGCAATCGCAACATCTTATAAACCTAAAAATAAAAATAATTTTATAATGCTTACAATAAAATTCATTTTATTAAGATCATAATCACCTGAAAAATTAAAAGAGAAAGAAGCTCTGATTCTTAAACACAATAAAGTGAATCTATGCTACAGGTTTAGGTACATTTTAAGCTGCATGTTTTGAAACTTGCATTTTAAATTAGAACAAAGGTAAAAATCAAGCTATAACAAGAAAATTGTTTTGCCCCCAAAGATCGCCTCTCTCTGAAGGTTTTCCTGAAGCTATTTCTTATTTTAAGTAGACGTCTAGCTCTGCTATGGCTGCTTCTCAGGGGAAGAAAGATGCAACATCCCGATAAATTTAACATTTCTTATACTGAGAATGTTTCCCAGGAGACACAACCACTTGAAGCATCGGACACAGAATCTTGGTAAACATCTTGTGAAAACAACTCTTATAGGAAACCAAAGTATCAGTATAAGCTACTCCCCTCTTCCTTGAAGCCAGTATTTGACTCTTAGCTCTTCATCCTCTTAAGAGTTTCAGAGGATTTTCCTGTCTGTGTACATCAGTTTACTAATTTTAAAGGAGACATTGACAAAAAAACTTTGGATAGTTCCTATTTATTTTATTTTCAATACTTAATAAATCATTAGTTTTTATCCTGACTATTAAAATAATCTGTGAAGCATTTTAAAATGCATATATTCCCTATATCCTAAATCTGAATCAGAGAGTCTCTCTCGGTAGGGATTTTTAGAGACTTTCTATAATAAACAAGAAAATTCTTTATTAAATTTCCAGGTTCAGAATTACCTTAATTTCCTCATATAGTAATTTAAAATTAACAGGCAAAAACAGAAAGGGATGTTAGCATAGGATATAGAAGCCCAGTCAGGTCTCCACAATGTAGAATTGCTATTGTGAATCAGTACAATTCAAAATGGCGATCGTTATCGATGATCAGAAACATGAAGTGATTGCAGACTCAACACTTACTCCTCTTTCAGGGAATAGCAAAACAATCAAGCTCACAGGCAACAAACATAAAGTCAGAATATCTATATCTATATATCTCTATCTATTTACAATAAGAAACAAACTTGTCAACTTAGTATTCTCTCATATAAATAACTGAAATTTTATAACAAAAGTTTGGTTTAATCAGAACAACCATTTATTAAATTTAAATGGTAAATAATATTGCATCAAAGCCTACACCCTTACACCATCTGCAGAATATGATCTCTTGCTGTGTACATGCTATATGGGAAATCAAATGATAAGTGGAGCTATTTCAGTATGCTGTGAGAACTGGCAATGCTAGTAATGGTGTGCTGTTTTATGACACCTGGCCAAGACAGCCTCATACATCCGTACCCATGTTATCAACACATCTGACACATCCGACACATAGCATAAAAGTCTTTGTTCTTAGGCCAAGACACACTCTCTCATTTGAATATCTGTATGGACACATTTGTTATTTTCCTGTGTGGCTCCATTTTCCCTTTCTATAGAAAGAATACCCCCTTTTAAAGTGTATTTATTTTATTGATACATAACATTTATGTATATTTGTGGGGTACATGTGGTATTTTGTTACAGTCATAGAATGTGTAATGGTTAAGACAGAGAAATTAGGACATCTGTCACTTCGAGTATTTACTATTTCTATGTACTTGGAACATTTCAAGTCCTCTCTCTTCTAGCTATTTTGAGATATACAATATATCGTTGTTAATAATAGTAACCCTACTCTGCTATCAAACATTATAACTTATTCCTTCTATCTAACTGTATGTTTGAACCCATTAAACATCCTCTCTTCATCTCCCCACCCTACCATCTTTCCCAGAATCTGATATCTATCATTCTAGTCTGTAATTTCATGGATCAACTTAATTCAATGAGAAATTATGTATAAGTTAGATCTTACTGTTTCACAAATACTTCCATTTCTATTGGCGTAAGACAATTATCATATTATTTAGCTCAGCTTTATGATCTTGCTAGAGTCTCTCATTTCGCCAAGGGTGGCCTCACTCACATGTCTGGTGATTAAAAGCTGTCATGCTGGGAGCATTATTCTTTTCCATTACAATTCTCATGTTTTAGTTTACTTGCCAGTGCTGGTATAGATGGTAGCTCAGATTTCCAAGATCAATAAAAGAGAGAAAGTCTCAATGCACAAGTGATTTTCCAGAATATGTTTGTGTTACACATGCTGATGTTTCATTAGCCAAAGCCATTTCAAGGTTGGCGGTGGAGGCAATCTATTGCATCTCTTGATGAAATGAGCTGCAAAGTCACAATGAAAAAGGGACATGCACACAAAGGTGGGATGAATTTATAGCCATTTTAGTTTACCATAAATATTTTGTTTGTTGTAAAATTTCTCAAGAGCGCTTTTATCTAAGGTAGTGGTTCCCAAAGTCCAGACACAATATAAATAACTAGCAACCCTTGGCTAATGCCCAGCTTCCTTCACACAACTATGTAATCCTCCCATAGGGTTTTAGTTTATTCACTTGAAAAATGTTTCTACATCCTTCTAGAAAAATTCTCCCAGGAGCTGCAAGTTGGGATAAAAGCTGTCTAATTGCTGCCTGGGTGGTATTTTTGTTCTTTATGTTTTACTCATTGGCATGTTCATTATGGCAGTATGATACAGGCAACTTTGATCTATTATTGCTCCTCATTATCCAATTGCTCTTTAGATACTTTTGAAGTTAGCCATGAGCAGCTACAAGGTAGGTTCATTTCTGGAAGAAACCCCACTTATCTGCTAACTATTTCCCTGTATGGCTTCCATTGTTTCATTGTTAAGCTATCAGAATTGTTAGTTAAACTGCAGTTACTGACCCTTTTAAAAAGCTCTCGTATTGCATGGCTGCAAATTCATGCCCTTTAGAGACACTCAAGAATGTAACTACTGCATCCCTTGCAGGAAAAAGAATGACCATTATAAATGAGGAGAAAATTATGGTGAATGTTTTGTAACTAGACAATAAAGGGTTTCAGAATTCCAGTTAGATCTCAAGAACTCCTGGGCAAATATGTCATTGCACTGTTCTAAGGTGATGCTTATTAGTAATGTCCTGCTTTTCTTAGTCCATACTAACTTTAGCAAATACTTTTTATAAGCATTTTAATCCTGCACAGGATTTACATCAGATAATTTAGTTTCGTATCCTAACTTATGTTAAAGAATGACAACAATGTTAGAAAAGGAAAGTTCTGTGGTATCTGGCACTTATTAATCAAAGTAGAAGCTCTACTATTCCCTGATGTTTGACTTTTTCAGTACTCTGTGAGTGCTATGTGATATGCAAAGTGGGATAAGGTGAAGCATGTTATTAAAAGAATCTGCAAAGTAAAATATGATTATTCATCCCAAATGAGAAAAGTGAAAATGGATTTTTAAAGCATAGAATACAGCAGGTGCTTAACAATTGCTTGTTATTTTAAGTTATCCTAGTGGATATTTGAAGTTGTCAGCCTAGCACCTTTAATCCAAAAGCTGTCTCTTCCTAAGCACCTGGTAAATACATAGGGTGACCTTATAATTTATTGCTCAAACCAGACATTTTTGAGAACAGAAGAGGTGCTATTAATGATTACATGATGAAATATGTGTAGACCTCAAAAATTTTAGGCAAAACTGAATGTATGATTTGCTTTTAAATATAAAGGCCCTCATAATCCTACAAGTTTTAACTTCTGACTCAAGTTAGATCAAAAAATTTTCACCAGTTTTGGGCAGAGAGAGCTAAAGGCAATTGCTCTCTAGTGGCTAAAGATGTAAGAACAAACCATTTTAATTCTCCTACATAGAGAAAAGCATGAAATGAGACAAATGAAAATGAAGCCATTATAGGGAAGGTAAAACAAACAAACAATAAACAGAACATAAGGGAGATGAACAGATTGAGAAAGGGCTGCTTCATGTTTCTCTTGAAGTCCAAATAAATATGAGCTCTTTCCATGTTTTTGCATTTCCTAAAAAGATAATTTATTTTTAATCAATAAATAGTAATGTATATTTATGGTATACAATGTGATGTTTTACATAGATGCAATGTGTCTGTGTATACATTATAGAAAGATTAAGCTGAACTTTTATTTTTTAAACCTAAATTAAACCTTAATTTGATTCCCGTTTTCTTGCTCTATGATTGTTTGAGATTAGTTTGTCATTTTCAACCAAAATGATCAAAATGGAAATGTGATTAAATTATTTATGTTCCAGAAAACGTATTTTCTTTTTCTTTTTTTTGAGATGGGATCTTGCTATGTTGCCCAGGCTTCTCTGCTGGGCTCAAGCAATCCTCGCACTGCAGCCTCCAAGTATCTGACACTATGAGCACCTGAGACCACACTGAATACTTTTCTTGATTTTAAATAATCACACAAGAAGTACTCAAAATAAGAATTGGAATCTCCCATACCCTGAAGAAAAAAACTAAGACCAGGGGATGCTCACTGATCTAATATCATCACATCATGATTAATTAATGTGTCAAATATTTAAACCCTTCCTTTGTGGCTTCCAGCCCCAGGAGCTGTCACTTATAATAAAGTTACTTTTTATTCATAACCATATTATAGTACACTCCAGGGGATACAAAATATGGTTAGAAAGTGGGGTCTTGGTCAGGGAAATATTGGGCCATTTTATACTCAGTGTGTAACTTAGTCCAAGAATTAAAAACCA
>NW_012143079.1:2236130-2238701 GCF_000956105.1 Propithecus coquereli | reverse complement strand
ATAATAATAATGTATTGAATAAATACAAAAACGTTCTTCAAACACAATTGTAGCAATTGCTGTTATTACTGCTATTATTATTGACAGTATTATTATAAGAGAAAATAATCTTACCTATTTACATGGCTGCCTCCTAAACATCCTTGAGATCTCAATTCAAATTTCTTAAAGAGATTTCCCTAACAAGCATTTTTTTTTTTAACAGAGTCTCACTCTGTTGCCCAGGCTAGAGTTCAGGACTAGAGTGCTGTGGCATCAGCCTAGTTCACAGCAACCTCAAACTCCTGGGCTCAAGCAATCCGTCTGCCTCAGCCTCCCGAGTAGCTGGGACTACAGGCATACACCACCTATATTTTTTCTACATGTTTTTAGTTGTTCAGCTAATTTCTTTCTATTTTTAGTAGAGACAGGGTCTCTTTGCTCAGGCTGGTCTCGAACTCCTGAGCTCAAATGATCCTCCTGCCTCTCTGCCTCCCAGAGTGCTAGGATTATAGGCATGAGCCACCATGTCTGGCGTCCCTAACAAGCTTTTAAAAGACAGAACCTCTCTTTCCATCTCAGATAAATTGTAGCTATTTATTTGATTTGTAATGCTTATTATCACCTGTGCGCATATTGTTTTACTTTCTCCTGTCCCTCCCTCTCTTCATCTCTCCCATCCCCCCACCTCTATCCATAAGCACCAAATAATCAGGGTCTGTTTCTCTGAGATTGCTGCTGAATCCTCAATGGTTAGAACATTGCCCAGCACATTGAAGGTGTTCATAATGCATAAATATTTATGGAACACTTGCATGGCAAGGTTGTATCTACAGTTTACATAGCTTGACCCGAGAGGAAAGAAATCTCAATGTTAATATATTATAGATACATATCTATATGTCTATATCTGTATCTACCTATCTAAATTCTTTTGATTACTAATCTTTATAGCTGCTTATAGAGTAGTTAAATAAGCAATAAGTATTATTTTTCACAGATTAGATTATAATTTTTATTTTTTTATTTCTGCATATTATGGGGGCCAATGATTCATTATGTTGTACACTTTCGAAGCTAAAGGGGCGAAAGTTTATTTTTTCTCTTTTTTTGAGGGAGTATTTTTTTTGATCATTGCTCTGTAACCTATGACAGAAAGATATAAATTGGAAACACCAAACACAAAAATATTTCATGTCTGAAACCCCAAAGAGGAAGCTAAAAAAATTAATAATATTTGAAACTAGGTATAAGCTGCTAGGAAAATAGCATCTGTGTGGATTAAAGTAGGAAGATTAAGGGAAACATATCCCCCACAGCTTGTGTGCTTTTTGGCTCTTCTTAATACAAATACTAAATTAATATAGGGATTAACACATTTAAGGGGGAAAAAACTTTAATATTCTTTATAATCATTCCCTAGAATTTGTCAGTTTTCATTTACAGTTGGATGTTTGTATCTGTGGGTTCCACATCTATGGATTCAACAAACCATGGATCAAAACTATTTTTAAAAAATTGTGTCTACATTGAAAATGTATAAACCTTTATTTTTTGTGTGTAATTATTCCCTAAGCAATGCAGTATAACAACTATTCACATAGCATTTACATTATATTAGGTATTACAAGGAATGTAGAGATGATTGAATTATATGGGAGGATAGGCATAGTTTATATGCAAATAACACACTATTTTATATAAGTGACTTGAACGTCTGTAGATTTTGGTATCCACAAGAGATTTTGGAACCAATCCCCCACGGATACTGCTGTTAGGGATGACTACATTTTCTTGAAATAGGACAATATGTAAAATTATATTAGATTTTTCATGAGAAAAACAGTATCATCAAGCTAAGTAAAAATATACCTCATCTACCTTAATTATAAACAATAACATATGGAAGAATAATAGATCTACAGATTGTATTTCCAAAAATATTTGATGGTTGAGAACTTAACTTTTGTTCATACGACTGAAATTAATATCAGTTAAACTATTTGAATTTGACCCATTGATTCAATGTTGTAAACAAGAATTATAGTTAAAAACGGAAAAATAATCAGGACAAATACCATACCTTCATTATTTATTTATTCTCAGACTTTATCTGAACCCAGAAAATAGATCATGCTGAATAAAATTTCATGAATGAGTAAGACTGTAAGTTCTGTGTAAAATTTAAAGTTCTTTGTGCTATTTTATGATTGCGACTTGAGATCAATATATTTTGTACATTAATTTTACGTGTGAATAATACCAGAACATTGTAATGAATTAGTCAGTAGTTTCCAATTTTGCATTATCATTACTTGAGAAAGTTTTATAATATAACACTGACTAGAACCCACTTGCGGAGGTTTCAGCTGTCTGGCATGGAACAAGGGCATTGGCTTCTATTTTTTTTTATGCTTTCAGGGTCAGTCTAATTTCCGCCCAAGGTTGAGGGCCACCAGTTAAAAGTTTGAGGTCTCAAAGCAAATAGATCAGTGCTCATTTTGCTAAATATGTCTTTTATTTACCATATGGCTTGCGGAAGTCAGTTAGGCTATCTGAACATTATTCTACATTCTACATTCTTAAATAATA
>NW_012143079.1:2232761-2233475 GCF_000956105.1 Propithecus coquereli | reverse complement strand
TAATCCTAGTTGACTTTTCATTTTTATAAATAATGCCATATGAAAATCCCTGCAATCATCCAGTTAATAGCCTTCACTTTGCAGGGAGGTGTCACGTTCATGTCAGTTCTCTTAGTAGGGTATTAATTCATTTCCATCAAATGTGTTTACCTAGAAGGAACAATTAATGATTTATATGATAACCTCTTTCTGAGGAAAAGAAAATTTTCATGAAGAAAATATAAATTATACTTAATTCTACCACCTGGAATTAACTGCTGCTAGCAATTAGATGTATTTCCATATACGAATATTTTTTTCACTCAACATAAACAATTGACCATTAAGATGGTATTAACTAGACATCAGAGATAAAATTTAACGTATTGTATACCATTGCTTATTTAGTATGACAGCCAGTTTCATGACTTCTGCTCTAAGCAAGTAGGAAGTCTGAAAGGGATTCTGTCTTATAGATACATGGATTCAGTAATTGGCACAATCCTTCACTCCCTTGGTTTTGTTCCTGCTGTATTTTTCATTCTCATTCATTCATGTGTTTTTCTTTCCCACTAGACTATGGGATTTTTTGAGAGCAGTTAATATGGTTTACTCATTATTTAAATAGTGCCTGGCAAGCAGTATGTCTTGAATAAAAAAATAAATAAAACTTTGGTTTTAGTTCTTGAGTCCAGTAGTCAATTGATATAATTGATTTGTCAAATTTTTTGTATA
>NW_012143079.1:2230140-2231551 GCF_000956105.1 Propithecus coquereli | reverse complement strand
GACTGGGACAGAATCTTAAGCTCAGTTTTTTTACTTTCTTTTTGATGGGTCTCAATTTCATCCCTCTCCTTCTTCTCATTGGGCCCTGTGAGTTCCAGATGCCTGTACTGTTCCACCCATCAGTGTAATGTGGGGCTGGAACTCGGGACAGGACATCTTTGGACTGTTCTCCATTTCATCCTCTGGAAATCTGTCCATATTTCCATGTGATTTAAATTATGAAATTCAGTCTTATTGTGTCTATATTCTTTTCTTTCCAGCCCCATATTTTTTTCAGGGCTTCCTGTACATTCTGACCTCTTTCTGAACCATTGCTGGGCAAAGGAAAAATTCTGGATCTCTTTAAATCATGCTAGGACAGCAAAACCTGTGTATAAATTTCCCTTTGTCCCCTGGGCCTAAACACACCAAGAACTCATTGCTGTTCTATTTGATCCAAGATGTCTTCACAAACATTTTCGTTCTATTTGGTCCCAGCTGTCCTAGTCTGTCTGGGATGCTATAACAGAAATACCACAAATTGGGTAAGTTACAAATAACAGACATTCCTCACAGTTCTGAAGGTTGGAAAGTCCAGGATCCAGGAGCCAGAAGATTTGGTGTCTGGTGAAGTCACACTTAGATGGTTCTTCTAGCTGAGTCCTCACATGGTAGAAGGGAAAAGACAGCTCTCCAGGGCCTCTTTTGTAAAGGCACTAATCTCCTTCATGAGGGCTCCACTCTCATGCCCTAATTACCTCCCAGAAGCCCTAACCCTAATACCATATTTATGATTAGGTTTCAACATAGTAATTTTGGGGGGACACAAACATTCAAACCACAGTGTTAAGATCTACCCAGGAAACAAGGAACACATTCCTTTGCAAATCCTCAAGCTTCTCTGAAAGTGCTTTTTTTCTCCCACACTCAGAACTTAGACGGAAGTGGTTTCAGGGCCAGGGACCCTTCTCTGAGACTCAACAGCTAACCTCTTTACTTTTTATTTTATAACAGAGCAACCAAAGTAGAGATTGTTCTTTACTCATCATGTATGAGTCTATCCGTATTTTGTGATATAAACTTTATTCATTGAGTATTTCAGGGCTCTAGCTGAGTTTATGGATATAATATTTTTCTTTTAAACTTTTGTGACAGCTATTAGTTTCAAAGAATTATTTTGAAGTTTAAAATCCATGAAGTGATCTGTTTCATTTTCTCTTGCTTTATCATCCTTCTTTATCTTGAGGTAATGAATGCCACTGATAATATAAAAAATGAAAGGAAACAGAAGTTATCAGAAACAAAAATCATATCTGTTAAGTTATGAAACATTATTAATGAGTAACAACATTAGTAAATAAAGTTTTATATGTTTACTTAACCTAGAATTATGTCTCAAGGGGATATTCACTATCCTTGGGTGCCTTAGCCA
>NW_012143079.1:2224457-2227960 GCF_000956105.1 Propithecus coquereli | reverse complement strand
AACCTCAAACTCCTGGGCTAAAGGGATCCTTCTGCCTCACGATCCCGAGTAGCTGGGACTACAGGCATGTGCCACCATGCCTGGCTAATTTTTTCTATATATTTTTAGTTGTCCAGCCAATTTCTTTCTATTTTTATTGGAGACGGGGTCTCGCTCTTGCTCAGGATGGTCTCGAGCTTCTGAGCTCAAACGATCTGCCCGCCTCAGCCTCCCAGAGTGCTAGGATTACAGGCGTGAGCCACCGCGTCCGGCCAGGAGTTTCCTTTTTAACATCTTCCACTTGGGTTGTGATTTCTTAAACTTCAGTGACATGGTGTTACTTCCTCCTGTTATATAAAATTAAGTCATTAATTTAGAGCCACATTACTCCAAGACTGATCAAATGGGCACTCACTATACTTTTTACTCTCTAAAGTTATGGGGATGGTAAAACGATAGAATGGCTTATTTAAAAACTGACTCTCTATTCTGAATGAACATTTTAGAGGTTCTAGTAGAAGTTCTTTATTACATAAAACCATTTTTTTAAATAGGACACTTTATGAGTCTGTTTCATTTATTACATTACTTTATGAAGAAAATAAGAGAAGGCTTACACAGGGCCCTTTAATCACTTAGTTCAGATTATACCTCTATAAAAACCTGTCTCTGCCTTCCAAAGTGGAAAAGGCTTCAAGGCTATCTCATTTCAAGGGATTAAACACTGGAAGTTTAGACTGAATAAAATTATGTAAGAGAATAAAGGGAATAAAATAATGGAGAAAGTTTGAGAGAAATAGAAGTGACAGTTTTGCATGAGCAAGAATATCTTTGTGTATAATGGTGTCCCTGGACCTCCATTGGGAGTCAACATACATCTGGCTTCCTGAATTTCAATATAGTCAGGCACCACCATAAAATCAATTAGTTATCCTCAAATGCACTGGTAAGAGAAAAAGAATGGATCAATTGCACGGGAGCCAAAACAAACTTGGAAAATTGTGGAAAAGATCCAGGAAACACTAAATTTATACTATAAATATGAAGGTAGGTAGCAGAGTTTTAGCTCTTGAAACCATTTAAAACCAGAGGCTAGTAATTATCTACAAAAATCACACACAAGGAGGTCACTTTCTCCTTCCTGGAAACTGGAGATGGAGTTGAATCCTGGCCAGAATGTTTCCTGATACTATTGCCAGTAGCATGACACTAATGAAGTTCAAAGCATTTTCCATACACTGATATGAAATAGAGATAATTCTATGTGGGATTAACCATTAGATATATAACCATACTTGAATTGGTCAAAAATTGGTCTAATATAACAGAAATTAAATGAGACATGGAATGTCTTTGGACTTCAATCTATTGTTCACTCCTCCTAGACCAAAGTCATACAAGCATTATAACCTTAATTAAATAGGCTTATAAAATGAGATATTTTATTGAAAGTTAGTTATTATGTACAGTGGAGGAGAAATTTGAAAATGCACTGTAAATAGTATTGGATAATTAACAGCCAAACACTAGCCTCATGAAAAAAGATCATCTTGTGTGTCTATTAAACTGGAAAACCACCATGCAAGCTGCCTTACTGGAGCCAGATATGAGTCGTTCATTCCTACACGGGGAAGCTCATCTTTCACAACCTGATTCACACATTCATTTTGATACCATCTGGCTCACTTACTTTTCCTGAATAACAAAGGCTACTAGGAAAAAAAAAAATAAGGCCTATTTCTCACCTCAGGGAAGAGGAAGAGAAAAACACCACACTTGATGGAAGCAGATGCAATGTGAATCTTCATGGGTGAAAACAATTTTCTCTAAATTATCTTTAAAACTGGTATATTAATAGCCTCTAACCAAATGCTGCAGTTATGCTGAGCTCTCATTCCTGGAAGAAAAATAACTAGCTAGCAAACACAAAAAATGTGCAAAAGAGAAACATAAGATCTGAATATCGTGTTAGAAGAAATAGGTAGCTGGTACCCCAGTGCCTAAAAATACCAACAGGAAGAAACCTGCCCTTGGAGATACGTCATGGTAGACTTCAAATACAAGTATCTGGACAGAAATTAAATGCTGAAAATTTAAAGTACTTTGCTAGTGTTACAAAACAGATAGCCAGAAATATGCTACTTTTTCTAATTATGTAGTAATAAATACCAGTTATTATAGAGGAAAGATATAATGCAGAGCTGAACTCACAGAAACTAAGGTAAATCCACAGGTGAGGAATAAAATGTCATAAACATGCACATTAGTGCTGCAACAGCACTGGAAGTACAATCATTAGATCTGGTAATGTGAGGGCCTTGGGTATTTATGATTATGAGGGCATCAGAGATAAGGCCTTGGGAATATGAGAATTGAAGTTGGAACTTACATTTTCTTTAAGGACTATAAACAGGAGAAATAAATAATTTCTGGCTACTAGCATAGCAATATAAAAAGAAAGCTTATTTTTGTTTGTACTTTGGGGAAAGAATAAATATATCCCCTGAGATACCATAATCTTGAGACTGTGCTTTGCATTTATTGATAGTTTGATAGTTCATTTATTGATAGTTTGAAATTTCATATGCTGCAGGACTTAGGAAATTAACATGATACAACTTAGGAAATTAACATGAAAACACGGGATGTCTGGAAGAAGAAAATACAAAATGCTATTGAGAGACAATCTCCCCATCCGGGCAGCATGGCTGAATATAAACCTGAGAAACAGCCCCAATCAAGATGACTCAGGATAAAAAACTTCAAATTCGTGAAGAAATAACTAAGCATGAATGAGAGTCAGAAATAATTAATTATGAGTGAGAGTCAATTGAACAAGATGAATCACACTTTACTTGACATAATAGAAAAGTTTATTGAAATAAGTAAAATAAATAATACTATAATAATAAAATATAGAAATACAAATAGAATCAAAGGGGACTATCAAGGTTATTATATTAAAGAAATAATCTCCAAATTTGAAAATAATAAACAAAGAGAACATTTAGGTATAATATATAATTATTAAGTTGAAAATTTAATGGGCTAAGAAAACATTAGATTAAACTAAGCTAAATAAAGAATTCATAATCTAAAAGCTAATATAAAGAAATGTCAAAATGTATAGCTGAGAAAAATGCAGAGTTGAAAAATATGAATGCAAGATTAAGACATTTTCAAAATAGGTCTAAAATAATTTCAGAAGTAATGAAAAGAAAAATAAGTCACTATTCAAAATTATAGTGACTGAGAAATATAAAAAATAATGGTTCAAGAAACCCAAAATGACAGCAAGATATGATAAATAAAAAGAAATCCAAATTCAGTTATATCAAAGAGATACTGCACCCCACCCCCAAGAAAAATGACACCAGTGAAAAATCTTAAAAATAATCAAAAAAAGATGCATAATGTATCTGACCATCTGGGGGATGGATATGCTTAAAACTCTGACTCTGGTGGGGCAAAGGCAAGATACATAACCTAAACATTTGTACCTACCCTCGTAATATGCTGAAATA
>NW_012143079.1:2222766-2224407 GCF_000956105.1 Propithecus coquereli | reverse complement strand
TTTTTATCTGAATAATGAAAATCTTTAAAAATATTTATGATGAATTTAGAGACATTAAAAAGAGGAAAATTATCTTGCCATTGTGCCATATTGAAAAGATAATTTTGGCAGATAAACTCAGCCTTATACCTGCCTAGATTTGATTATTTTAAATGAAATAAAGAATATGGAAAGAATTGTACCTAAGGGAAAACAGAATTGCCTGTTCCTCTTCATAGCATGTTCTTCAAAAGTGCTGCCTTTTAACCATCTAAAGGAAATATGTTGACATGATAGGATTTCATGTTAATGGAATACATTAAAGAAAGCAGTGTGGAAACAAGTTTATGACATGCATAGAGAGGATAGCCATTAGGGAGTGATAGTTTTTTATGCTCTTTTCCACATGAACTAAAAGCACAGACTTCAAACTCTACTCAGTTATGTTCCACACGTTGATGTTAAAAACTGTGGCTTCCCATGGGATAAATTAATCCATATCAAAACCGCAAAGCTGCATTAAGGTTGTATGTTTGTTAAATATATAAATGTGTTCAGGAAGTTTGACTTCTTGCTCAATAATTTCAAGATTCTCTAATAGAATTACGAAAAGGATGGTGCCCACAATTCAAAAAGGATGGTGCTCAGAGGGAAGTTTGGTTCTATTTGGTGAATTACACAAAGTCACTAAACTTTCTAAGAACCATAACATCTATGACACGCCTATTATAAAGCCACATTTGAGTCTTTGAGTCTGTATAACATGCAAAAAGTAATGAGAGCCCTACAATGAAGTAAAGATGGTTTATTTGGACTCAAGCCAGGTCTTTCATGAGCTTCTCCTTACGTGTATCAATAGCTGCTTTATTAAGTGGCAGTCCTGGTTACACAGCTGATCACAGCTCTTTGATGGGGATACACTAGCTTCGTAGACCCTAACTCCATTTATATTTTCACATGTGTGGCAGCTCATCATTTTCTTTCTTTAACAAAATGATGAAAGGTCAATGCCATGTATACTGTTGCTGACATTGCTATGAGACCAAAAGGAAAAGGGAGAAATTACCATAATTATAAAACCGGAAGATAACACAGTAAATACTAACACTGTTTCTGGGGCCACAGTAAGTAGCCTAAGTAAATGATAAGGTCTGTGGCTACTGGCATATCAATAACTGAAATACCAGGTCAAACATTAAAATGAGAATAATCAATCCCAACCACAAAATGAGCTAAATTCTAGAACATATAAAAGTTGATTTATAACTTATTCTCTCTTTCTCTAAATATCTAAAAAATAATTGTTAAAAACATCAATCAAACCAAAATAACAGCTAAGCAGATGCCATAACTAGTCCTAATATCCTGCAGGATAACACAGGCATAGCAATAAATTCATTAGCATAGTAGGATAAGAAAAGGATGCTTCTCAAAAATGGGTCTGTGTCATTCATATGATCCTGATAAACTACAATGGATTACTCAAAGTGTGCAATTTCGAGTTGATCAAAAGGATCTTCACACCGAAGTACACATCTGTGCCTAAGCTATCACAGGATGTAGAGTAAACCAGTTCCTTCTGTTTCATGAGTGTAATATTCCCTCAAACTGTAGTGTGCCTTATTTCAAAGGAGTTTCCTTTTTTTTTTTTTTTTTTTTTTT
>NW_012143079.1:2212931-2218525 GCF_000956105.1 Propithecus coquereli | reverse complement strand
TATCTCCTTCCAGCTCCTCCATATGTCTTTCTCTGTATTCTCACTTATTCTAGCATCTTTTGTAGATTTTGTAAGATTATATACATTTTTACTTTTTTTTTTATTCTTCTTACTTCTTTTTTGCTGCTTAATTGCACTGACTAGAGCGTGCAGTACAAGGTTGAGTTGACATAATAGATAGAACGTTCTTGACTTGTTCCCAATCTTAGGAAGAAGACATTTATTCTTCATCATTAAGAGTATTTGCTCCTAGTTTCTGTGATGTCTTTTCACTATCTTAATCTTATCTTTTTCAATATTTCTTCTTGAGTGAGCTTTGGTTATCTTTGTCTTTCAAGTAATGAGATGTCAAACTGTTAGAAATAGTGTTGTTCATAATGATTCCTTATTATCTCTGTACTATCTGCAGAATTGCTAGGAATGTATCCTCTACCACTTCTGATAATAGTAAATTGTGTATCCCCTCTTTTTGTTTCTTGCAATTAGTTTATCAATTTTATTGGTCTCCTTAAATATCCAAGTTCTGGATTTATTCATTTTCTTTATATTTTTCCAATTCACTGATTTTTCTCATGCATTTATTATTTCATTTTTTTTCCTGATTTCTACATATGTTGCCTTACTTTGGCTAGTTTCTTAGATTCTAAGTTGATATCAATGATTTGAAAGCTTCCCTTAGTTTTCTTAAATATAGACAATTAGAGCACTAGGTTTCCAACTACATAATGTGTTAGCAATAGTTCACACATTCTGATGTGTTGTTTTCAATTTCATTTAGTTCAAAATATTTTATAATTTTGATTTATTTTAGACATGGATTATTTAGAAGTAGGTTATCTAGCTTCCACATATTTGGGGATTTTTCAGTAGTTTTTATTTTGTTGGTTTCTAATTTAATTTTCGTGATTAGAGAATATAATTTATCTGACTTGAATCCTTTTAAATTTACGGAGAGATGACTTATGGTCTAAAATTTGTTCCATACGCATAAATATTCCACAAGTGCTTGAAAATGATGTGTGTTTTGCTGGTGGTGGGAGGGGTGTTACATAAATATTATTTTGGTGATTAATCATGTTCAATCTGTTACATCTTTACTTACTTTCTATTTGGTGTATCAATTATTGAGAGAAGAGTCTTGAAATATCTAATACAACCTTGACCCATTCTTGAAATTCTATCAGTTTTGTCACGAATATTGAAATTCTCTCATTAGGTCCATATTGTTTGGGATTATTATATGTTCCTAATTAATTGACAACTTTATTATTAAGATATGATTATTTTTTGTACCTGATCATAATTTTTGCTGTTGACATTATTTTGCTTGACATTCAGCTATATTTTGACTGGTTTTGACATGGAATATCTGTTAAGTTTATCTTATTTTTAATCGAGAAATAGTTAATTGGGTATATTTATGGAGTACAATGTGATATTTGAATACATATATACCTTATAGAATGAACATGGCAGCATAATTAGAAAATCTATCATCTCAAATAGTTATCACTTCTTTGTGGTGAGACCTCTTAAAATCCTCTCTATTAGATATTTAGAAATACACAATACATTATTATAAACTATAGTCACTTTGCTGCTCAATAGAACACCAGAACTTATTCATCCTATGGAATTTCAACTTTGTACCCACTGACCAACATCTCATCTTGCACAGTCCACCCACTCCCAAGCCTTTTGTAACCACCATTATTCTCTACTTCTTTGAGTTTGACTTTTTTAGAAAACACATGTAGGTGATATCGTATAATATTTATCTCTCTGTGCCTGGCTTATTTTATTTTACATGATGTCTTCTAAGTTCATCTGTGTTGTTGCAAATGAGAGAATTTCTTGTTTTTTTCAGGCTAAATAGTATTTTATTGTGTATAGATACCACATTTTTTTAATCCATTCATCTACTAATGGACATTTAAGTTGTTTCCATATGTCAGATATTGTGAATAATGGTGTAGTGAATATGAGAGTGCAAATATCTCTTAGTTATATTGATTTCAGTTCCTTTGGGCATATATCCAAAAGTAGGATTACTGGATCGTATGGTATGTCTATATTTAGGTTTTTTGTTTGTTTTCTTTTTTTTTTTTTTTGAGACATAATCTCACTCTGTGGCCAAGGCTAGAGTGCCATGGTGTCAGCCTAGCTCACAGCAACCTCAAACTCCTGTGCTCAAGAGATCCTCCTGCCTCAGCCTTTCAAGTAGCTGGGACTACAGGCATGTGTCACCACACCTGGCTAATTTTTTCTATTTTTAGTAGAGATGGGGTCTTGCTCTTGCTCAGGCTGGTCTCAAACTCCTGACTTCAATAGATCTTCCCACTTCAGCCTCCCAGAGTGCTAGGATTACAGGTGTGAGCCACCATACCCGGCGCTAATTTTAGTTTTGTGAGGAACCTCCATACTGTTTTACAAAATGGCTAATTCACTAATTTACAATACCACCAACACTGTGTAAGTGTTTCCTTTTGACTACATTCATGCCAATACGTTTTTTCATTCATCCTTTTTATAATAGCCAATTTACCATATAAAATCATATCTCATTGTGGGTTAATTTGCATTTCTCTGATGATTAGAGATGTTGAGCATTTTTTCATATTTCTGTTGGCTATCTGTATGTCTTTTTTTGAGAAATGTTTATTTAGGTTCTGTTCCCATTTTTTAATAGGGTCATCCTGTGTTTACATTTTATTGAGTTTTTTGAGTTCGTTGGATATTTTGGATATTAGTCCCTTATCTGATGTATGATTTGTAAATATCTGATCCCAACTGGTAAGTTGTCTCTTTACTCTATTAATTATTTCCTTTGCTATGCTTAAGCTTTTTAGTTTGATGCAATTGCTTTTGTCTATCATTTGCTTCCATTTTCTGTGCTTTTGGTATCATACTCAAGAAATTTCTGCCCAAACCAATGTTTTGGAGTTTCCTGCTATGTAGTTGTAAAGTGTTAGGTTTTGTCCTTAAATCTTTAATCTATTTTCAGTTAACTATTGTATAAGGTGTGAGGTGTGAGATAAAGGACCATTTTCATTCTGCATGTGGATATCCTATTTTCCCCAAAATATGGCATATCTTTTAATTTCCTTTTATTTTGAATCTATTAGTATCGTTATATTTAATATGCATCTTTTGTAGGCAACATGTAATTAGATCTTGCTCTTCTCTTTTTTCTGAAAATCTGTGTTTAATTAGTATGTTTCCATCATTTGCATTTAATATGATTCATTTTTAATGTATCATCTTACATTTTTTAATTTTATGATTTTCTCCTTTCTTTTTCAACTTACTATAACTTTTTATTTTGTTAGTGCATGCTTTAGGGTTTATTGTGTGTATATTTAACTTATTATAGCCTATTTTTAAATGATATTGTACTACTTCAGGTATAGTGAACCTATACTTCAGGTGTAGTACACTTCCATCTCTCCCCTACCAGGCTTTATTCTATTGGAATATACTTCACTTATACATAAATTACAAACCTCATGATGCACTGTTATTATTTTTTAAATAATTATCTTTTATAGATATTGAAATAATAACTAATAATCATGTATTTACCATGTAGTTTCGAAACCAGCTGCTATTCATTTGTGTGTTTATGTGTGGTGGCGGAGAAGGGGGGATATGTGTGTGTAGTTTTAGATTTCCACCTGAGTTCCTGTCCTTCTGGTCATTTTTGTTGGTTGCCTGACACCGAAAATCTTTTTGAAAATTTCATTTGTTTTGTCCATGTTTTTATTTGATTCAAGTGGGAGACTAAAGATCATCTCTATTTCTAAATCTTGGCCAGAAGCAGAAGTATTTTAATAATTATTGAATACTTACATCAATCCTATGAGTCAGATACTATTATAATCCTCATTTTTAGTGCTAAATCAATATGGAGTAATAATTTTGCTAGAAGGATGCATTGCTTTTAAATTTTGAAAAATTTTCTATACACATACTTGACTAATATAATATAAAACTTGGAGGAACTTTACCTCTTAATTTATACTACTTTAACTTTAAACAGGGTTGGTTAATTTGAATGAATAGTGATAAACCAGCCTCAACTAAAATCAAATAATTGTCCACAGCCTCCATATTTGTCAACAGAAGGAGAGAATGAGGTTGAAAGTAAAGTAACATCGCCATTCTTAATCTTAGATCTTCTCTTCTTTCTTGACAGGTAATTAGGGTCATTCACAGTTTTTTGTTTTATTTTGTTTTGTTTCCCTTCACTGAGAAAAGGACACTATAAGGGCTTCAAGTGATAACGCAGGGAAACTGGACTTAGTATTATTTCTGTGCGTTCTTGCATTTAACTGTTTAAATTAATTTTTTAATGGCCTGCCTAAACTTTTAATACTTGTTTATCTATTTTTTGCTTATGCTACTACCTACCACACCTTGTATGCTGTATGGTTAAAGATGTATTTATTATATGTGTATTTGGTTTATGTGATAAATTAAATTAATTACATCATATGTTTGAATTTGTCCTACATTTTAGAAGAATGAATCTGTCATTGTCCAGCATTGCAACCTGTGCTTACTGTTTTTCTTTCAGTTTCGATGAATGAGATCCTTTGTCACTGCAATCCCTTCTGCCAATGACCCATAAAACATCTTTTCCATTATTTTCTGGAATCTTGTTCTATCTGTTATGTGGTGCACTGTCTATATCTTTCAGACTCTTACTTTCTTATGCCTTTTGGTTGTTTTTATTCTCTGTGATTTTTTAAAAAATTTAATTGGATTCATTTATTGTTGTTATTAATATAATGGAAACCACGCAGACAGTGTCCTCTCCCTCTTACTCTCTCAGAAGAAAATAATCATCATCAATGGCAAATGGCAGTTGCAGGGAGGCAACACCAAGAGCTGGCTGGGAAAGAACACTGTGCCTGTGCCCCCTCTGTGTTTCTAGCTCTACCCCATCGGAGAAACTTCCCTAGTAATGAACTATAGAAATGATCACTGAAGGCATAGTCTTTTTTTGTGATTCTTTATTTGCATTTAAATAACCAGCTCGAATTTCTCTTATTTTGTAAAAAACCCGACATGGGTATTCATTTACCTCTGCCACAATACTTTTACACTTTTTAAAAATCATGGATTCATGAACTCAGCTCCTTCTGATGCCATTATTTACTAACTTCTAATTAACTCCTTGGCTGTGTGTAATTTAAATTCTGTCTTCTTTATTCCTATAAAACTTCCTAGTAAAAGCAAGCTATCACCTTTCCTGCTGCCAAATTCAATAAACATATTTAATCATTTTCTCCTTATACATTTTTGCTCCATTGAGCATATTTTGTGTTCAGTGTTGTATGTTCAGTTGTTGACATTCTATGCCAAACTAGAAACACTGGCCCAGTGTTTCAAAGGGTGTTAATACGCAAATTGTCAAGCAAATATCATGCTCAAATAAATTGGAGACAAACTGTTAAGTAAACTTAGGTAACTTAAGGATTTTTAAATATCAATACAGACAAAGATACACCATGCAAAGACTCAAACACATAGTTATAAAATAATTTTTGAAAAATATATGATAGCATCATTTTGATAACAACTTTTTTTTT
>NW_012143079.1:2203144-2210486 GCF_000956105.1 Propithecus coquereli | reverse complement strand
CCATACTACCTAAAGTGATCTACAGAATTAATGCAATCCCTATCAAAATCCCATTATCATTCTTCACAGATCTGGAAAAAATAATTCTACGCTTTGTATGGAACCAGAAAAGACCTCGTATAGCCAAAGCAATCTTAAGTAAAAAGAACAAACTGGGAAGTATCAGTTTACCTGATAACAACTTGAGTCATGTTGCCTTACTCCCTTGACTTTCATGGCATTAATTTTTCTTCATTTAAAAAAAAATATGTCATTTAAATACCTGCATGTATCTAGTCTCCATTGACAACTCTGAACATTTGTTCTGCTTATCACTCTTTCACTCTCCTATAGAGATAGCACACATTCTCATTATTTCAAAACCCTCATATCTCTAGCCTTGATGTTCAGTCTTGATATAAATTTACCTGTTAGATAAATTTATTTGCATGCCTGCAGCTACATCAAACTTAATCATTTTAAAACCAAAAATTATTAAAGGTTTCCCCAAATTTGACCTGGTTTCTTCATTTCCCATCTTTAATAATGGCACCAAAAGTGATCCAGTGACCCAAATGACAAACCTGGATATCATCTCTGACATTCTAGATTCCTGTAAGTCCCATACATCCTGCAAGTAATTATTCACAATGCAGCCAATTTTAGTTTTCTTAAATTGTTCTTGAGAGAGAATTGTCCAGAAAGAAGGGAGTAAATCTTTTTTCATTTAATCATGAGGGTAATATTCCCTCAATATTGCCATATTCTATTGGTTAGAAGCAAATTACATGAGGGGAGAAGATTGTACAAGAAATCATTTTGGGGCATCGTATAGGCAGCCATATTCCATATAACTTGAGGGTTTCAAGGCATATATTATGTAAAAGATTAATGTTATCACTGCTAAGGCTGGTTTGGGAAGTGTAGTTTGGACTCAGGGCCAAAGATCTTCTTTGTCCACACCCAGTGAAATGAACCTACCCACTCATTCACAGCCTACTTGCTATGCCTTACCTCTACCTCTCAATACTTTTAGATATTTCTTCTTTAATTTGAATGCGTGTATTTTGCTAAGTAAAAAACTACATTGGGGTGAATGTACTTTTATTGCATATTTTCCAGTACAGTGTTGAAATTTCAATTTTAATATGAATATGTTTAGACAACTATGTGCCAGATACACAGTCTGATTCCAGATGGCTCTAGCAAATTCAATAGCACATTTTAAAAAATACTTTAAAAGTCAGATTGTTCTGTGAATCCCACATTTAAAACATGTTGCTTAATTTTGTGATCTAAGACAGTAAGTAGTCCCCAAACTTTTTGGCACCAGGGACAGTTTCATGGAAGACAATTTTTCCACCGATGAAGAGCAAGGGATGGTTCGGGATGATTCAAGGGCATTACATGTATTGTGCAGTCAAACATTTCTGCTAGTGATAATCTGTATCTGCAGCCACTCCCCAGTACTAGCATCACCACCTAAGCTCCACCTCAGATCATCAGGCATTAGATTCTCATAAGGAGTGCACAACCTAGATCCTTTGGATGTATAATTTACAGTATGGTTCATGCTCCTATGAGAATCTAACCCCACAATGATCTGACAGGAGGCAGAATTTACGTAGTGATGTGAGTGATGGGGAGCACCACTGTAAATACAGATGAAGCTTCCCTTGCTCGCCTGCTGCTCACTTCCTTCTGTGTGGCCCAGTTCTGAACAAGCCACAGACCAGTACCAGTCCGTGGCCTGGGGGGTTGAGGACCCCAATCTAAGATATCGAACATTACAAAAGTCTACTAGTTAACAACTTATTTTATGTGTGTATGATTATAAACAAGATTATATGAATATTTTAAGAAATACATGTTCTTAATTTTGTCTTTAACTAATTTAAATATTACCCATTCAAGTCAAATATAATCCTAAATAGATTATTAAGAAGAAATTTTAGGGAGAGAGACAGAATGTGTGTGTGTGTGTGTGTGTGTGTGTGTGCGCATGAGTGTATGTTATTTCTACACAGGTTGAAATAGATGTTGCGTCCATTTTTAAGGAATATGTTTCTGAGAATCAAAGATAAAAACTATTAGAAGAGATCCAGCCAAATTTCTGTACATTTAATCTAATGCTAAATTTTCTTAGTGGCACAAATGCCTAAATTTTTATTTTCAAGTGCTGTTCTAAGCACTAAGAATACAGATTGAGTTAGAAAAGCTTAATAACGCTAAAGAGCTTGCATTTTAATGAGGTAGAAAAATATAACCAGTAAGTTAAGAAGAATTTTTAGATTGCAGTAAATGTAATGAAAGAATAAACAGCTTTATCCAGGATAACACAAGAGATGCTAGATCACCATTGATTTTTGTGGCTGAGTAGAACTTCGTGGCATACATATATCACATTCTTGAAGCTCTGACTCAGGTGAGGCAAGGACAATATATGTAACCTAAACATTTGTACCCCTGTAATATGCTGAAATAAAAAATAAATAGATAAAATAAATAAATAATACATTGTGAAAAAAAAAGAATAAACAGGATGATTCAATAGAAAATTATGTTGGCGGGGAAAGTTTACATTAGGGTGATTATGAAAGGCTTCAATAGGAAGATAATATGTAACTGAAGCCTGAAGATAGGGCCAAGAACATTTGATGTGTACGTGACAAAACATAAAGTTGTTAACACGATCAAGGGACAGAGACGTGGCTGATCCATTAAAAGCACAGAAGTTTAGACTGAAGATTAGACTGAAGTTGGAGAAAGTGAAGTCTATAAAATGAGAATATTAATAATCTTAGGTAATTCCATATTTTTCTGGTTATCTTTAACTTTAACAAGGTCAATTCCATAAGAACTTATAAATCTGCCAATTCTAGAAAACTTGATGCTCACTTTTGGCCAGGTTTTACCTCAAGTAATCAATTGTCCATCGTAAGGTTCTCTACCTTGTAACTTGTAATATGATTGAATTTCCACCATCTCTTGGTGCTCATTGTGTCAGGTTCTGAGATAAATTACATATTCTATTATTTTGTATTCATAATAAAGCTTATATAGGATCACCCCAGTTTTAATTTAGAGTTGAGAAAAGTAAGGATCATAGAAGTTAAACAAAACAAATGATTTCTAATAGTCTGTGGCATATATACTTTTTACTGTGAACATTTGACAGTTCTCCTCCCCACTTTCTACCTCCTTCTGTCCCAAACCTCTGTATTCCTGATCTTTATAGGTTGCTAGAGTGAGTTACTAGAGAAAGATTTCTGGTATCCAGTCTTCAAAGTTGTAGGGGACCAGGGATTCACGCCCAGTCACAAAAAATAACTCTAGCTCAGAGAAGTATTTTTTAATATAAAAATGAATATATATTAAGTTCCCCTCTATATTGTACTATCATTGACTATCACCTCTAAATTCAATTTATTTTCTGTCACCATAATGATCTAAATCTCACCATAAAAATATAAATTTTACAATAAGAAATAGGCACAAACATACTGGCATGGAGGAGGAAAAATGAATGCATCTTTAATAATTGAAATCAATGCCATCTGTTCCACAAATTTCACCTAAAAGTGGCACTCTCTTAACATTGTTTGTACCTCTCTTAGGATATTTGTTGGTATTTGTGCATTTATTCATCTAAAATTTCACATTTGATTATTTGAGGACAGAATCAAATAGCTTTTCTTTGTATACATAGCAACTCCATAGGCACTTAATACACAATGAGAAGTAGTATAACATAGTGGCTAAGGTTAGTGGCTAAGGTTATTGACTTTGCAACCCGTTTCCCTGATTTTAAATACTAATTCTACCATATAAATAATTTTGTTGCCTTGAACAAGTAGCTACGATTCAGTTTCCTTATATGTAAATTAAATATGATAATGTCATTTCAAAAATTATGTAAGTTAATATCTATAAAGAACATATACCATCCATTCAATGCCATACATACAATGTTATGTAACTATTATTAATATAATTTACACACTTAAATAAATAGATATTATATAACTTTTATGTTAAATTATACTAACATGTATAGATACACGTTTTTTAAAAAATATAATAATCATACTAAAAAGTATGTAGGTCAGGTTCACTTGGCAGAGTAGGATAATAATTGCCTGGCATTATTATCATTCCTTCTCATTGTCCAGTGAGGGAAACCTAGAAAAAGTTACAAAGTATTAGATATAAATTATGGAATCAAACAGCTTTGTGGTTTAATTTTAATTAATTTTTAAAATTGTGGTGCTATGCTCTAGCCTTAAAGCTTTAGAATATATAGTTCTTAAAATTTTATTATTTAAACAGAATCAAATTATAAATGGCCCAGGGATAGATGTAACAAAGCATTTCTATAACATTCATAAAGAAAATTTTTGAAAAATACAGAGAAGTTCTAATTAAGTAGAATGATAATCATGCTAGTAGGTAGGAAGACTCAATATGGTAATGTGGTCATTTCTCCTCCAAAATTATATATAAAATTTTGGACTAATTCAATCAAAATGCTAAGAGGATTTTTCATGAAACTTGAAATGTTGAAATGTTGATTCTAAAATGTGTAAGGAAGAACGAAAGAGCAAGAATAACTAAACATGTTTTGAAGAAGCACAAGCTTACAGTATGTTTTTTTTTTTTTTTCATCAGATAGCTAGATGTATTTTCAAAGTACAGCAATGAGGAATGTGGTATTGACACAGGGATAGATAGATAAGCCAACGTAATGCACTTGAGAACCCTTAGAAGACCCACATCTATATTGCAGGTAACGGGAAAAATCATGATATTGTCACAAATCGGTGCAGGAACGATTGGTTATCCACATAAAAAGAAGCATCAAAATCACTTCCCCAGACATAAAAATTCATTTATTAGAGCTCAGAGAATGATTTAAAATCATAAAGCTAGGGCTATCAGGAAAAACTTTAAGGTAACATGACCATAAAGATTAGTAATGTATATCTTAAATAAGAGCAAATGTAGCACAAACCTTTAAAAAAGCAACATTTTTATATTAAAACATAATTCTGTTTTTTCAAGGGACACTATAAGAGAGCGAAAATAGGTCATCCACTGAAAAGAAATATGTGCACATATAACCAACAAATATTAGTGATCAGAATATATAAACAACTTCTAAAAATCAGTATCAAAAACCAAAAACTCGGCCGGGCACGGTGGCTCACGCCTGTAGTCCCAGCTACTCCGGAGGCTGAGGCAGAAGGATCGCTTGAGCCCAGGAGTTTGAGGTTGCTGTGAGCTAGGCTGATGCCACAGCACTCTAGCTGGGAAAACAGAGTGAGACTCCATCTCAAAAAAAAAAAAAAAAGAAACAGAAAAGAAAAAACTCAGTAGAAAAATTGGCAAAAGTTAAAAAGATACCATCAACAGAATAGAAAATCCAAATGGAAAATAAACATATTTATTGATGTTCAACTTCATTAGAAACATAAAAATTCAATTAAAATTATTAATAAAGTGAGATATGATTTCACCTCCATCAGGAACAGTACAGTTTAAAAACGTTTGACATATCAAATCTTGGCAAGGACACAGAGCAAAAGGAACTTCAATACATTATTGATGAAAGTTATACAAATACAATTTTCTGGAATAATTTGACAAATTTTAGTACATTTGACAACGTACATACCCTTTGAGTCAATTTCACTCAGATCACTTAAAGACTTTCAAGCACATATACCAAAATAAAGGCAAAATAATAGTCATAGCAATAGCGTTTGACTAACAAAATGGAAAAAAAAAAACACACTACATTTTCATCAATAGTGAAACTGAATGAATAGAGCTACAAAATAAACTTGAATTTATCTCTGATACATATTGTATTACTGAAAGGAAATTTATTAGAAAAACAGTAAAGATAATATACAACAAATGTTTATGTAAGTATTGGTATAGATAAGTCATAGATAGATGCAATACAGATATAGATGGAAGACAACAAATCAATTGTTGAATTATTATCTTGGGTGGTGAAATAAGTGATTGTTATGTTTTTCTTACATACCATGATCACATTTTTACAATATCTGTTTATTAATTTTTTTATAAAAATATTTGTTTTAAAGCAATGCATTTAGTGATAGCATTGATGAATCCCAGAAAAATGCCAAAAGTCACTTCTATTCCTTGAATTAAAAAATCTATTGGATTTAGTTATTTATATAATTGCCATCAACCTACACTTACTTTAATAGCTTAGTCCTGATTTCTTTTGAGAGTAGCTGTTAATGGAACACATGATCAACAACTATTAATGAGGAACACAGACATAAATACTATGCACGAAACAATTACAGTGGTCTGAAGCTGAGAAAAAAGGGGGACATTCGAGGTTTCACTGGAAGAACATTTTAAGTATTTGTTTATAGATATTTTCTATGTTATCTAACATTTAAATATGCCTAGCTAATGAGAATACAAATGCATTATACTATAATATCATCCTTGATCACTGAATTGTTGCATAAACATCCAGTAAAATGGAATGGTTGCCCTTTATTTACATGGTAAAATAAATAAATGGATAAATAAAAACAAAAAACTCTCACATCAACCTCCACCAGATAAACCTAAGAGAGAGGCATCTGGGATTGAGTGGGCAAAATCCCTGGACTTTAAATCAAAAAGCAGCTCAAAATCTAGGCTCTAATATTTACTTCCTTGTGATTTAGTTGAAGTACTCATGCTTTCTAATACTTGATTTCTTCTTCTGTAAAATAAAAATACAAGAATCAACTTTACAGGATTACATGCAAATGAAAGAATTTATCCTTTGCCTTTTGGCTTTTTATATCTTGTTGTATGTTGCCTGGAAATTAGCAAGGAGAATTATTGGAACTATTATACTATATTTAATAGTACAGAATTCACCTTAAATGGCCTGATTCTTTTAAGGGCCTGAAGGTGGTGTCTGTGAGTCCATCTCAATCAGCTCTTTCAGTAATTTATCCAAACAACTAGTTTAAGTGATTCATAGGTCTAAATATCTTTCTTAAAATCTGGAAGCTCATTTCTGCATTGCTTTTCAATTTCCAGTTACAGAGGTTTGCCATTACCCTTCTATAGTCTCTTATTACTTTATATTTAGATAAACAGTTGTCAGATTTTGTAGTCTCAGGACTCTTTTACATAGTTAAAAATTACTGAGGATTCAAAGAGCTTCTGTTTATTTAGGTTATCATTATCACAATCTATCCCATTAGAAATTAAAACAGAGATTTTTAAAAACATTTCTTTATTAATTCATTTAAAATAGCAACAATAACCTATCACATGTGAATATAAATATTTTTCTAGAAGCAAAACCTTATATTTT
>NW_012143079.1:2198094-2203094 GCF_000956105.1 Propithecus coquereli | reverse complement strand
TGAAACATGCCTTCTTAAATATGAAAATATTAGACTATTTCCTGAAAGCCAATTGGGCTTTATTAAAATTTGGAGAACATTTTTATTGAAGCCATAATTGTCATGGGCGATACACATGAGAGATCACCCTGTAGCTAGCCTGTCAGACTTTCATGAGCCTTCAGAAATTAAGGGGAATGAGTGAGTTTGTTTTCTTGTAAGCTGTCACATTCTTCTCTTCAAAGTGTCAGCCTGAGTCGTGCACAGATAAATATTAGAAACTTTCACCTTTTTCCAGTTGATTTTTTTGCCCTAACTTACTTTAGTGCTATAATTTTTCTTTTTCCTCTAACATTTAATTCTTTTTTGTACTCTAAAAACGTGCCTGAAGAATAAGTGGATCTGAAAGATCTTATTTTACATATATTATTTCTTTTAATATTTACAACCGCCCCTTGGATAGCCTTACTTTAATTTAGAGTATAAGAAAAATGTCCATTGTGTCTTATAAATAATAAATTACTGAGCTCTAAAATCTGATTTGTTGAAAATATTGAGAACTGAAACAAATATAACCTCCTGCCCCAGTGTTAAGCAAAACTGAGAACAAGTAAATGTAACTTAGCCATTGACTCCAGAATGTATTTGCTTCTGGAAGATAATACCGTGCCAATCAAAATAGATGTATTATTAAGACCCACAACTTGCTCAAGTCTCCTCTCCTGTCTGTGCCCACCAATCCAAAGCTAGCATCTCATAAATCAGCCCCAAACCTACCCGTGGCCCACCTTACAATACCACTGTAAAATCACTCAGCCTATTAGTATTCTGCACTCTAATTACTCCCTTATTTTGTGGGTTAAATAAAACGACTTTGATTGATCAACAAATTATTCTGGTGTTTTCTGGGAGGAGTTGACAGTTGATAATGCAGAATACCTACTCTGTATTTTGTTTCTATACACCTAAGAATAGGTGAATTTTTATCCTTTCTTAATATTTTTCCACTTCCCTCTCTTTTTGAGGTATCTTACAAAATATTTTCTGTGTTGTTGAAACAATGATATTATTAAATAAATTAATTAAAAATTGTGATTGGTTTTTAGGTAAGAAATTATTCCCTAGTCTTCAAGCATCAAAAAGTTAATCAGTGGTAATACATATGTTACAATTTTGCCCTTTCTTGGCAATATCTGCATAGAATATGTGGGCTGAAAATGTTATCCATAGTATTAGAAGGTGGTGGTGTTGGGAGACAATGAAGAATAATGCCAAAAAGATTTTTTGTTTTTTTTTTTTAATTTAAAGGGGACATATTTTCTAAGCCACTGGCTTGAAAAATACATTTTGCAACACATTTAATGAATTCGAACTCATCTAATTTGATTCCTTTATTATTTATGTACTTTTTGCCTGAGTTTTGCTCATTTTTATACTCTTAATTGGTAATATCTTCCTGTTGATTACTGTAGAATATCCTATTTGAGGAAAAGTGAAGGTACAAGTACCAGATGCAAAAGGCTAAATATTTCTCAAATTTTATCACTTGGTAATGACTAATAGGGCATTGTGCTAAAAAAATAAATTTTGAGGGTTATTAAAAGGACAGGAGGAGTTGGGAGGGAGTATACTCTCCAATGGCTGATCTTTACATTTCTTCTCTCTCACTGATTAACTAAAAGGGATTCTCTCATTTCCAGGAAGCTCACTTCTGTCATATCACACCCTGGTGCTACTCTATAAATCTAATAATTTCACTGTGGATAGAACCCTAATTTTTCATGATTACCAGACAATAAATCCTCCTTAGTAATCATTCCTTATCACAACTTGCACTTAAGAAATCTTCTATATGTCTTCACCTGCAACCAAATTTTCTATACCTCTACTCCCCCTGTAACCTTTTGCCTATTCTTCTGCAACTCTAAGCCCATAGGCTTTTCAAGGAACCATCCTTCCACATCCCTGCCTTTCCCTCAACCACTCAAGTAAATCCTATTTATTCACTTAAATCTCATCTTCCTTAAGATGAAAAAGTGTGGTCAGCATTTCCTTGCTTCTAAATGCCACTACAAATTTTTTTCATCTTCTTTTAAATTATAAGAATTCCCATTATTCCAAAAAGAATAGTATTTTGAGATTATGTTCCCTCATTAAACTATCTTCATCACTTATCATTGTTGTCATATAGCTATATAGATGTCTTCCATCAACGTAAGAGGGTAAGTCAAAATACTCACTAAATCTTTGACACATTCATTTCAAGATATAAACTCAAAAAGTATGTCTAATATTTTTGTCTGAAGACTACCTCTATGCGGTTGAACATAAGAAAATTCATCATATTTAATAAATACAAAGACATATGATTTCCATGTTTAGCAATACAAAGTTTCAAAACTCTATTATATTAAAACTAACAGTGGGAATTGAGTTAGATGTAGAACGACACAAGACTTAGATTAAAAGTTCATGATCACAGAGCCCTGTCTATGCAGCCTGCATCTGCAATGACACTTGCAGAGTACCATAGATTTATTTCCGTGTCAGGAATAAATTGGATTGATTTGAAAGATAGATAAAAACATGGGCGGTCTTGATAGAATTTTCCTCTGCATTTCAGTGAGCAATAATACATTATTATTTTTTGACCAAACTGTGGAAAACAGGAAAGATTTTAACAAATGGAAACATAGAGGGCATATTATTTCAAGTGGAGATAAACACACGAAAAAGGGAAAGCATGAGACGTGTTTATTTTCACAAAGATTATAAAGAGTGAGTAGATACTATGAATAGAAAGTGGCTTAGATCACATTTTGAAATACTCCGGAGAGTTATTTTTGCTTAATTGGTTCAGGGAATTTTGATCAGAGATGTGTTTTAAGGAGACCAATCTGTAAGTGGAGCTCTAAGGGATGAACTAAAGCAGAAAAAACAACCGTTGTCAGCAAGCCAATCATCAAGCCTCTACAAGGGTCAGAGTGAGAGGTACCGAAAAGCTGATTTTGAATGGTGAAAAAGAAAGAAAAGACATACAGAAAACTAAATAATTTAACAACTGGTTGAAAAACAGGGATTAAAAGGGAGAATCTGTGGTTTTATTTTTAATTAAAAAATGGAAAGTCATTTGAGTGAAATTTTTCATATTTAGGTCATGATTATGACATTTGTTTTGATACGCTGGTATTCGGATACCAGTGTGCTCATCTACGTAAAAATATTCACACAGCAAAAGCATAGTTCAGGCGCTGCCTGATCTAAAAGCAGGGTTGCGAGGACCAATTCATGAATAATATCTGGTTAAAGTAAAAGCCAGGCAATCCAGGTCACAAACAAAATGACTTCAGTCACACTAAGTACTCCAGCTCCTAAAATTTATCCATTTTTCTCACTTGCCAACAGGAAGCTTTATTTCCCTTTTTCTATTCTATAATATGCCTTGGATAATGAAAAAGATTGAGTGGTTTTGAATATTAGCAATTTTCCTTAATCATTGCTTTAAATACAACCTTGAATTTAGTTAGCTCGTATCCTCTGGACATCTCTACGTAATCTTACCCTGATATTCCAGCAACAGAACGGAACTTCAGCCTGAAGATCTAATTCTACTCACCCCCTTATCCTCTCACTTTAGCCCTCACCTCTGTGAACCTGTGTAGAGAGCGTGGCAGTGGAGAGGAGATAAGAGTGTAGTCAGGCCTGAAATATAAATATACTTGAAATTTCTCTCACAGGAGGAAGAACCGACACTGAGACATAGACCAATATTATGGGGTGAATTGTGCCCTCCCCGCAAAATATATGTTGAACTCCAAATCCCAGAACCTGTGAACGATATCTTATTTGCAAATAGGGTCCTCCAAAAAGTAATCAAGTTAGGATGATGTAATACTATTTTAGGGTAGGCCCCAGTCCTTTGTAGCAAAAGGGAAATTTAGATACAGACACACAGGTGATAAGATCATGTGAAGTGGGAGGCAGAAATTGGAGTGATGTATCTACAAGCCAAGGAAAGACAAGGTTTGCTGGCAACCAACAGGAGCTAGGAAGAGGCAAGGAAGGATTCTTTCTCTAGAGCCTTTAAAGGGAGTGTGGCCCTGCTGACAACTTGATTTCAGACTTCTATCACTCAAAACTATGAGGGGGAAAATGTTGTTCTAAGTCACCCAATTTGTGGTGTTTTGTTACCGTAGCCACAGGAAACTAATACTGCCTCAATGACATTTGGTATTTTAAAACTTTTCACATATTTATGACATATTTTCCTGAAGTATTTTGTAAGATCCCTATAAGACTTTGGCAGTTTTTTGGATATCCACCATCTTATAATGATGTCTCCTTTAATGCAACATGTATTTTCATTCATTGATTTATTTTAACTTGAAGTTATACACACACAAATAAACATATTAATACACACATACACTGTTTTCAAAATTGGATGTTATAATTCTAATACCTTAGGGAATTTCCACCAGGGTCAAGAGGTGATATACATGACACTGATATAAGCAGCCACATACTGGGAATGAGATGATGTGGCCTTGCAATGGCTCTCTGCTTTCTAGATTTTGCAATATAAAATAGAAGGATAACATACCTTGCAAATTCTGAAGGAAAAGATAGATAGATCAAAAGTAAGGTGATTGTTTCTGCAACATAAAATAAAATAAACTTTTCTTTTTTGTCATCGGTATAAGTAAAAGATGAGGGAATAGATACTGTGATATTTTAGAAATATTCAGTAAAAATAAAAAAAGTGTTGAAAAACTTGCTACATAATCAAATCAACACTGGCAAATATGTTTATTTTATTTGGAGTATAACAGAAAGAAATTAATTTTCTAGTAATTACTATATTTTTATTGGTTCATAATTTAAATGCAAATAGTTAAGAATATAAAGTGAATAAGCTAATATGCTAATATCAAGAATAAAAGAAAAAGGACAAGGCATGCGCCCTGCCTGGATGTGGCTCTGATGTCAGAGGTGTGTCCAGGTGTAAGGTTGGTAGTTTA